>NC_090733.1:75168489-75190989 GCF_036898095.1 Palaemon carinicauda | reverse complement strand
CTCTGCAAGCAAGGTCTCAAGCCACTAGCCTTAATGACTCCTTCCTCAGTGAGTCTCACCCCGATAATGGATTAATATCTAAGCTGCAACTAGGGTCATAATTTTACATTATTTTGATAATATATTAACTTTAACTGCAACATAGAAGTAAGCATGCGGTTGTGAGGCAACAATTAAAAAATGAAAAATGCAATAATAGTCAAAGTTAAGTGACCTAGTGCAGTGGTAGCCATAAAATTAAAGCAAATTGATATATATGCAAAAATTCATTAAATGCAACTAATGATGCCAAGATGGCCCCTCAATGTTATTGTTCCAACCGTGTGTCACACGATCGAACACTAAAAAGAACCTGAAAAATCATGTCTGCTTTTCTCCTCTGTAACAGTCTCGATTTTTTAACATGAAAATTCTTGTTGCTTTGAGATTTTGTATATAAAGGAGAGTGTTCTACAATAAACTCACTTAGTTGCTTTCAACCTGCCTTTGAGTCACAACCTTCTCTCGGCCTGTCACATTGGTGACCCCGGAGTGACTCGCTCCTCCCGCCTCACCGTTACTATGACGCCGTCAACGCATACCTTCTGCAGCAATACTCGCCGTCGCCAGGCGCCCGTATAGCAACGCTTTTTCAGCTCTCTCAACAACCGTTGGGGGACCAGAGGGCTTCGCTCACCCTCGGGAAAATGACCAGTATTACTCGCCTGCAACCTGCCGCACACGGCTCTCCTCGTGAGGTGAACCTACTTCGTGCCCTTTTGGATACGCTGTTTACCCAAACCTGTACGCGCTGCCATACCCGATGTCGATAGTTTACCCATAAAGGACTTGATGACCAAACCCGACCCCCTTATGGACAGCCACTTCATGACCATTAAAACCTCCGTCAACGACTCCACTCGTGACGAAGAGGACACCTTTTCAACTTCAACCGAAGCTGACGTGAATGCCGTAGGACACACACGCCTATGAATGCCATAGGACATACAGGCCTATGAATGCTATAGGCCTATGAATGCTGTAGGACACGCCTATGAATGCCGTAGGGCACACACGCCTATGAATGCCGTAGGCCTATGAATGCCGTAGGACACACTCGCCTACCCCGTGACGAGCCGGAGCGGCAACAAAGCCACCCATCATCCACCACTCGCTCGCGCCCCAACCAACGACTTCTACAGCCACTCACTGCCGCTAATCGGCGCAGTTTTTGTTACTACCACTCCAGATTCAGAGCACCCTATTTAACATGTTCAGTATGTCATTTTTAGGGGGGGGAGCCATGTACCAACCATGTGTCACACGATCGTACATAGTTCATTTTGTGCTTGTATCTTCGCTCTCCCCTCGCACTAAAAAGAACCTGAAAAATCATGTCTGCTTTTCTCCTCTGTAACAGTCGATATTTAACATGAAAATTCTTGTTGCTTTGAGCTTTTGTATATAAAGGAGAGTGTTCTACAATAAACTCACTCAGTTGCTTTCAACCTGCCTTTGAGTCACAACCTTCTCTCGGCTCGTCACATTATCTACCTGGGGAGACACCAAGACCTATTAAGAAAAATTTCATACAACCTAGATTAAACTGACTATGGCTACGTTATGGATATGGCACTGTGCACTGAGCACTAATACCGGGAGAGTACATCTCTCTCATCTGAGCTCTTTAGGCACTTGACCTACCAGTTGTAGTTCTGGAGGTCTATGCTCAACCTCATGGGCCATTTATTTTTCTTACGTAGCTCAGTCAAGTAAGTTGCTGGGCTATGGTCCGTTAGGACTGTCAGTGGGTTGAGTTGGAGTGATGCCCTCGGCACTACTTGGTTTAAATTACCAGTGACTTGGCACGGATGGCAGGAGGTTATGGAAGCCTTAACACTCTTCTGCAAGCCCGGCCAGAAGAAATGAGGCTGGAGCAGTTGGATTTTGCGCTTCACCCCAGAGTGCCCTCCCAGTCCCTCATGGGCCACTCATAGCACCGACAAGTGGGAATTATGAGGGCCTCGGGTGATTCTGAGGAGCACCCAATCCTTCAGCAGGAAGTTCTCCTTTGATAGAGTAATCATTTCTACCTTGGCCGAATAGGCAGGTTCCCTGTAGTTTTTCAGCGTCTTGTCCGACAGTTGAAATCTGATGGGCTCTATCTGACTCCTTTGGGTCTCTGAAATGATTGGTACTTCCCCTTTGTCCTCCTCTGAGAGCTCTGGCATGGTGGTAAGCATCATTGCTTTAGCTGGGGAGCACTCTCGGGAGCGGGGCTTAGACTCATTGCTGGAAGGGGGGACTCATGGCCCTCCTCTGAGACCTCTTGCATGGTGCTGGAAATATTCCTATCCCCTGTGGTGGGAAGCAGCATACCTTCACCAGAATTAACTTCTGGCGTATGAGGCTCAGACTCACTGCTGGAGGAGGATAACTCTTGGGCCTCCTCACTTAGCCAAGGCATTTCCCCAAGGTTAATGTCACCGAGCCATTCGTCTTCCCCTGCAGGAAACATTCTCACTGTTTTGGGCTCCGGCTTGGCAGCCTTCGTGCACCTGAGGGGCACTCGCTGTACGCCCTTCACGGGCTTTTGACCCAAGAGCTGGTCGTAGCCCTCATGTCCGATGTTGCTCATTACCCCTAGTCCACACTTCCTATGGAGCTGGGGCTTGGTTATCTGGAACTCCACTGTAGGGAGTTCTTTGTTGACTCATTTAATGCACTGGACCTTCATGCAGTTGTCCTGCTGGACTTTGGCAAAATTGCATTGAGGGAGTGAGTTCTTGAGCTGTGCCAATCGGGCATCCATCTCCTGCATTTTTAATTCATGCGCCCTCTATCTCTCCCTCTCAACTCTCTCTCTTTCTCTCGCATACCGAGTCCTTTCTTGCTCCGTTCTTCTCCGGGCATTGGCTTCATTCGTGAGCTCCCGCACATACCTTCGCAATGCCTCTCCCTCATAGCTTTGTCATTCTGCCAAATCCACAAATACACTGATCTCAGCAGCAGTCATTTTGCTAATTTCTTGTGGAGGCAGCGACCAGAACAAACTGAACAGCACAAGGTACGACGTTGACTGTGCAAGAAATTACACGGAGGGGAAAGACACTCTAGCCTCTCCAAGAGTCTCACAGAAGAAAGGATAAAGATGGAGCTGGGCAAAATGCACAATGGCTGTAAAAAAAAATGCCTCTCAAGAAAGTAACATCACCAAATAGTAAGCCTCGCAAGTAATTGAACAGGAGCCTAACTTGAGAACAAGGAGCACGCCAATGGGTGGGTGCGTAGGCTGTCTGGTTGCAATGCGTCAAAAACAAGTAACGATATATATGACAACTGTGCTAGACAATAAAAAATGGAATCACAACTATGGGTGACCCTCTATGCTAATCATAAAAAAAGGGATCACAACTATGGGTGACCCTCTATGCTAGACAAAATAAAATGCAATCACAATTATGGGTGACCCTCTATGCTAGACAAAATAAAATGGAATCACAACTATGGGTGACCCTCTATGCTAGACAAAATAAAATGGAATCACAACCATGAGTGACCCAATATGCTAGTCATAAGAAAAATGGAATCACAACGATGGGTGAACCTCTATGCTAGTCATAAGAAGAAAATGGAATCACAACTATGGGTGAACCTCTATGCTAGTCATAAAATAAAAGGGAATCACAACTATGGGTGACCCTCTGTGCTAGTCATAAGAAAAATGTAATCACAACTATGGGTGAACCTCTATGCTAGTCATAAAAATAATGGAATCACAACTATGGTTGACCCTCTATGCTAGTCATGAAAAATGGAATCACAATTATGGGTGAACCTCTATGCTAGTCATGAAAAATGGAATCACAATTATGGGTGAACCTCTATGCTAGTCATAAAAAAAATGGAATCACAACTATGGGTGAACCTCTCTACGAGTCATAAAAAAAAGGGAATCACAACTATGGGTGAGCCTCTATGCTAGTCATAAGAAAAAAATGGAATCACAAATATGGGTGAACCTCTATGCTAATCATAAAATAAAATGGAATCACAACGATGGGTGACCCTCTATGCTAGTCATAAGAAAAATGGAATCACAACTATGGGTGACCCTCTATGCTAGTCATAAAAATAATGGAATCACAACTATGGGTGACCCTCTATGCTAGTCATAAAAATAGTGAAATCACAACTATAGATGACCCTCTATGCTAGTAAAAAAAAATGGAATCACAACTATGGGTGAACCTCTATGCTAGTCATAAGAAAAATGGAATCAAAACTATGGGTGACCCTCTATGCTAGTCATAAAAATAGTGAAATCACACTTATGGATGACCCTCTATGCTAGTAAAAAAAAATGGAATCACAACTATGGGTGAACCTCTATGCTAGTCATAAAAATAATGGAATCACAACTATGGGTGACACTCTATGCTAGTCATAAAAATAATGGAATCACAACTATGGGTGACCCTCTATGCTAGTCATAAAAATGGAATCACAATTATGGGTGAACCTCTATGCTAGTCATAAAAATAATGGAATCACAACTATGGGTGACCCTCTATGCTAGTCATAAAAATAATGGAATCACAACTATGGGTGACCCTCTATGCTAGTCATAAAAATAGTGAAATCACAACTATGGATGACCCTCTATGCTAGTAAAAAAAAAGGAATCACAACTATGGGTGAACCTCTATGCTAGTCATAAGAAAAATGGAATCAAAACTATGGGTGAACCTCTATGCTAGTCATAAAAATAATGGAATCACAACTATGGGTGACCCTCTATGCTAGTCATAAAAATGGAATCACAACTATGGGTGAACCTCTCTGCTAGTCATAAAAAAATTGGAATCACAACTATGGGTGAACCTCTATGCTAGTCATAAGAAAAATGGAATCACAACTATGGGTGAACCTCTCTGCTAGTCATAAAAATATTGGAATCACAACTATGGGTGAACCTCTATGCTAGTCAAAAGAATAATGGAATCAAAACTATGGGTGAACCTCTATGCTAGTCATAAAAATAATGGAATCACAACTATGGGTGACCCTCTATGCTAGTCATAAAAAATGGAATCACAACTATGGGTGAACCTCTCTGCTAGTCATAAAAAAATTGGAATCACAACTATGGGTGAACCTCTCTGCTAGTCATAAAAAAATTGGAATCACAACTATGGGTGAACCTCTATGCTAGTCATAAGAAAAATGGAATCACAACTATGGGTGAACCTCTCTGCTAGTCATAAAAATATTGGAATCACAACTATGGGTGAACCTCTATGCTAGTCATAAAAATATTGGAATCACAACTATGGGTGAACCTCTATGCTAATCATAAAAATAATGGAATCACAACTATGGGTAACCCTCTATGCTAGACAAAATAAAATGGAATCACAATTATGGGTGAACCTCTATGCTAGTCATAAAAATAATGGAATCACAACTATGGGTGACCCTCTATGCTAGTCATAAAAATAATGGAATCACAACTATGGGTGACCCTCTATGCTAGTCATAAAAAATGGAATCACAACTATGGGTGAACCTCTCTGCTAGTCATAAAAAAAATTGGAATCACAACTATGGGTGAACCTCTCTGCTAGTCATAAAAATATTGGAATCACAACTATGGGTGAACCTCTATGCTAGTCATAAGAAAAATGGAATCACAACTATGGGTGAACCTCTCTGCTAGTCATAAAAATATTGGAATTACAACTATGGGTGAACCTCTATGCTAGTCAAAAGAATAATGGAATCAAAACTATGGGTGAACCTCTATGCTAGTCATAAAAATAATGGAATCACAACTATGGGTGACCCTCTATGCTAGTCATAAAAAATGGAATCACAACTATGGCTGAACCTCTCTGCTAGTCATAAAAAAATTGGAATCACAACTATGGGTGAACCTCTCTGCTAGTCATAAAAAAATTGGAATCACAACTATGGGTGAACCTCTATGCTAGTCATAAGAAAAATGGAATCACAACTATGGGTGAACCTCTCTGCTAGTCATAAAAATATTGGAATCACAACTATGGGTGAACCTCTCTGCTAGTCATAAAAATAATGGAATCACAACTATGGGTAACCCTCTATGCTAGACAAAATAAAATGGAATCACAATTATGGGTGAACCTCTATGCTAGTCATAAAAATAATGGAATCACAACTATGGGTGACCCTCTATGCTAGTCATAAAAATAATGGAATCACAACTATGGGTGACCCTCTATGCTAGTCATAAAAAATGGAATCACAACTATGGGTGAACCTCTCTGCTAGTCATAAAAAAATTGGAATCACAACTATGGGTGAACCTCTCTGCTAGTCATAAAAATATTGGAATCACAACTATGGGTGAACCTCTATGCTAGTCATAAGAAAAATGGAATCACAACTATGGGTGAACCTCTCTGCTAGTCATAAAAATATTGGAATCACAACTATGGGTGAACCTCTATGCTAGTCAAAAGAATATTGGAATCAAAACTATGGGTGAACCTCTATGCTAGTCATAAAAATAATGGAATCACAACTATGGGTGACCCTCTATGCTAGTCATAAAAACTGGAATCACAACTATGGGTGAACCTCTCTGCTAGTCATAAAAAAATTGGAATCACAACTATGGGTGAACCTCTCTGCTAGTCATAAAAAAATTGGAATCACAACTATGGGTGAACCTCTATGCTAGTCATAAGAAAAATGGAATCACAACTATGGGTGAACCTCTCTGCTAGTCATAAAAATATTGGAATCACAACTATGGGTGAACCTCTATGCTAGTCAAAAGAATAATGGAATCAAAACTATGGGTGAACCTCTATGCTAGTCATAAAAATAATGGAATCACAACTATGGGTGACCCTCTATGCTAGTCATAAAAAATGGAATCACAACTATGGGTGAACCTCTATGCTAGTCATAAAAAAAATTGGAATCACAACTATGGGTGAACCTCTCTGCTAGTCATAAAAATATTAGAATCACAACTATGGGTGAACCTCTATGCTAGTCATAAGAATAATGGAATCACAACAATGGATGACCCTCTATGATAGTCATAAAATAAATGTAATCTCCACGATGTGTGAACCTCTATGCTAGTCATAAGAAAAAATGGAATCTCCACGATGTGTGACCTTCTATGCTAATCGTGAGAAATGTATAGTATTTGTAGAAATGTGTGGGTGCGTTCTTGCAATACCACCACTTGCAACTCTGTGACTTAAAGCAAAGTTTGTATAAAACAAACAATGTCACTGACTTTGCTTAATGCTTCACTAAGAAAATCAACCCCCTTACATATTTTCCCTTTCATAAAAAATTAATTTAAGGAATTACACCTCCCAAATAGTTTATCTAAAAGATCGTATGCCCTGACTGAAAAATAAAATTGAATGTGATATCGTAAATCCTTTATCTTTAGGTTAACAATTTTTTCACAATCACACGAAAATTATCCCTTTTAAATGAGTTGCATAATAAATTAATATCCCACGAAAAAATAACAAAATGAAATTACATACTCTTGCTATCAAAAGAAAAAATCGAAATAAGGAATGCCACGTGTTCTTACTGTTACCCTAGACAGGAATTATATGCCTCACTGGAAATTAACACGTCTTTAGCCTGCCACATTTTTCCTAAAATTTCGTAAATTTCACTTCACTTATTTTTAACACAAAATTAATCTTCTACTCACTGCACATTATTATTTAATAAATCTTCACCACAGTGATAACCACCGCTCAAAGTAAACATAAGACACAAATTCTCCTCTGATGGTTGGCTATCCTGTTAAACAATGGGACTAAAGCCTACCACGTGGTTCTTAAAAACAATAGGTTTCGCGGTGCGGACACATACAAATAAACAATATTTTAACAATAAAGATGATATGCTTTTGCTGTTTTCTTCCACGGTTCCAACTCCAGTGATAATAGAATTTACTTTAAAATGAAATTAAGTTCGTCAAGTCGCTAACAATAAATTGAAATCCTGGCAAGGTCGCCAATTTATGTCACGCGCCCGTATGCTTGTGAGTCCGGCCTTGCTTAGGGAACTCTGGGCGGACATAAAAAGAAGAATAATGGTAAGGTCGCCAGTCGGCAATAAGACAAGGAATAACGACAAATAGATATATTTACAACATTTAAATAAAAACTAGTAAAAAGAGGAGCACAACAGATAATTATTGTTTATTTTAAGTAAACCACGAGGTACTTCACTGGTATTGGATTGTCACGGGCTCACGCGGAGTTAGTAGTAGACCGTGAAAGGTTTTCAGCACCGCGATCTCATTCCCTGAATAGGGAAATAAATCAAATTATTCACTGAACACTTACTTCTACAGGCTGGGAACACGATGAAGTCGTGTGGTTAAAACCTTTAAGCAAATTGAATAAAAGTGCAAACTTAGGAATTTAAACACTACACATGGGAATCAACACTGTCACAGGGTGAATTAATTAAAGTCAGGAGCAAACGGCACACAGGGTTGGTACATAAGGAATAGAATAAAAGGTTCAGTGAGTAGGATCTTTCCTTAAAGGATAAAAGGAAGAAATGGGATGTAATTAGGAAGGGATGGAAGGTTGGTTAAGGATGATGAGGATCTCAAAATCAGACACCTTACCTTAGTAAAAAGGACTCTGGTTCCTCCCTTGTGGAGGGTATGTCACATGGTCCTGCCTCCCTGATGTGTTGAGGGCGAAGAGAGGTGATGTTTCTCTCACGAAGGTTTGTTAGCGAAGAAGAGATGCCCTGCCGCACCTGGGCCGACTAAACTACCATTTGCCCCCAAGTGGGGGGGGGGGGGGTGTAATTAGCCTGACTGTTGTCCCATTGGTCAGGCCTTGTCACGTGTCCTGACACCCCCATCAATAGGTCTCGGGACTTCTCCCGGATCTCCTTTGTGGCAACGTTGAGCAGCCACTTGCTTTAAAGATGTCTGGAATGAGACCTCAAGTGGAGTAGACTGGTATAGGATGGTTGGACATGTGGTGAGGCTCTAGGCAGGATCCCAACGCTCGTGGCATTTTGACTCATCCCTGCAGGCGGGGTCTTTTATTTGAAAAAAGGTGGCGTAATGCCTGCCAAGAATAACAATATATATATATATATACATATATAGATAGATAGATAGATAGATAGATATATTTATATATATATATATATATATATATATATATATATATATATATAGATAGATAGATAGATAGATATATATATATATATATATATATATATATATATATATATATATATATATATATATATATATAAATTTCTACCTCATACTTGGGATCGAACGCTAGCCCCTTCTAATGAAAGGCCAGGTCGAAACCAACCATGTCACGAGGTTGGTTTCGACCTGGCCTTTCATTAGAAGGGGCTAGCGTTCGATCCCAAGTATGAGGTAGAAATTTATTTCTATTTGAACACGATGTTGTGTTGATATTTATCCATATATTTATATATATATATATATATATATATATATATATATATATATATATATATGTATATATATATATATATATATATATATATATATATATGTATATATATATATATATATATATATATATATATATATATATATATATATATGTATATATATATATATATATATATATATATATATATATATATATATATACATATATATATATATATATATATATATATATATATATATATATATATATATATATATATATATATATATATATATATATATATATATATAATGGATTTTGAGCAAAGCAAAAAATCTATTTTTGGGTGATATGGCCATGTTGTCCCGATGGAAGGTTCCTTTAGGCAGCTTTCTAAAGGATATTTGGCTACAGTGATACTCCCAGAGAATTGACCACAGGTCTCCAGAATTCTAACTCCTGGCACGAGTATCCTTAATATAACTCTTAAGGATATCGCATAACATCAGGGGACGTATTTCTTGATATGACACATAGCAATCTTCACCCCGAATAGAGTTTTCGCTTTGAGGGGGAAGAGTGGCAAAATTGAAGGGGAGCCGTTATCAAGGTTACCCGGTGGATCCCCATCCGGTACCACCACGGCGAACTATTCCTTGTTGCAATTAAGTATGGATAGCCACAGATAGAGTAGTTTCGGGTGGGGACTTTGTTACATAGTTGTATACTCCTTTCAGAAAGGTGGGAGGGCCATCAGGACGACATGGCCACATCACCCAAAAATAGATTTTTTGCTTTGCTCAAAATCCGTTATTTGAGCTCAGCCATGTCGTCCTGATGGAAGTTTACCAGAGAATTACTTGTAAGTACTATATCTGTGGGTTTGTATAAGTGCCTTTACTTTGACTCAGTTCCTTATTTGGTCTCCCAGACCTAATATATATATGACATTACATTACCGTTATTTGTCATATCCACTAAGTTTGGAACCAACTTAGGGCTCCCTGCCCCCTGCAGGGAAATTGTCGATACCGACTATAAGATGTCAAAGTTGTATTTCGTAGGAACAAGGTGGAACATTTTAGCGATTACCAGGTTGATCTTACTGAGGTATACTGACAAGTATATTTATTTTTAAGAAAATAAAAGGCTCTGGAATATTTATTCGATTTCATGCAGGGCGAATAAGACGCAGATACATTTTATGTATTTATTTGTATAGACAAATGTAAATATAACAACGAATGTATCGTTAATAGAATCTTTTAACAATTCAACATCTTCAGGGTATATATATAAATTTGTAATCTACAAGGGAAGAAATACATATATGGGTTAGCCACAGGTGCCACTCAGTATTGTGAAATTATTTGATTGATTTCACTTAGATGTTGGATATGTTTCAACACTGTGTACGAATGTTCACACAGCACTGGTGTTATTGGTTAGATTCTACACCTATATAGAACAATCCGAGATTCACTATAGTGATCTCCATTAACAGGTATTACACTAAAAGATGCTAATACCTGTTCACCCCGTGTACTGTTAAGTCCCAAACAGTTCACTGATCATCGCAGCACTAGACGACGGGTTTTATAACACTACCTGCCGCCACCACAAAGTGTTTTATTTCATGCATTTGCTTTGCGTAATGTTTATAGAAGACTCTAGAAGATTTCCACCCAGTATATGAGCGGAGTCTATCAAAGTCCATATGCTGAAAGAAGTTCAGTGAGGAAGCAACTTTTCTAGGATCGTGACCTGTGGGTGTACTGTCAGGATCCGCTCTGTGAATAAAGTAGGTGAGTTTTGCCCTCAGTTGTTTTAGGGATAATTTTGATCCTGAGGTTTCACCTAGGAAGAGCTGTCCTTCCTTGAAGTCTGAAGTTCTTTGAAGATAGACCTTAAGACACTCTACTGGACATAGAGAGACATCTTCCTTCAGAGGGCAGATTCTCCAAGGACCTCACCTTTTGGTGGGCAGCTCATTTTTGGCGAGAAAGGTAGGATCAGGAAAGAGATTCAGTTCTCCCTCTTCTGTGAACTGAATATGGCCCTCGTTTCTAGATAGGGCCACTATTTCACTAACTCTAGCCCCTGGGGCTATAGCGAATAAGAATATCACTTTCTGTGTTAGATCCTTTAGGGTACAATCTTCGTTGTTCAAGTTCAAAGCATAGTGCAAGACTTTGTCCAAGGACCATGATATGAGCTTTTGAGGGGTTGCTGATTTAATTCTAGCACAAGCTTTCGGAATCTTATTGAAGATTTCTTTCGATAGGTCCACCTGGAAGGCATAGAGAAGAGGTCTAGTCAAAGCTGACTTACACGTAGTTATCATGGTGGAAGCCAGGCCTTGCTCATGAATGTGGATGAAGAAGGAAAGGCCGAAGTCTATCGAGATTTCTGCCGGTCTGTTTGCTTTGACAAAGGAGACCCACTTCTTCCCAGACGATTTATATTGTCTTCTGGTTGACTTTGACTTGTATTCTTCTATAAAGTCGATGTTGTCTTTTGAGATCCCGAACCTTTTCTTGGCTGCTAAAGCGAGAAAATCATGAGATGTAGGTTTTGGGTTCTCAAGGATGAAGCGTAAACAGTTGAATTCTGAACCAGTTGGCATAGAACTGGATTCGGTAGAGGGAACAGCCTCAGCTTCAGTTCTATCACTAGAGGGAACCAATTGCTCTTGGGCCATTTGGGGGCCACTACTGCTGCTGTTCCCTTGAAGGATCTCAGCTTGTTGAGGAACTTCAGCAGGAGATTTGTTGGAGGGAACAGATAAATATGATTCCATCTGTTCCAATCGAGGGGCATAGCGTCTGTCGCTTCTGCCGGAGGGTCCTCATATGGGGCCACATATCGAGGTAGTTTCTTGTTGTCGCTCGTTGTGAAGAGGTCGGTCTGCAGTTCCGGGACTTTTTCCAAGATGAAGGAGAATGAATCTGCGTCTAGGGACCATTCTGACTCTATCGGTTTTCGCCTGGATAGAGCGCCCGTCGTCACATTGCAGAACCCGTGTAGGTGAACTGCTGATAAGTGCCATCTTTTCTTTCTTGCCAAGCGAAAGATGACCAACATCACGTGATTGATGTAGGGCGAAGTCGAGCCTTTTCAGTTCAGACATTTCACTATCACCTCGCTGTCCAAGACCAACTTGATGTGGGCTGATCTGTGAGGGGATAGTTTCTTCAACGTTAGGAAGACTGGTTGTAAGGGAATTGTCCTTGCTAGGCTCTTGACCTTTGACCACGGCCTCAGAAGCGAGCGCAGTAAGGTCGGTGTCAATCTCTGTTGATCTCTTCGAGCGTTTGATGCGTATCTTCTCCAGACTTCTGACGCATCCTTCAGTTGTGCTTTTAGCACTGGGTCTATTACTGCTGCGAACTGGAGAGAGCCCAGTACTCTTTCCTGTTAGCATCTTGAAATCTTGTTGGATTTCAGTAGTCTCTTGATAGAACCGGCAATCTCTCTCCTCTTTTTCGGTGGAATGGAGAGGCGGTGTGACTGCAAGTTCCAATGGATTCCTAACCATTGAAACTCTTGAGCTGGAGAGAGGTGAGACTTCTTGTAGTTGATCTTGAAGCCTAGATGGTCCAGGAACTGGATCACTTTCGGGGCTGCCTACAGACAAGCAGTCTTGGATGCTGCCCACACCAGCCAGTCGTCTAGGTATGCTGCTACCTAAATGCCTTCTAAGCGCAGCTGTTGTACGATTGTGTCCACAAGTTTTGTGAATATCCTTGGGGCTATGTTTAGTCCAAAGAGCATGGCTGTGAAGTCATACTTTGTCATCTGTAGCTTGAATCCTAGGTAGGAGGAGAGGGGGCGGCTGACTGGTAGAGGCCATTAAGCATCTGCCAGGTCTATTGAGACTGTGTATGCCCCTTTCGGTAACAGGGTCTTTATGTGTTGTAAGGTTAACATCCGGAACTTTTGTTCTCGATGAACTCGTTGAGTGGAGACAAGTCTAGAATGACTCTGAGTTTGTCCGAGTCTTTCTTGGGAACACAAAACAGCCTTCCCTGGAATTTGATGGACTTTGCTTTCCATATGACCTTTTTGTTCAAGAGTTCTAAGGTATATTCTTCCAATAAGGGGGTGGAGTGTTGGAAGAATTGAGGAAAGGAAGGTAGAGTTTTGTTCCATTTCCACCCTAGTCTATTCCTGATTACGCTGTGGGCCCAGGGATCGAAGGTCCAACGATCCTGAAAGTGAAAGAGTCTTCTTCCTACCTGGGGCATCTCATTGTTTAGATGATCCGGAGGGTTTGTTACCCTGACCACGTCCTCCTCTACCCCTTGAGGGGTTTCTTGAGGAGCCTCTTCTAAATCCTCTACCTTTAGGGTGAAAAGTAGTGGTGCGCCGCTCAAAGCCTGGGTTAAAGGCTGGTGACTGAGCTACTAACTGCTGAGGCACCATTTGGAATGTGGTTTGCGGCTGGGCAACCATTTGGGGTACTGTGGTCATGGTAACCGTGGGATACTGTGCAGGTCTATGAGGCACTCGTGGCTTCTTCGTCTTCCTATTCTTGGGTTGGGGACCAGCATCAGAGGATGATTTCCTCTTGGAAGACATGCCCCACTTTTGGAGAAGGTTCCTATTTTCCATGGTGGCTTTAGCAACTACCTCTTGGACTGCTTCCTTTGGGAAGAGGTCTTTGCCCCAAATACATGAAGTAATCAACTTCCTGGGCTCGTGCTTAACCGTTGCATTGGAAAACACGTGCTCTCTACAGGCCCTCCTGGCCTTTACGAAAGCGTACATGTCCTTTACTAGGGTAGCCATGTGCATCTTGGCTAGGACCGTGTACATATCTGGGGTACTCGAGATACCTGCCCACATCTCCATACAGTTCTGGAGAGATAGAGAGGCGGCTAGTCTCTCTTTTGTCTCCTGTTCCCTTCGCAGAAGAAAATCCAACAACTTCGGAAGGTTCTCGTTGAACTGCTGCCCTGCTATATCTGGATCCAGTTTCGAGATTGAGAAGATTACATGGACCTCATTCCAATCCTTCTCGCCAGTAGGCAGGGCTAGAGACAATGGTTTACACTCCTCTAGCGTAGGGCATGGTTTGCCCGCATCAACTGCTTTTAGCACGCAGTGGAGAGCTTTAACCGAAAAGGGAAAAGCTCTGGAGGAAGGAGCAAGGAAGGTAGGGTGCCTCTTGCTCAAAGCAGAAACCTTCGAATTTGTATAGCCGGCTTTCTTCAGGCTACTCGTCAAGAGAGCCTGCTCCTTGTCATGATCAAAGACCATGACCTCCTTATGTTCCATCTCTTCTTTAGATGCAGGTTCATTCTTCAATCTCACGAAGCATTCCGGGTAAGCCGAAATGTTCGGCCAGAACTGGAGATCGTCGAGGGGTATGGCCCCCATTTTCTCAGAGATGTAGAGTTTCCCATTCATCATGGGCATGAACACTGCATACCTCCAGGGGTTGGTTTTGGAGCATTGGGTTAAGTCAGAGACTTTGACACGCTTGTAGGAACCGCTGAAAGTGGCCGAGCGGTGTGCTTCCCTGACTTCCCTCCTCATCTCTTGCTGTTCCTTGCACATTGTTTCCGTCATCAATTGAATCTGCGCCATGAGCGCTTTGCCCTTGGATAACAGTGGGTCCGGTTGAGGGGTTGGGGCCGAAAAGGTTGACGGCACTGGTTGATATGCCTTCACAGACAGTAGAAGGTCTTCCGTCACTGTCGATTCGGATCCTTCTTCCTCCTCGGGTGGCTGGGCCACCTCTTCTTCAGGATCTTCTTGAAAAAGATCCTTTTCGGTGTCTGAGGACACCTCTGACATCCTTTCCTGATGGATATCAATGCCTTCGAGAGCCTTGTTGATGTCAGCAACCCCTAGGGGACCAATCTCCGACAGAAGCATGGGGAGAATTGCAGAATTTGATTTTCCTCCTCGGCCGAGACGCAGACGGAAACAGAAGGAAGATAGACCTAGACAGAGAAATCTTCCTACGTCGCCTTCCACCAAAAGTCAGGATCCCGCATCCCCACCAGCTGGAAACAGACAACCTCACCAGGAGAGCGCAGCATCTCTTCGACACGGCTAGAGCTTCAAAGCTCTCCGCAACCAACACCATCAGTGAAGTATCAGTGGAAGATTCCACCTCAGACCAAACCTGCGCAGCCATCACAAGGCCAAACTACCTCAACCACGAACTAACAGGGTGTTTCTACCATAAAAGATTCAGTAAAGATGCAAGAAGTTGTATGCCGCCCTGCTCATTTCCAAAAAACGGCCCAGGCGGCCACGCAAAGTGGCCGCAACCTTCCCCCTCACGCACACGGCCTTCTACATCAAAGACGGCCTATTAAACAAAAGATTCCTGATAGACACGGGGGCCACCCACTCCATATTGCCGCCTACAAAAGCCGAAAAGAATCAACCAATTGACTCTTCAAACAAGCCTTACAACAGCCAACGGCACACGTATAAAGAGTTACGGGACGAAACAGATGAAACTCTGTGTATTACAAAGGCCTTTCACTTGGAATTTTATCATCGCTGATGTTACAAACCTTATTATGGGAGCAGATTTCCTAGGCCATCATGGACTCCTGGTCGACATCGCCCAGAAAAGATTAATAGACATTGATTCATTCCAATCTACAGTCTTAACCCTGGGCCCTTCAATGCCCGCTGCTCACTCTGTTTCTACCCACAGATACAACATCCTCCGATGTATTCAAGCCCGAGTTACAACTGACAACAGGAAAACCCGCTAGGCACGACATCTATCACCACATAACAACGAGGGGGCCCGCCAACGCATGCAAAGTTCCGCTGCCTACCACCTAACAAACTCCACGACGCACAAAACAGGCCTTCCAGGATATGGAAAGAATGGGCGTATGCAGGAAGGTGTCCAGCCCATGGGCCTCCCTTCACCATATGGTCAGGAAATCAGACGGGATATGGCGTCCATGCTTAGATTACAGACGCCTTAGCCTTGTCACCACACCTGACCATTATCCTTTGCCCAACATCCAGGACCTTACCGGGGCTCTGAATGGGGCAAAAATCTTCTCTAAAATGGATCTTTTAAAATCCTATTTTCAGGTCCCTGTCAACCCAGACGACATTCCAAAGACGGCCATCATCACCCCCTTCGGCCCCTATGTCTTCGCATACTCCACTTTTGGACTTAGGAATGCTTGGCTGACGTTCCAGCGTTTGATGGACAGCATCCTGGGGTACCTGCCAATTTGCTGCTACTACGCAGACGACATCCTGATATTTTCAAAATCGCAAGATGAACATCTTCTACTCGTTCGAACGGTTCTCCGTCGACTCAAGGACAACGGGCTAATCGTACGATTTGACAAGTGCACTTTCGGCACCGATTCCATCGACTTCTTTACTCTTACTCTTACTCCGGAGGCCTCGGACCAGGCTGATTGATTGCCGCTTTGACCGTTCGTCTCCAGTGAGCCCTATCCTCCGGAAGCTCCATCCACTCATTGGGGTCTATTTCCAGGATGTCCAAATCTTCAGCTAAGTTATCCATCCATCTCTTTTTAAGCCTTCTTCTTGGTCTGGTACCTATGGGTTTACCTAACATAACTCTTTTAGTCAGCCTGCTCTCCTCCATTCTAGCAATACGTCCTGCATATCGAAGTCTCTGCGATCTAATAATATTGGAGATAGGCGGTAGTCCTGAGAGAGCTATCAATTCATGATTGTGGCGCCTGCGCCCCTCTCCAGCTTCGTCATCCCAAACTGGTCCCCAGATCCGCCTCAAGATACTGCGTTGAAAAACTTCAAGTTTATTTTCCAACTGCTTAGTGAGTGTCCATGTTTCACACCCGTATAGGACCACTGGATGGATAATGGCGGTATATATTTGTGTTTTTGTGGGCCTAGATAAAACTCTGGATCTTAAGGTGTTATCGAGTGCCCATGAACATCTTGTCTCTGCTGCAATCCTTAGTCTAACTTCTTCCTGGATCATGTTATGTGACATTATGGTGGAGCCAAGATATTTAAATGGGGATACTGCTTCCAGTTGTGATCCTCCAAAATCCATATCTCCAACTAGATTTGGTGTTCTTAAGATCTCCATTATCTTAGTTTTTGCATTGTTCATTTTCAGGCCTGTACGTTCTGCATTGTTTTTAAACTGTACGTATGTTGCTTCGATGCTGGGTAGATGTTCTCCACAAAGCTCCACATCATCGGCATATCCAAGTCTGTCTATAATGGTATTATCCAGCTGGATGGGTAATCTGGTAGGAGGTGTATTTCGCATTATCCATTCCAGTACTAAGTTGAATAAAAGTGTTGATAGAGCTCATCCCTGCTTTAGTCCTCCATGGATGTTAGAGGGCTCTGTCAGTATTCCCCAGACCTTGATACTGCACGTCATATTCGTTAGCACATTTAGACCAGATTTATCAATTTCACTGGTATGTGGAAGAACTTCAGTATGTTCCATAATGATGGTCGATGCACACTGTCATAGGCTTGCTTGAAATCTATGAATAGATGTAAGTTTTTGTTGAACTTCCAATATTTCTCTAGAGCTTGCTTTATGGTGAAAATTTGGTCAGCTATAGCTCGGTTTGGTCTAAAACCTGCCTGATAGTCACCAATTATATCTTCACAATAAACTCGTAATCGTTTGTACAAAATATTTGCAAGGATTTTGTAATCAACTGGGAGTATGCAAATGCCTCTGTAGTTTCCACATATAGTGCGATCTTCTTTTTTTATGTAGTACTGCCAAAATCCCTCCCTCCCAGTCTGATGGCATTACTTCATTCTCCCATATGCTATACATTAAGCTAATAATCTTATCGTGAAGAGCCTGGCCCCCATACTTGATTAGTTCTGCAGCTATATTATCAACCCCAGCTGCTTTGTGTTTTCTTATTGCATCTGTAATTTCCTCTTGGGTTGGTGCCTCCACATCATCGATATTTCCCTCCATCTCCATTTCATCCATTGGATTATGAGGTGGTGGCCAATTGAAAAGTTCCTTAAAGTGTTGCATCCACCTCCTTTGTATTTCTTCTTTTCCAATAATTATGTTACCTTTATTTCTGATTAAGTTCATTAAGTTAATTCCCTGAAATTGCTCTCTGGTTTTTTCATGCACTCTATTTTCTTTAATTTCTCTCAGTTCCTCTCCTACCTTCTCTCTTTTCTTTCTTCTGTTTGTGCTTGTTGCTAAATTTCTAGACACTCTTAAATCTTCTCTCTTATCAATGTTATCCCTGTCTTCTATCCATTTCATCCTACAGCGTTTTCTTCTTTCAGCAGCACTTCTACACTCTTCGTCAAACCAATTATTCCTTCTACGTGCATTGATACATGGTCCTAGAGATTCCATAGCAGCTTCAGTCACTAATGACTTTATTGCCTCCCAGTCCAATGTTATTTCCTCTTCTTCCAGTAGTCCAAATCTATTTTGTACATTTATAGCATAGGCATTTCTTACGTCTGTCTCTTCTAGTTTTTCTATATTTGTTTTGATGGATTTTATTGTTGTCAATCTTTTATTTTTTTATTTAACTCTGAGCTTTCCCACCACTAACATATGGTCAGAGTCACAATCTGCACCTCTGAAAGCCCTAGTATCAAACAGAGCTGATCTAAATTTCTTTTTAATAATTTTATGGTCAATTTGATTTATAGTGTTACCATCAGGTGAAATCCAAGTTCCTTTATGGGAGTCCTTATGGGGAAAAATAGTACCTCCGATGACCATAGAGTTTTGTAGTGCAAATGTTGCCAATCTAATCCCGTTATTATTGCTTTCTTGATGAAGCCTATGGAGGCCGATAGAGCCTTGGAAAGCATTTACCTCTTTACCAATTTTTTGCATTCATGTCACCCAAATTAACAATACATCGTGTCGTGGTATTTGGTCTATTTCAGTTTGTACATGATCATAGCATTCATCTTTCTCATCATCACCTGTTATCTCTGTGAGGGCATGTAAGCATAGAATCGTTATGTTAAACCACTTTGCTTTTAGTCTAATTTTTGCTATTCTGCTGGATATTGGGGTGAATTCCATAAGTGCTCCATATGCTCTTTTACTCAGATAGAAACCTGCTCCTTCTACATGGTTACCATCATCTCTTCCACTGTAAAGTATAACTCCCTTCTCCTGCTCCACCTTTCCTATTCCTGTCCATCGGATTTCTTGTAAGGCTGCTATATCAATTTTATATTTGTCCAATTCATGTTCTAATACTTTAGCAGCTCCCGTTTTGTAGAGCTTTCTTACATTCCCTGTGGCAATTCTTAGTGGTCTTTTCCAATCCGTAATCCTTTGTGGGGTTCCAGTGTCCTCAACATTAAAGGCCGTTCGGTTATTCACAGTCAATGTTTCAGTCACGAGTGGTAGTTTTACAGATAGGGGGTGTGAGCCCCAATCCAACTTGCAAAGTAGGATTCGAACCTACAAGTTAGTACCTCCTAGTTACCTATGGCCCCCAATTGGTTACAGGGAGCTTCACTCTCTCCCCAGGCAGATATACTAGTCGGAACAAGCCATCGCACCTCGACAAGGTTAAGTAGGCTCTTGCCCTGATGGTGAGCGACCCATCAAAGACGCGACTTCCTGGGCCACAAAATCTCCAATGAAGGAGTACGTCCCTTAACATCAAAAACCAAGGCGATAGAAGAATTCCCACCACCAAAAACCATCAAAGAACTACAAGAATTCCTGGGAATGATTAATTATTACAGGCGTTTTATCCCTAACATTGCAGGTATCTCAGCGCCACTGTCCGATGTCCTAAAGGGTAAACCGAAATCATTGTCCTGGAACGCAGAGCAGCAGTTAGCATTCAAAAAGACGAAGGCAGCCCTCGCCAAAGCTACAACGTTGGCCTTTGTCACTCCAGGAGCACCCCTGCAGCTGACCACTGACGCCAGCAACACAGCCTGCTTAGCCATCTTAGAACAAGTGGTCAACAGCGTCCTGCAGCCTATCGCCTTCTTCAGCAAAAAACTCAACGGCGCTGAGCAAAAGTGCAGTACTTTCAACCGAGAGCTCCTTGCAGTCTATACAGCGGTAAAACACTTCAAGTACCTTTTAGAAGGTAACCCTTTCGCCATTTGAACTGACCACCAACCACTTGTCCACGCCTTTACAAAGATAGGTGACGCCTGGTCAGCCCATCAACAGAGACACCTCGCCGCCATCGCAGAATTTGGATGCACACTCCAATACGTACCAGGGAAAAAAAAATCCGGTGACCGACGCCCTCTCAAAGATAGAAATGAACGCCATCCACCTCGGCATTGACTACGAGGACCTGGCACATGCGCAACAACTCTACCCAGAAACTCCAGCCTACCGGACAGCCATCACGGCTTTAAAATGGGAAGACGTTCCGTTAGGGTCATCTACACGGCCCTCCTCTACGACGTCAATACTGGTCGTCCCAGGCCCCTGGTACCCTCCTCTCAAAAAAAAGCCATCTTTGAAATAGTTCACTCCCTCTCCCATCCCTCGGGCAGAACGACGGCAAGAATCATATCCAGCAAATTCATCTGGCACAGGATGAGGAAGGACATCACCCGGTGGGCCCGCAGCTGCATCAACTGCTAAACAAGCAAAATTTCCTGATACACAACATCAGAAATAGGGAACTTCAAGCAACCCATGAGACATTTCGGCCACGTGCACATCGACGTCGTTGGCCCCCTTCCCTTTTCCGGAGGGGACCGCTTCCTGTTAACAGTCATCGACAGGTCCACCCGGTGGATCGAAGTAACCCCCATGCAAGATTCATCAACACCCTCCTGTGTCAATGCCCTCCCTTCAAGTTGGATCAGCAGGTTCAGAGTTCCAGACGACATTACATCCGACAGGGGGCCGGCTTTCCTGTCAGATGTCTGGGGCACCCTCACAAAATCACTTGGGATCACCACCCACAGAACAACCTCCTACAACCCCGCTGCCAACGGTCCCTCAAAGCTTCCCTGATGGCCCGTTGCTCTGACGACAACTGGAAGGCCCAGTTATCTTGGGTCCTCCTAGAACTATGCACCGCCCCCAGATCCAACGGAGAACCATCATCGGCAGAAAAAGTTTACAGAAAAACCATAGCCGTGCCAGGGGAATTCTTCCCTGCGCCATCCAACAAAAGCGACCAGACAGAGGCGGATTTAGGTTGTGCGGGGCCCTAGGCCCGGTGACCTTACTGGGCCCTCAAATCAGTGTACGAGCGAAGCGTTAAAATAAATTAGCTTTTTAAACAATATTAAATTTATTGAAATTTAACCAAATTACCATTTCACAGTTGAACATTACCCATATGATTTTTTGAAGCTCAACAATAAAAAATAACTATAATAATATACCATTAACTAAAGAGATAAGCGTTGAAATAAATTTTCTTTTTAAACAATATTCAATTTATTGATAATTATCCAAGTGACCGTTTCACAGTTGAACATTACATATTTGCTTTTTTGAAGCATAACAAAAAAATTACTATAACAATACACCATTAACTAAGGAGATCCCCAACTATAATGATGCACCATTGAAAAATAATAACTTCAATAATACACCATAAACAAAAGAGAATACCGTTTGACTGAAGTGAGTGGCAAAATAGCAAAATGAGTGGGTTTTATTTATTGCATGCAATTTGCACGGTACACTCAACTATTTCTCATTAAAAAAATTATTTTTTTCGAGCCTTCTTACTTGCAAACTGTTTGATGACATCAGTAAAATCAAGCACCCTTAATTTTTCATGCTCAATGCTCAACAGGGTGAGTGAAGATAAGCGGTTCTGCCCCATGGTGTTTGTTAGATAATTCTTTAGTAGTTTCAGCTTGGAGAATGATCGCTCCCTAGTGCAGTTTGTGACAAACATGTAGAGATAGAGTCGTAATACAATTTCAACACTAGCAAATGTTTCAACCATGTCATGTCTGTGAATTATCTTATACATTTCTAGTTCCGGACTTTGTCTTTGTGCAGCTTTTACACCACCTAATGAACGAGCACTTTCAGATGAACCTCTTGGAATGGATTTCATGAGGTGTGCAAACTGCAAAA
>NC_090733.1:75065989-75163489 GCF_036898095.1 Palaemon carinicauda | reverse complement strand
ACCAAAATACAAAAGGAAAGAATACATACATACATACATATACCAAGGCACTTCCCCCAATTTTGGGTGGTAGCCGACATCAACAAAGAAGCAAAAACAAAAAGGGGACCTCTACTCTCTACGTTCCTCCCAGCCTAACAAGGGACTCAACCGAGTTCAGCTGGTACTGCTAGGGTGTCACAGCCCACCCTCCCACATTATCCACCACAGATGAAGCTTCATAATGCCGAATCCCCTACTGCTGCTACCTCCGCGGTCATCTAAGGCATCGGAGGCAGCAGCAGGGCCTACCGGAACTGCGTCACAATCACTCGCCATTCATTCCTATTTCTAGCACGCTCTCTTGCCTTGCTGACATCTATCCTCCTATCACCCAGAGCTTCCTTTACTCCATCCATCCACCCAAACCTTGGCCTTCCTCTTTTACTTCTCCCATCAACTCTTGCATTCATCACCTTCTTTAGCAGACAACCATTTTCTATTCTCTCAACATGGCCAAACCACCTCAACACATTCATATCCACTCTAGCTGCTAACTCATTTCTTACACCCGTTCTCACCCTCACCACTTCGTTCCTAACCCTATCTACTCGAGATACACCAGACATACTCCTTAGACACTTCATCTCAAACACATTCAATTTCTGTCTCTCCATCACTTTCATTCCCCACAACTCCGATCCATACATCACAGTTGGTACAATCACTTTCTCATATAGAACTCTCTTTACATTCATGCCCAACCCTCTATTTTTTACTACTCCCTTAACTGCCCCCAACACTTTGCAACCTCCATTCACTCTCTGACGTACATCTGCTTCCACTCCACCATTTGCTGCAACAACAGACCCCAAGTACTTAAACTGATCCACCTCCTCAAGTAACTCTCCATTCAACATGACATTCAACCTTGCACCACCTTCCCTTCTCGTACATCTCATAACCTTACTCTTACCCACATTAACTCTCAACTTCCTTCTCTCACACACTCTTCCAAATTCTGTCACTAATCGTCCAAGCTTCTCTTCTGTGCCTGCAACCAGTACAGTATCATCCGCAAACAGAAACTGATTTACCTCCCATTCAAGGTCATTCTCGTCTACCAGTTTTAATCCTCGTCCAAGCACTCGAGCATTCACCTCTCTCACCACTCCATCAACATACAAGTTAAACAACCACGGCGACATCACACATCCCTGTCTCAGCCCTACTCTCACCGGAAACCAATCACTCACTTCATTTCTTATCCTTACACATGCTTTACTACCTTTGTAGAAACTTTTCACTGCTTACAACAACCTTCCACCAACTCCATATAACCTCATCACATTCCACATTTCTTCCCTATCAACTCTATCATATGCTTTCTCCAGATCCATAAACGCAACATACACCTCCTTACCTTTTGCTAAATATTTCTTGCATATCTGCCTAACTGTAAAAATCTGATTCATACAACCCCTACCTCTTCTAAAACCACCCTGTATTTATAAGATTGCATTCTCTGTTTTATCCTTGATCCTATTAATCATTACTCTACCATACACTTTTACAACTACACTCAACAAACTAATACCTCTTGAATTACAACACTCATGCACATCTCCCTTACTCTTATATAGTGGTACAATACATGCACAAACCCAATCTACTGGTACCATTGACAACACAAAACACATATTAAACAATCTCACCAGCCATTCAAGTACAGTCACACCCCCCTCCTTCAACATATCAGCTCTCACACCATCCATACCCGACGCTTTTCCTACTCTCGTTTCATCTAGTGCTCTCCTCACTTCATCTATTGTAATCTCTCTCTCATTCTCATCTCCCATCACTGGCACCTCAACACCTGCAACAGCAATTATATCTGCCTCCCTATTATCCTCAACATTCAGTAAACTTTCAAAATATTCTGCCCATCTTTTCCTTGCCTCCTCTCCTTTTAACAACCTTCCATTTCCATCTTTCACTGTCTCTTCAATTCTTGAGCCAGCCTTCCTTACTCTCTTCACTTCTTTCCAAAACTTCTTCTTATTTTCTTCATATGAATGACCCAATCCCTGACCCCACCTCAGGTCAGCTGCCCTCTTTGCTTCACGTACCTTGCGCTTTACTTCCACATTTTTCTCTTTATATTTTTCATACTTCTCTATACTATTACTCTGCCGCCATTCTTCAAAAGCCCTCTTTTTTTCTTCCACTTTTACCTTTACTCCTTCATTCCACCATTCACTGCCCTTCCTCATGCTGCCTCCAAAACCTTCTTGCCACACACATCACTTGCAATCCCAACAAAATTTTCTTTTACTAACTTCCACTCCTCCTCTAAATTGCCAGTTTCTCTTACTTTCATTTCGTCATATGTCATTTTCAACCTTTCCTGTTATTTACTTTTTACCCCCGGTTTTATTAGCTCTTCAACCCTGTGGTTAAAGGGAGAAAGAAAGGAGAGAAGGATTAGTTCCGGTAAATGTGATTCAACTACTTGTTAGTACGCGCAAGATAGACCTACTGGATGAACAAGTGAGTGAAGCCATTCTTCATATCAACATATGTTCAAAGATAACAAAACGCTGTTAGCGTTAATTAAGTTCAATAAAGTTGAAGATATGTATGAATGTAAATGTGGGGAAAACTGAACCCGCAGGTTATGCGTCACGGAAGCGTTAAGATAAGTAAAACTTTAAATGTACGATGCAAGGGTAATCAAATTATCAAAAGTAAAGTACACAATTCTTCCACCCAAGGGGTAACGATAGAGCAAAAAAAAACGTGGGCCAATAATAGTCGAGTTCAGCCAATGACAAATTCAAAATTATGGGGGTGAATCCCAGTCCCAGTCTGACATCAAACTTTTTACATAAAATACTTTTACAAATAAAGTGACTGGCGTAATGAAAGCTTTGTATTTGTCGAGTGACAAAAAGAGAAAAGTTACTTCCTTCTCGGTGTTAAAATGTGAAAACTTATCTGACACTAGTTTGAATGACAAGCCAAGACAAACTAGGTCTATTGGGACATCGTAATTCTGACCCCGAGAGTCTTGGAGTAAGGCAATGATAGCACGAGCTGAAGGATGTCAGGGGGATTGTAGTAACTTGACAAATTGTCAAGGCAAAAATTAAATTTACACTTTGAAGTTAAAGTAAAGGATTGACCTGGAAAATGCTGCTGTACAGCTTGACAAAAATAATAAAACGTTAAAGTGGGGTCATATACAACTCCATGAAAATAGTAAATGGCGTTCATGGTACCGTAGTCTTCAAGCAAGGTGAATCATAAACAAGCTAGTTCCAGCGCTAGTTCTGCATATGTGAACTTTGCTAAATCTGCTGTCAGGGCAAAGGGTTTCTTTCTGACTGCTAAAATCTTAAGATTAACCTTGCGTGGCTCGTCTTTTCAGACTGCTAAAGTCCTAAGGTTACGACTTCGTGGCTCGTTCTGAGAGTGGGTTTCAAATTCTGACTTTGATGTTTTAGCGTCGACGCAGGTTGGAGCAGAAGTTACGGACTTGAGGATGGGACAATCAGGCAAAATGAGCACAGGTCCATGGGATGGTACGGGCTTGATGGATGAGTCTACCGGTAAAGGCCTTTGCTGGCCTTCACGCACACGGTTAGGTTGGGTGGTATTTGTGCTACCACTAGTGGTGTCCATGTTGAGACCTTGAATGTTATTTTCTCCAGGATGCACTGTCACAGGCAGTACAACCGAAGGGGTCTGAGGTCGATCAAACGCTGACTTACGGTTTGAAAATGAGGACGGAGAAGGTGGGACTGACGTAAATTTACTAACCGTGTGCCATGCTGGCAACAAAGTATTGAAAGTTGAAGTTTTAACAGGTTGGGGAATTAATGCAAAATTATAAGGTCCACGCTTGACTGCCGAGACATTAGGAGTGTCCACTAAAGGACCATTAATGGCAGTTACAAAGGGATGTGTCACTGAAGGTGTCACCGTTGAAGAACAAGACCAATTAGTTTTAATGATTAGATTAGGATGAGCCATTAGACTTCACTTCACTTCACTTCCACTCCCAGGTAGGCTTTCAGCCTGTCAGTGGAATCAGTTGTCTTCTCCACTCAATTCTGTTTTAAAAAATTCCCTCTCTTCTCAGCTGTTCAATTGTTGGCATGTTGTTCTTTGTCAAAATCTCTTCAATTCCATCCCTCCAGCGTTTACGTGGTCTACCTCTTGATCTCCTCCCACCAGGCGTCCAGTCCCATCTCTTCCTTGCAATTCTATTTCCATCCATTCTCATTAAATGTCCCAGCCATCTCAGCTGTCCCTTCTCAATCTTGTTCAACATAGGAGATACCCCAACCATCCTTCTAAAATCTACATTTCTTATTCTATCTCTTCTTGTTTTGTGCATTATTGTTCTCAGGATTTTCATCTCTGAAGCTTGGACTCTGCTCCTGTCTTTGATGGTCATTGTCCAGCTCTCTGATCCATATGTCATGATTGGTGTTAGTAATCCTTCAAATATAGTTTTCTTTACTTCTATAGGTACGTATGCATCTCTCATAATTAGATAGAGTGCTCCACAGCATTTATTATATTTCTTTATTCGTTCAGTAATTTTTTCTTTGTTCTTATAGCCGTTGTCTGTAAACATACACCCTAAATACTTGAATGCGTTGGTGTCCTTAATTACCGTATTTCTTATCATGATGTTCGTTGAAGCTTGTTGTTGTTTGTTGATTGTTAATATTTCTGTTTTATTAATGTTCATCTTCAGTCCAGCTTCTGTTAAACAATCGTTCAAGGCAATCAATGCTCTTTCTAGTTCCTCCCGATCATATGTCCAGAAGGCAATATCATCAGCAAAAATCATGATGTCTCCCGAGATATTTATCCTTTCCTTAAAACTTCTTATAATTACATCTATATGTGCAATGAACAAGAGTGGGGAAAGAACGCTTCCCTGCTTAACACCTGTTGTTACTCTAAACCAATTTTCATTCTTGTATCCAGTCCTTACATTATTCATACATGGTTCGTACGTGCTCTTTATTGCAGCTCCTAATCTACCGTTGAGTCCATAAACCTCTCCTAAGCACCTCCACAATTTGTTCCTAGGTACCGAGTCAAATGCCTTTTCCAAATCAATAAATGCTATATACAGTGGCCTATTGTATTCCCATGATTTTTCAATAAGAAGCCTCAAGGCGAATATGAGATCTGATGTACTTCTGTCCTTTCTGTATCCATGCTGTTCTTTGCCTAGCTGAGGTTCAATGATATGTCGCGCCCTTTTTTCTAAAATCCTCTCATTGGACTATTGAAAGCAATTTCAATTTTCCTTGAGTAGGCAGCAAGCACGGGATAGTTTTCCTTAATAAGAGGATGGTCGTAATGACGTCTCCGAAAATTCTTGTGATTGCAAAGTTCAACTCTGACGCTATCAATGAGGGTTTCAAAATATTCCATGGCTTCAGGATCCATGCTAGGAAAATCAACTTGAGCGAGAGCATGAAGCATTAAGTTTGTATCCTTCCAAACAAAAGTGAATTGTAACTCCTGTTCCTTAAGCCGAGCATTAATCTCCTCTGGGCTGAGCATTTCAGCCTTAGGCGGTGGAGGGTTGCTTATAGCGAGAGTGAAGTCTGCCATCTTGGATTGACCACATGCGATGGATGGAATCGACAAAACAAAACAACGGGTAAATCTGAATGTTCAAAGTTCCACGGCAAAATCGAGGAACGTGAATATAAACTTTACAAATTTACTAGCGAGATAATTGAATATTCAAAGTTGCTCATGATGAGAGAAAAATAGTTAAATGACAAAACAAAGTGTAAACAACAAAATTACTTTAAAATTCAAACGGACCTAGTCCAGCAAAGCAGATAATACTCGGTCACGTGACAAAACTTTACTAAAATGAATTATTTACGTACAGGGCGATAAATTAGGGACAAAACTACTCACGAAGTGCATAGAACATTATCAGAAGCACATGGGCTTATGAGACAAAATTAGATTCAAGTTAAAAATTAAAATTACATGTTGAGTCTGACACTATTGTTGTGATGTTTTCACAGCTGCAGGTGCCCTGAGGCGACCGCCGAACGATTATAAAAGATAAGTAGGCGCACGATTCAACAACTTAAATGTAAAAGTGCACTTTCATAGAGGCTAAAACGGACCTAGTCCAGCAAAGCTGATGATACTCGGTCACGTGACAAAACTTTACTAAAATGAATTATTTACGTACAGGGCGATAAATTAGGGACAAAACTACTCACGAAGAGCATAGAACATTATCAGAAGCACACAGGCTTATGAGACAAAATTAGATTCAAGTTAAAAGTTAAAATTACATGTCGAGTCTAACACTGTTGTTGTGACGTTTTCACAGCTGCAGGTGCCCTGAGGCAACCGCCGAACGATTAAAAAAGATAAGTGGGCGCACGAGGCAACAACTTAAATGTAAAAGTGCACTCTCATAGAGGTTAAACAAATATAGAATTTCCCTCATGTGGAGTTAAAAAAAATCCTCCTCGCTAAAAGACAAAACAAAACAAAAAATCTTAGGAAAAGAACAAATGACTCAACACTTACAAATGGACAAAGATCGATATATTCCCTCACGCGGAGGTAACACAAAAATCTCCTCACATGGAGGACCAACGTTGCCTGTCTTTGAGGGTAGACAAAGTTTCCTTACGTAAAGGACACACCAATTTTCCCCACACAGGGGACGAAGTTAAATCTCCTCGCACAGAGGACAAACACAAAATCTCCTCACATGGAGGACGCACAAAAATCTCCTTATGAAAAGGATAGCAATTTTCCTCACACAGAGGACGAGTATAAAACTTTCCCCAATCAATGTCGCACTTGTACGTGGTAAACAATGAAGTTACAAATGAAACTATATAGTTAATTAATGAAATTACATGCAGCAAGTTACATACGGTTAACAGAAATTAAGAATCCTTAGTTTGGGTTGTAAACAAGATCCACCATCTCGGAACAAACACGTGGAATGAAACGGATTTGGTGGAAATAAGTTTCTACGCTACGTGTATGAAAACTTGAAATTACGGTGCGCCAATTCTCCCTGTAGGACAAGGACATATGCTAGGCATACAAGTAACCTTAGTTAGAAAAGTTAGGAATGGTAAACGACACAAAAGAAGGTGGAACAAGGTACAAAATGTTATAAATTAGATGTTAAAATTACAAAATTAGTTGACAGAACAAGTACACCTGTGCTCTCGTTGAGCAGTAAACACGGATATCTGAACAGCACAAAAACATTAGATTAAGCAGCTTAGAACTTTCGGGTTATGAACGGAACCCACCATAACACATGGGCAAACTGATTCGATACAAAACAAAGTTCCTATGACCAATTGTAGTGAACATCGAAGAAACAGATAAACCTGGTTACGTAGTTCTTTCCTTAAACATGTGGTCGATACAAAAAGGTCATAATAACTACAAATCTCTCTTCCCAATTAAAGTTTGGGCTTTCCACATTCGACAAACTGGCCGGTGTGTGTGAATTCAAATGATATAGCGAGGTATTGTATGCTTAATCGAGCTGATTTACGTTAATGCTTCATAAGTCAAGGTGAAGGATCTGGTTCGAAGGACCACTTGTGTTGAGAAATGTGTTTTTGTTATTTAACTGTTGAGTAGGAACTTGTTGTTCCGGGAAAGTCTCCTTACATCAGTAGGCAAAGATCAGCAGGTGAGGAAAAGGAGTACTATCACTCAAAGCACAAACGCCCTGTTAATAACTTTGATGACATAGTTCACATACCTTCACTCTAAATCAAAAAAAAAAAAAAAAAAAAAAAAAAAAAAAAAAAAAAAAAATCTGTACTCTGTCCAGGGGCCTGAAAACTCCACATGTGAAAATAATGTAATTTGATGGCCTACTTTAGCTTTATCCGGTCTAAGGTCATCCACACTCTTAAGCCCCTATTACACTTGTCCGGTTCCCTACGGCGCCGTCGGTCTCGACACTAGCATATGTTCAAACCGGTGTGTGTGATAGCAAATCGGCCGCATGAAAGCTCATCCACGGCCGGTCGGATGAACTTTCGCCAGTACTAAAGTTGGCCGTACGGTCTTAGTACGTCAGGACTGAGGACGTAGCGTGTAATTGCTTACCATATGGTATGACATCAGTCTGAGTGGCTGAAGCAGTGTTGCCAGATGGTCAATGAATAATTTCTGAGGAATTTCAAATAAAATTTCTGGATAACATCAAAAATTTCTGACAATTCTACTTATCACGAATTGATTATACCAAAGGAAATTAGAACAAAAATCAATTGTACATTAAGAGTGATTAACTATTTATTTCTTTTCTTATATGAATTTAAAGGAAAATTCAATAATACTTAGGACTATGCATCAAATTAGAATTTTCATGAAAATAGAAAAAACTACGATATTAATAACATACTACAAACTAAAATATGTAAATTATTGGCAATTTCCTATGACATATTAAATAAATCGTAATTTATTTGACTGAATACAAAAATAAACGTAACTTCAATAATATTGGCTATATATATATATATATATATATATATATATATATATATATATATATATATATATATATATATATATATATCATGAAACGTGGTTTTCACTTAAACAAAAAAATGGGCTATGCCTAGGCCTACACACACAGTTGTTTCTTTGGACTGATTTCAACAAATAATTCAATATCTCTTCTAAATGGTGAATAACAGATTTAATCTAGTGTAGTTATGTATGAAACCACAGCAGAATGACAGAATCTTACCGTAAGATAGTTAATCAGGCGACAAGACAACAAACTTAGAACACTGAAGTTCAAATCAGAGTGAACATGGCGAAAGTGACTTTCTACATGGGTACCTTTTGAACAGTCGGATCGATATTGTGCCACTGAAATCTATAAGGAAAACATACGTGTTGCCTACATGCTTGAAACGGTTTAGAACATAATCTCTCTCTGTGTCCCATGACCATGTAACGTCTAAAACGTGTTGGGATTTGGAACAGGCAATCTCTCTCTCTCTCTCTCTCTCTCTCTCTCTCTCTCTCTCTCTCTCTCTCTCTCTCTCTCTCTCTCTCTCTCTCTCTCTCTCTATTCCATTTCCGTGGAAATATTTAGAAGTTTATGATTTGTATTTTTTTCCCAGATTTCTGTTTATATTTATAAAACTTTGGGAAATAACTGACAAATCATTACAAATTTCAGAAGAGTCTGCCTTGATTTCTTAGATACTGACAATAGTTGCACATTTCAAAAGATATCGAAAAATTTCTGATAATCTGGGCTAAAGGGACGCCCATGTTGACTATTTGCTTCTCTCATGCAAGTATCCTTTTTTTTTTTCTTTATTAAAGGTGATACCTGACTTAAGAGTTCCTAATATGTGTCGTGATCCATTCGCATGTAGTTAAACCAGTCATCTTTTTCTAGTGGAAGTTCCTTCATTAAGTTAACATGAGAGTATTTTTGTCGTATATGCAGCCATTGTTTGAACCAAATCTTCCTTTTCCTTGTTTTTACCTTCAAGTAGCACGCTAGAGCAATAGGAACGAGAATGTCGTCGAGATAAGACATGTCACTCCTCCACCACAAACAGTGTCACACTGACTCACTTGCCTCCGGCCGTTCAAATACGTGTAATAGCTCTAGCCATAAGCCAGAATTTTCCTACTGCGCCGTGGGCCAGATTGGCCATAGGAAACCGGATACGTGTAATAGGGGCTTTTGGCTCTGTTTCGGCTCCATCCCAGGGACCCCACTAAGACGCTGGACATGAATTTTATGTTAAGTAATTATTAAGACAATGGCAATGTATGGGAGCAGTGATGTATTGTAGTAAAGTTAAAAAGACAGGGATCTTTACCTTCGGAACATAGAAATTAAATACTAAGTCACTCGCTAACACACTTATTATTCTTAAGTTATATTGGCTTACTCCTTTCAATATATCGGGTATACTGTCCCGAAATTATATATTCATGATAGACAATCAAATAAATGCTGGGGTAAAAATACAAAAGTGTAATTAACCTAATCTTGCTTTATTACACAAATTTACACTAAAAGAAACGGACATCTTAACATCAAGTAAAGAGGATAAAAAAAAACATAAAATGTAATAAAAGAAATGAAAAAGGATAAAAAATAGGGCTGCTTAGACTCGTGGTCTTCTGCAATAGCAAGTAATTGAAATGGGGAAGGTCAAGCGGTCTTGTGACCCCAAGACTGTACTAGTCTCTAAAGCAAAAATTGTAATCGAAATTTGTACACAAAACTCCACGCACTCAGCCTGAAATATGTAAAAGCCAGTTGAATTTAAATCAAGTAAAAATTAATCTAAGCTAAAATGGGGGAAAACTATTGGCCATGTGGTTTTACCTGCACTCCTTACGGTAATGATGAAAGAGCCATTAGTTGCTCTCACAAATGGCTGTGGAATGGTTAGTTTACACCCTTGACTAGCCCACCCCTGGAATCATCTCTTCTTGGTAGATTGGGTATTGCTTGCACATTTCCCAGGCTCCTCTTCCCTATCTTCAGCCACCAGGACACAAAAACTCCCCGGTACTTTGTTTGGTGGGAGCCACAGATGTAGAGATTAACTGACCAGGTCAGTCAGCCAGTCACAACAGCTGTTCGTGCATGAATGCCTCTACGCTTTGGTCACGTTGGTTCACCTGTCTTCACTTTTCAAAACAGGTGACGGTCGTAGTGCGTAAAATAACACAGTTGAGGTGCCATATCAAGACTTTAAGGCAGGGCAATGTATTGTTGTAAGGAGTGAGAAGGAGGCAGGATTTTGTACAAAATACAGAATAATCCTACCTATTCTGGCTTACTAAAAATGAATAACTTAAATGAGCAATTAGCAATGAGCTGGTGAGATGGGCATACATCTTAAAATTAACAGACCTGGATTTGCAGATAAAAGCTGCATTTAAGCCAGCAGTATTAAAATCATATTCAAAACCAGTGTAATAGAGTATCTCGACACACGTAGTTTGAGGAAAGAACCATCGTACGCCGGCGTAAGGCTTTTATTTTACGTTTCTATGCTGTGACGTCATAAACTTGGCGTACGGTATTGTCAACGAGTTCAGTTTAGAGCAGTTCTCCCAACATTTTGTAAAGAAAACTTAATGTGGGAGAGAACTTTTGAGGGGTGACTACAATACTGGGAGCGAGACCAAAATACATAAGGAAAGAATAGTGAAGAAAAATTCTTATATATATATATATATATATATATATATATATATATATATATATATATATATATATATATATATATGTGTGTGTGTGTGTGTGTCTGTGTGTGTGTATACATATATATATGTACATATATCTTTATATATATATATATATATATATATATATATATATATATATATATATATATATATATATATATATATATATATATATATTTATATATATATATACACACACACATATATATATATATATATATATATATATATATATATATATATATATATATTTATATATATATATACACACACACACACACACATATATATATATATATATATATATATATATATATATATATATATATATATATATATATATATATTACGACTAGCGAACTACGTAAATTCCTAAGCTCCAAAACTCACCTATTTATATTACATAATTTGATACACAATTGAAAAATTCCAAGCTCTGAGAATAATATGCAACTCCCAGACAATAATATATATGAATACTGATATCTAAAAGGTCTCTTTATTTTACCCTCAAAACAGAAGTGGGTGATTAATTTTAACAGGTACCATTCCTTAAATCAACCTCTTACTTCAATTCTTAGTCAGGGGATATGAGCAAAGCACTGAGAAAAAATATTGGCAATCGAAAAATTATACAATCACTTGTTCCACTGGAAATCAATTTATGAAAATATTAAATTCTGACAATTAATGAATATATGACATTTCAACACTTAAAGAAATGAAATTAGAATTACACTTACATATACCTAACTTATACTCTCACGTCCTTGGGCTCACACAAGATTACCGAACGGTTAAGCAACATTAAATACACTTCGCTGTTTAACTAAAATCTCACAGGGCCAGTTACAAAAATTTATGCTATAAAATGTACTTATATTAACACACTTCACTTTTAATTAATCACCCAATAATATCACCAACTTTTGAACAACACTATACACGATGTACGTTAGAGAGAAATCACTATTCACGTTTGAGAGGAAAACACTATTCGCACTTGAGAGGAGTTATGTAGTGGCTGGAGAGAGGGCTGATGGACGTTGGCTCTTTCTAAAGGATAGGCTGCAAATCTTTTGCTTCGTATGCATTGCTAGGCTCTATGTATATTAACTTAATTCATCTAGTAAGTCATTCTCGTAGCATAGGGGCATGGTTCTACAGGTGTAACGTTGTCAACTTAGCAGTTTGAAGAAAGAGTACTAGTGTTGCTTGCGTAGCAACTCTCTCTCAGCTAACTCCGCCCATCTCCTCTCGCAACATTAAAAAGATGAAAATTCCTAGTCGAAAACCTTCACGCAACTTCCAACCACGTGCAAACATGATGCAATCCATAGCATGTCCGTGATATAACATACATTTTAACAAATTACACAAGACTTCGTAACAAAACTATGTGAAATAAAAATTTAATTCTTTAAAATGAAGTAAATTTACATATATGGAACTGAATGAAAATACAATTAAATAAATGTCGACAGTATTATGTAATTTACATACATTACTTAATCCTACATGAGTGGAACTCACCTCACGAGCTGGCTATACATCTATTAAATACACAAATACAATACATGAATAAAATATTCCACTCATCACTCATAAATACCAGCTTCATAAGTATATATTTATATATATATATATATATATATATATATATATATATATATATATATATATATATATATATATATATATATATATATATATATATATATATATATATTTATATATATATATATATACATACTTACAAAGCTGGTCTAGGGTAGAGTAAATACTGTCAAGATTTTATTAATAATTTTATTTATATTTCATTTGTGCATTGAAGAGATGATACCCAGCCCATAAAGTAAGCTCTTCTGATGTAGATGTAAGTATTTTATGTAAATTACGTGAGACTTTCGTCGTGAATTTCATTGTATTCTTTATTCAAGTTTGTATATGTTAATTTATGTTATCTTAAAGAACTAACTTTTTATTTCATGTATGTTTGTTATGAAGTCTTACATAATCTATTTGAGAGTGTTGTGAGATTCGTGCGAGATATGAGCAAAGGCTTAGGTAATGTTCTTTTATATTTTATGAGGTATTGCGTCATGTTTGAGAGAAAATGCTCAGCAAGAATGTGCTTTGGAAACTTCTGTACAACGTCCTTTAGAAACGTCGCAAAGGCCGGGTGATAGGATGTTATCTTATTTCTTATTTCGGGGACAAAAGGTGGGGGGAACTAGCTGACTGAGAGAGCTGTCTGGCATGGCGTGAGTATAGCGTTCAGGGGAGCGATATTTGGAAATTAAGATGCCTTTAGCCCACCCCACCATGTTTCCCAAATCTCGGGGAAGTTTCAGGAAGCAGTTAGATTTTATATAAAAGGGGACACCAAGGATAGGTTACACAGATTGAGATAGAGATTACCAGCCTTAAGATTGACATCTTCTCACCTCTCTCATTCTCGTACACAACCCAGTGTATTGTTGTTGAAAGTGTTCAGTACGCTTAGTGAGTCTTTTCCTAAGTGTCGAAAAGATACACAAGACGAAACAGTGATTTTGAATTCATTGTGTTATGGTGAGTGTTGTCAATTTGTAGAGTTTTTATAAACGGCCTTGTAGGAAGGATAGATTTTGTAACGTGATCTGGTTATCTATTTTTCATTAAGTGTCAAACTTGAATATTTTATTATTCAGATTTAATTTCAAACATTTGTGTAATTTGCATTGCAGTATTTCTTTTCTTAGTCTAAGGTTTATTCAAATATAATAGTTCAAGTCAAGTTCATATATAATTTTCAGATGGTAACATTTTTGTCTCTACCTAAATTTTCTTGTTTTAATTTTTTTCAAGTGACTTTTTTTGTTATTATGTAAATTCTTTCAAAGTGTTGTAATTTATATAGAATATATCTATTTTTGTAAAGAGTGTATTATTCCAGTCACCAATTTTTAGATCCAGATTCTGCTCGTATTCTGTTAAGAACCACAGTAAGTCAAATAATATTTAGGAGTAATTACCCAGTTTAGTTTTGAGTGTTCTCAACAGACCTTTGGATATTCAGTGCTTTATATATTGCTGCCTGGGAGTTATTTAACCGTCTAGAATAAGTGTATTAATATTTAAAGTGTAACAGTTTTAATGTAAAAGCAAAGAAGTGAGTCTGAAATTTGAGAGGTTCATTTTCTTGCTAGTTGTAGTATGTATAATATTATATGTTTGGTTCCCAGTCACGAGCCATAGTAAAATATAATCTTTAGTTCCAAGACCAGGGAGCCATTAACGTATAATATATTTTTGGTGCCCATACCCGGAATCGAGCAAGTCTGTTTTAAATTTTGGTGATAACAGGGTGTGTTTTGATTAAAGGTATCTGAATAGTACTATGTTGATAGGATTTTGAGTATTTTTAATATATTAGGTTTTGGAGAGGCATTAATTATTACAAAATTACAAGATAGCACAGTTTGATATCCAAGAGTTTTAGAATAACCCAAGTGTTCAGGAATTGTCAGAAGCTAATGTAGCTAAAGTTCAGTGGCTCTATATCTTAATGGCATATGGTGGCCATGCAATGAGTGGGATGATCAAGCCCCAAAATCAAGTGTCTATTCTTAGAAGCGTTGATAAACTCGGGAAAGTTGTTGAAAGAGAATATTGTGGCAACTTGTGAACTGTTGCAGGAAGCTAAGGAAGAAAATTTAATGAAGCAAAGACAAGTTGACCCACAAACTGCAGGCATGAAAGTGAATAAGGATGTAGAGGCTGAGATTTGATGAATTGCAACGGAGGAAAATTTGATTAAGTTGAAGATGATGGAAAGAGAGAAGGAAATGAAAGCATGATGGGAAGAAAGAGAGGCAGAATGAGAGGAAAAAGAACGAGAAGAAGCCCGAGAAATTGCAAGACATGCAAGGTTAATGGAAGCGAGTGAAATTGCAAGATGAAAAAAAGAGACTGAAGAAAAGTGACATGCGAGAGATGGAAGCAAGGGAAATCTCAAGATAAGAAGAAAGAGAGAGAAGACAGGAAGAAAAAGAGATTGAAGAAGCGAAGTACGCGTGGGAGTCGGAATTGTTGCGCTCCCGTGCCCCGTTGACACCGCAAACCGAGACGACTCCTGCTAGGCACAAACCCGTGTGTAATGTGTCAGAAGCCCAGAGGTTAATTCCAAGGTTCACAGAAGAGTCTCCAGATGGTTCTTCGATCATTTTGAAATGGTCGCAGCAACGATGAAATGGCCAGAAGATAAATGGTCTGTGTTATTGCAGAGTGTGCTCTTTGGGAAGGACCGCAATGCTTATTTATCCTTATCTCAGGACCAGAGGACGGAGTATCAAGAAGGGAAGAGGAGCGTGCTGTAATTGTATCAGATGACCCCTGAATATTATAATGAAAGGTTCCGAAGTTTGAGAAAGGATGAGAAAATTACTTTCCTGGATTACTCTTATAAGGTACGACAATGTTTTAAGAGATGGACAGAGGCTGCTAACATAAAGGAGAAGGCTGATTTAGAAGAATTGATAATACTAGAGCAGTATCTACGAGGAGTTCCTGAACACATTCGAATGTACTTGAGAGAGAGAGGTGAAGAAACTTGATAAAGCAGCTTTGCTGAGTGAAGATTATAATATTATCAGTCGTAAACCCTCCTCGGGCATGAAGTTTCAACTGTCGTTCCGACCAAGTGTCAAGTATTCGCCGAACCATGTTAACCAGTTCAGTAAAAACTACGGGAACAAGTTTAACAGTTACAACGGAAGTAGCACTGGTACTGTTTCTAAGCAGAATGCGATAGTACCCCAGCATCAAACGTCGAATTGTCCTCCTTCACGTATCGTGAAAGACGTGCAGAAAGTTGATATTGTCTGTTTAAGTGTGGCAAGAGAGGCCATATCAGTAAGGAATGTTGGTCAAATCAACCAAAAGCAGATGTGCAAGTGATTACGGATAATTAAACTTCACAGAATACGAAGACGAAGAAGCAGTTGGGAAAGGACGGAGAGGAAAATGAACAAGCCAACATTTACACGACGAACAGGATGAACCAAAACAGCGTGGATACCTTTAAACCATATATTTATGAAAGTATGTCAGCAGCTAAAGACGGGAGAGAGCAAACCCCTGTCAGGATATTGCGCAACACAGGTTGTAACCATAGTGCGGTGGTACAAGGAGTATATCCAATGGTGGAACAGTCTCTCACAAGGGACTCAGTTTTTTTTAAGGAAATAGGTGAGGAGGTCACCTTATTTGCCATTTAAAAATGTCATGCGAATTGGTGACAGGTAATTTTGACTTTGCGATAAAGGATTCATTGTCTGTCGAATGAGTAGACATCCTGCTGTGTAATGAAGTTGGTGGAGCGCCGTTCGTGCCTTGTCTCATTGTAGTGGAGAAACCTTTGAAGTATAGTCCTATGACCGACCTCAAGAAGGACTACCCGTCTCTGTTTTCTAGTTGTGTTACAATTAGGAGTATGAAAAAGAAAGTGGCTACTGAAGAAGAAAAAGAAATCAAAGCAGCTATGAATTAGGAGGATTTGTTTTTCGAAGGAGAGGATTCCCTCGATAGTACGCAAAAAGAGAACTCCCATATCGGCTCGAGGGAAAAGTAACGACAGAGAGCGGACAAGAGGACAAAGAAGAAAAAGAAATCAAAGTAGCAATGAACTTAGAAGATTTTTTTCTGAAGAAGAGGATTACCTTGATAGTACGCAAGAGGATAATTCCCGAGTAAGCCCAAGAGGACAAGGAAAAAAAATATCAAAGGAGCAATGAACTTGCAGGATTTATTTTCCGACAAAGAGGATTTCCTTGATGATACGCAAGAAGAGAACTCAAGAGTATGCCCAAGCGAAAAGGAGCGACAGACGAGCAGACAAGTAGAAAAAGAAGAAATGGACTTGCAAGAAATAGAAAATTCAACGCTAGAAGTAGGACAAGTGAGTAGGAAAAGGCTGATAGGATTGCAACGAAAGGAGCAACGTTAACATAGTTATTGTACCGGTGGTGGACGAGATGGAGACACAGCAGTCTCCGACATGTTATTATCTTAAGGATGGGTTACTTATGAGGAAGCATAGACTTGCCGATATCCCTGGGAATGCTGAATGGGGGAAATATCATCAGATATTATTTTCCGCACCGTTGAGAAGACAGGTGATCGTGAAAGCTCACTAGACGGGACATCTGAGGATAAGGAAAACGACGGAGAAGATAATGAAACACTTCTTCTGGCCTGGCATGCATAAGGAAGCTCCTTTACGCCTGATGGAAGTACGAGGAAAACCCTTAAGGAAAGGACCAAAGAAAAGGTTAGCAGAAAAATGGAAGGACCTAGAGGAAACAGAAGGAGAATGTATCAAGAATTTGGGGAAAAAGATCGGCGAGATAAGGAAATTTTCCCTTAAAGGCATGGAGACAACGAGTCAAGGACGGACGAAGGAAAGGTTTGGTAGGAAGAGTACGAACAGACAGGTTGCAGGACCCTTCAGCAAAGGACAAGAAAAAATGTTGGCAGGAAAAGGGAAAGATCGAGAGGAAACGGACGAAGGAAATACAAAGGATTTGAGGAATGTAAAGGATTTGAGGAAAGGAATCGGCGAGTTAAGGAAATTTTTTTTAGAATACATGAAAATGAGGCAAGGACGAGCCAAGAAAAGGTTTAGCATAAAAAGTACGAACAGACAGGTTACGGTAGGACGGCAGGTGTTGGTCTATGCATCGGAAAGATTCCCTTTCGCCAACGAGTTCCAAGAATAATTCCGGATTTTGGAGGAGAGCACTGACCGGACCTACGTTATCGAGATATCAGGAAAAAGGAAAAATCTGAAGAAGGTCATATCAAATTCAAAACCAATACTTCAAGCACCGGATTTCACCGAGAAATTCCTTATCCAAGTTGATGCGTCGGATAACGGGATTGGAGCTGTCTTATTGCAAGAAGATAAGGAAGGAATTCTTCACCCTGTGTGTGTTATGTTGTCAAAACTGAAGAAGCAGCAATGAGTCAACTCGACAGTTGAAACGAAATTGCTGGCGCTAATCCCAGCAATGAACAAGTTTTTAATTTACGTAAATCGACCACAGAATAAGATTACATTTTACTTGGATTTTAATCCTTTAACTTTTGTGAAAAATATGAAAAATTATAATTAAAGGTTAACTAGGTGGATATTTAATTTGCAACTGTATTGTATTAATGTGAAGTATATATCAAGTAGAGATAATGAACATGTAAAGATAACGTGGTTGCAGATTATTTGTCTCTGGCTGAATCGATGGATTCAGGCCCGAAATAAATAATCTTATTTGGAGGGAGCTATCTTACGAAGCTGGTCTAGTGTAGGTTAAATACTGTAGTTTATTAATGATTTTATTCATAATTTTATTTGTATTTTATTTATGCATTGAAGAGATGATAGCCAGCCCATAAAATGAGCTCCTCTCATGTAGAAGTAAGTATTTTATGTGAATTACGAGACTTTCTTCGTGAATTTCATTATATTCTTTATTCAAGTTAGTATATGTGAATTTACGTTATTTCTAAGAATTAACTTTCTATTTCACGTATGTTTGTTATGAATTCTTACGTAATCTATTTGAGAGTTTTGTGCAAGATATGAACAAAGGCTTAGGTAATGTTCTTTTATATTTTATGAGGTATTGTGTCATGTTTGAGAGAGAATGCTCGGTAACAATGTGCTTTGGAAACTTCTGTACAACATGCATTAGAAAAGTTGTGAAGACTTGGTGATAAGGTGTTATCTTTTTTTTATTTCGGGAACAAAGGGTGGGGGAAACTAACTGACTGAGAGAGCAGTCTGGCGAGAGGATGTTATCTTTTTTATTTCGGGGACAAAAGGTGGGCGGAGCTAGCTGAGAAGTCGTCTTGCTAGGCGTTGATGTGTATCTGAGAGTTGCATGAAACTCCCTGATTTGCTTCTTGGCATTTTTATCTAGTTGGAAACTCTGATGCCCTTAGGCAGAGGCCACGCTTCCCAAATATTTTAGAACATTCTGGAATTACTCAGGTTTCATATATAAAGGTGACTAAGGTTCGGTTACCGTTAGATCGAGTTAGAACCTCAGGCTGAAAATAGCCTCCTTGCCCTCTCCCTCTCTCTCACGCCTGTACCCCAGTGTATTGTCGAAAGTGTTCATTACGTAAGTGTCTCCTCTCCTAAGTGACTCTGTGCCCCAAAGTAAATCGTGTGTCGAAAAAATACGCAAGACTAAAAGGTGATTTTGAATACATTGTATAAGGGAGAGTATTGGTATTGTATCACGTTTTTTGTAAACGGCTCTGTAGGTAGGATAGGTTATGTAAAGTGATCTGGTTAACTATTATTCATTAAGAGTCGAACTTAAACATTGTATTGTTTCAGAATTTTTGTAAGCATTTGTATTATTTTCATTGCGTTATTTATTTTCTTAGGTTAAGGTTTATTCAGACATAATAGTTGAAGTCAAGTTATTATATAATTTTAGATCGTAAAATTTTTTGCTTAATCTAAGTTTATTCAGACTTAATTTTTCCAATGGCTTATTTTTGTTATGTAATTCTTTTCAGTGTTGTAATTTATATAGAATATATTCATTTTTGTAAAGAGTCTATTATTCCAATCATCATTATTTGAGAACAGATTCCACTCAATTCCTGTTAAGAACCACAGTTAGGGTCAAATGAGTTTTAATAATACTTAGGAGAAATTACCCAGTTTGGTTTGGAGTGTGAGACCCTTGGATATTCAATGTTTTATATATTGCTGTCTGGGAGTTATTTAACGGTCTCAGAATTCGTTTATTAATGTTTTAAAGTGTAACAGACTTAATGTAAAAGCAAACAAGTGAGTTTGGAGTTCGAGAGGTTGATTAACTTGCCAGTCGTAGTATATAAAATTTTATATAAGGTGACATGAAAAAAAAAAAAACGGTCATCACCAAAAAACGAATAACTTCCAGATTTTATTTAGATCGACACAAAACTTTAACTACATAAGGTCAAGTCTGTGTAGCAGACATCTCCAAAGTTTCAAGTCTGTACAACAAAAACTCTTTGTTTTACTGGCTCTCCAAAATATGGTCCAAATGAGCTCTCTGGCGCTGCACACACATGTGGATCCGGTGGGCAAAGTTCTCGATGACCCTCCCGCATTCCTCCCTTGGGATCACTCTTATTGTTGTTGTGATTGCTGCCTTCAGGTCAGGGATAGTCTGGGGGTTGTTTCCATATACCCTGTCCTTAAGGTATCCCCAGAGATAAAAATCTGGGGGTTCAGGTCCGGTGAATGCGGCGACCACTCCGGGTCACACTTGCGGCTGATCAGTCGGTCAGGGAAACGCTGCTGTAGCCATGCCAATGATTCATTTTAAGTGTGGGGGGTGGCACCATCCTGCTGGAACCACTGGAGGACCCTGACGACTCCTCTCCGTCGACCAAGTGCTGTCCAGAACTTGCCAAGCACCTGGACATATCGCTCATTGTTGATTGTCTCAGACTGCTCGTTGTCGTCCTCGAACCAGAATGGTCCAATGATGCCATTTTTGGAAATGGCGACCCAGGCAGTGCACTTCACCGAGTGTAATAGCTTTTGCAGACAGTGCTCAGGGTGTGTGCTACCCCAGAAGATATTGTTCTTCGAGTTCACGTGACCTGGCAACAGAAAATGTGACTCGTCCGAAAACCAGACATTGTCAAGGAAGTCTGGCACACCAAAAATATGCATCAACTATATATAAATGTCTTTTCCTCAGTAGTCCATGGGATCTCGAAAGTCAAATTTGGTAGAATCTTAAAGCATTTATTTTTCTTTATAAATCTGAAAAATAAAAGGAATTGATTATTTATTTCAAAAGTTATTCAAGTTTAGGTGATGGCCGTTTTTTTTTTTTGTGTCACCCTGTATGTTTGGTTCTCAGTCACGAGCCATAGTATAATATATATTTTTAGTGCCCAGTCCGCGGGAGCCATATCATATATATATATATATATATATATATATATATATATATATATATATATATATATATATATATATATATATATATATATATATATATATATATATATATATATATATATATATATATATATATATATATATATATATATTTATATATATATATATATTGTGAAGAATCTTCTTCACTCTTCTTTCAATTGTATTTTTAGCTCTCTTCTACTCATACTATAGCTACCCTTTAAACCTTCTCTCCTACATCCAATTTTCGTTAACGAAACATAGGGAGGACTATTCTAAACTAAAACTTGTTGACAGTGGCGCACGCCATACTCGTGACGTCACAGCGTAGATACGCACAACAGAGGGCCTCAGTGTAACCCCGGCGTATATTGGTTCTTTCCTTAACTACATGGGTCGAGATTAAATTTCTAAACTGAATTTTGATATAAATTTCAATACTGCTGAATTAATGCATCTTATATTTCTCAATACCAATTAAGGTTTGTTAATTTTAAGGTGTATGCCCATCGCACCAGCCCATTGCTAATTAATCATTTAAGCTAATTAATTTCTAGCTAGCCAGAATAGGTAGGGTTAATGTAAATATAAACTCCCTCAGAGCAGCAAGATTTCTCTAAAGTATTTAGTACAAAATCCTGCCTCCTCTGCACTCCTTACAACAATACATTGCCCCGTCCTGAAGTCCCGATATGGCACCCCCCAATGACGTACCGTACACATCAAGCTCCTCACCTGTCTGGATAGGTGAAGCCAGGTGATCTCCTCGACCTTAGTGTCGGGCCCATTCGATCAGAAGTCGCCATGACCGACTGACCTGCCTGGTCAGTGAACCCGTGCACCCCTGGCTCACCCCCACCCCATCTCCCAAAACTTGACTCACCAAGGAGTCCTGTGGCTGCCGGCTGGAGACAGTGAAGGAGTGGAACCTGGGAACCTATAGCCACAAACGAGGATTCTTGGGGTGGGCCAGTAAAGAGTGCAAGGTGCGACCAGGTCAACAGCTATCACGGGCATAGGACTAATATCAAAAGAGTGCAGGTACTACAACAATGGCCATTTAGTTTTCCCCCATTTTTTCTTAGCTTAGACTAATTTTAACTTGCTTAGAATAACTGACTTTTACACTATTCGGACTGTGTGCGGTGGGATTGTGTGTATATATTTTTCTTGGATATTAATTTCTGGTTTGAGACTAGCACAGTCTCTGGGTCACGTGGGCCACGTGCCCGACCCCATTTTGATTTTTGATTATTGCAAACCACGTGTCTAAACCATCCTTTTTATTATTTTAAATTGCTTTCAATTTGCATTTCTTTTATGATACTTTTGTGATGTTAAGATGTCCGTTTTGTTTTGATGTAAATTTGTGAAATAAATCAATATTAGGTTAATCAAACCTCTTTCGTATCTTTGCTCCCTCATTTATCTTAATGTGTGAATTGAATAGTTGATCACGGGACAAAATACCCAATATTTAAAGAGTAAACCTAAGTAAGTCTATAGGTGGTAACAGCGAGGAACTTTGCATTAATATATTTGCTTCGAATGTAAAGATCCTTATCTTTAAACTTTTAAACTACTTTACATCACTGCTCCCATTTTGGAGTGAGATGACTTTAGACCTGACAAAGCTAGAGCAGGCCATAAATTACTTATATTCTACGTGTGGAGTTCTCCGGCCTCTGGACAGTAAATTTCCCCCTTTTGTATTTAAGAGTGATGATTAGTGAATTGTGACAGTAAAGTATTAGCAGGGCGTTTGTGCCCCGAGAGTAAGTGCTCATTATCCTCCCCTGTTGAACTTTATGTAACTGTCATAAGGAGACTTTCCCGGACTAAGTTCCCACTCAGAACATAAAAAATTCTCCACATATATATATTTGTTCCGACACAGAGATTTACCTCGAAACACTTTCTTAGGAGTTACCTGGAACCTCCTCTCAAACGACCAGAGTTTTGTGTAGTTTACCCTACTCCCATTTTATAGCGGTAGGTCTCGCGGGGGAAAACATGCCCCGAGGGCAATGCCCAAGGTAGGTCACGCGTTAGCCAGGTAAGTTTTCTGGTCGCGTCGCGTTGTCACACGTCGCTCCTTAATTCTCTGTGCGACCCCCTTTGTGTTCATTACCACATGGTTACCACATGGACTTTACTTTCTTTACGAGTGATTAGTGCTATTGATGTGTGCTTTTACTTTCGTTTTTTTCGTGCTTTTATTGGCGTTTTAGTGCTTTCTTTCCTTTGTGCTTGTGTCTAACGAGCTTTGTGTTGTGCTATGGAGCATGATCGCCGTTGTCCTGGGCCTAGAGCCGGGAAATCGTGTGGGGCCTTCTTATCGAAGCCCGACGTGGATCCCCATTCTTTGTGTACCTCGTGTAGACGTAAAGCGTGTTCGCCTTTGGACATGTGTCCGGGATGTGATGGCTGGAGCGAGGTCCAATGGGTGAATTTGGAACAAAGAAGAAGAAGGCTATGAAGCGTTCTCCAAGGAAAACAGGTTTGTCTTCCCCTGCGACGTCTGCAGCCGAGGGATCATGTAAGGTTCCTTCCTCTTCCCCTACCCAGAGTAGGGGACGAGGTAAGTCGTTGAAAGGGAAAAAGTTGGTGCCTCTTCCCCAGGGGATGGATGTTGCGGGTGATTCTTCTATGATCATGGCGGATCAGGCGCCTGTAAGTAGGTTTAGTGGGGGTCCGAGGGACGTTGCTCTCGCACGTGGGGAGTGCGTCTCGGTGGAGGACCCCATGGGGAATAATAATGTGCCTTTTTCGTTGCCAGATTCCTGGGTGGATGTTTCAGGCGTTTCGGCTGCTGAAGGGCTGTCGGTAGAGAGGATTCCCCGCAAGAAGATCCGCTGGCATGGGGTGTACCAAGGACTCCGCTGAGGTCTCCGTTGGATATGGAGAAGGGCCTGAGCGAGTCCTTCCCCTTCATGGCTCATCCGTCATCGTTGGTGCTGCCTACGTCAGCAGTTCCGGAGAGTTTTCTGCAGCCTTCTACGTCCGGAGTACGACGTAGTCCCAAGAAGCATCCGACCGGCACGCAGTCGAGGTACACAGGCAAGTCAGACTCGTCGGTGCAAGATTCGTCGGGCTTGTCGAGTGAGGAACGTCGGAGGAGACGTAGGAGGAAGAGAGATCGATCTGTGAGGAGGAACTCCCCTTAGCAGTCTCCCATAGGATCTAAAGACAGGAGAGGAGGCTCTCGTGCACCTCCAAGTAAGAGCAGGAGACCTATTTCTCCGCAAGGAACATGGGTCTTCATTCCAGACAAGCTGAGGGACCTGACAAAGACCTTAAGCTTGATAGCCAAGCGAGCAGGAGACAGTCCTCATAGAAGGGCCTCCAATAGCCTCACTATGCCGTCAGCCGTTGAGCGGAGGACTTCGTCTTGTAGGCATAAGTCCCGACCTAGAGACACTCAATCCGCCCAGCGGAGGGAATCGTCTCCTAGGACGGGCAGCCTCAACGGGTCTCCCCATCGAGATGAGAGACGAGTGCGGGCTCCTCCGTCGAACATTTTCACGAAGGAGCCCGTCATGGCGTCACCCGATGACCGGAGGACTACGTCATGTAGGCATAAGTCCCGACCTAGAGACACTCAATCCGCCCAGCGAAGGGAGTCGTCTCCTAGGACGGGCAGCCTCGACGGGTCTCCCCATCGAGATGAGAGACGAGTGAGGGCTCCTCCGTCGAACAATTTCACGAAGGAGCCCGTCATGGCGTCACCCAGTGACCGGAGGACTACGTCTTGTAGGCATAAGTCCCGAACAAGAGACATTCAATCCGCCCAGCGGAGGGAGTCGTCTCCTAGGACGGGCAGCCTCGACGGGTCTCCCCATCGAGATGAGAGACAAGTGCGGGCTCCTCCGTCGAACAATTTCACTAAGGAGCCCGTCCCTTTGTCGAAGGCTTTTAAAAGGACGGAGGCTTCCGTCGACAAGGATAAGAAGGACCGAGGGTCCCGTCCAAGCGGAGGTGCCCGTGATCATTCCTCCCCCCAGCGCAGGATGGAGGAAGTGGACGATGAGGCTGCACTTCCGACGGAGGACTCCGCGTATACCTTAATTAGGAGCTACAATAGTTTGGTAGAGCCTATACCGCAAGAAGAAGAGGATTGGACCTCCGGATTGAACAAGTTTTTGGGGAGCACCTTTACAAAAGAAGTCCTCTTTAGCCCTTCCGGAGGTCAGAGACGTTAGGGTAGGCCGAGCCCATATCGACAAAGATATAGCCCACAATACTCCTAGAAGGGCCTCTGCCAACCACAGGTTGACCCTCGGAAGGATCCAACGTCCTCGTCAGATAGGCGTAAGACCGCGAAATAGTCGACTCTTCCCGACCAGTGGAGGGAGTCGCTGTTTCGGAGGGGCAGCCTCGTCGAGTCGAGTGATCGACAGGGACGGCTTCCTTCGTCGGGCAAGCCCACGGAAGCCTCGTTCCCCTCGAAGGAAGCCAACGGAGGACGGAAGCTCTCGCCTCCACGGCAATGCCCATCCTCAGTCCACAACCTAGTGCGGAAGCGCCCGTCGGTACAGCTCATCAACCCCGGACGGAGGACGTGGTCTGCAACACTGAGGGCGTGCCAACGGAGGACTCCGCTTATAGGACCGAGGTCCTCGCCGCCACGGCAATGCCCGTCCTAACGGAGGACTCCGCCTATAGGACTGAGGCCCTCGCCACCACGGCAATGCCCGTCCTAACGGAGGACTCCGCCTATTGGACGAAGGCCCTCGCCTCCACGGCAATTCCCGTCCAGAGTAAGCTCAAAGACCTGACTACAGTCACGGGCTCTGTGGTGAGGCTCTCCAGGGGCAGCCTCGACGAGTCAGGCCGTGGAGGTTTTTGTCGTGCACGGATCCCTCCGTCGAACACCTCCACGGAGGAGCACGTCCCCTTGTCGAAGTCTCGACAAATGACAGAGGCACCCGTCTCTCCTGAAAGGGCTTAACCGCAAGGCTTGTCAGAGCTGAGGTGCCCGTGTTGACTCTACACGTGCACAGATCCCTCCGTCGAATTCCTCCACGGGGGAGCCCGTCCCATTTTCAAAGGCTCGGAAAGTGACAGAGGCGCCCGTCTCTCCAGAAGGTCTTCGCCGCGGGTCCCGTCAGAGCGGAGGTGCCCGTGATGAATTTACACCCCATCGCCGGATGGAGGACGTGGATTTTGACGAGGATCTTGGAGCGCCGGAGGACTCCACTTATAGGAGGGTGATCTCCTTATAAGGAATCACAATAAATTGAGGAGCCACTACCTCAGGAAGAAGATGTCTGGCGATCTGGCCTTAACAAGAGTTGGAGGAGCCCGTCCAGAAGAAGTCATCTTTGGCTCTTCCCGAGGTGAGGGACGTAAAGTTGGGGCGCACCCATATTGATCTGGTGGTCACCTGCAATAGGGACACCTCCAAGGTCACAGTTCGGCCAAACTGCTACAGGGCCTGAAATCACAAAGCAAGTATAATGCTTTAAACGGACATCCACATGGAGCTAGCAAGCTAGAGGACGTCCTAGAAGTGTTAGGACAAGGTGCCCCACGCCCATTTTCTTTTCACAATCCGAGTCCATCATGATGGAGGGGATGTCCTAGGATCTCGTGAATGACGCCTCATGATTGGACTTGTGGTCTACTACTTTAGTAGGTACCCAGATCCCGACGGACTCTTTGGACCCTACCAAACGAGAAGCCCTAAAGGAATTGGTCGGATCGGGCTGCCGTGCCCTTAAGTTTCTCACGTTCCAGGCCTTGGCATTATCTGCGAATTGGGTTTTGAGAATCGGACACACACTCAAAAAGGGATGCCATGGTCATCCGCACCTCCGGAACCCCTTCTTTTCACGGATGCATCAAAGGAGGGATGGAGTGCGCATCTTCGAGGGAAGACAGCGAGGGGCAAATGGACGGAAGAGGAGAAGTCTCTACATATCAATGTCCTGGAGATGAGAGCGGTCCAAGAAGCCTGCCAACACTTCACGAAAGATCTGAAAGGAAACTCTGTGGTTCGGATGTCAGACAACGCAACAGTGGTGGCGTATATAAAGAAGGAAGGAGGATTGAAGTCGAAGGAGTTGTGCGGTCTCGCCCTACAAATCCTGAAGTGGGCGGAAAAAGAAGAAGTCAATCTGTCGGCAAGTTTCATTCTGGGGAAGAACAACGTCCTAGCAGACGGCCTCAGCAGAGTGGGACAAGTAGTGGGACAGAATGGTCCCTTCACCCAGAGGTAGCAAGTTACATCATTCAGATGAGGGGATCCCCGGTAATGGATCTCTTTACGACAAGGTTAAACGAACAACTCCCCGTATTCTGTTCTCCTGTCCCAGACCCGAAAGCAGCAATGGAGGACGTCCTTTCAACACAGGTGGGAAGGTCTCGACGTCTACGCTTTTCCTCTCTTCGCCCTGATAAGACAAGTCCTCAACAGAGTGAGGACGGCAATCAACCTAAAAATGACTTTGGTAGTGCCTTGGTGGCCGGGGAGAGAGTGGTTCGCAGACCTAAAAAGCCTCGCCAGCCTCCCTCCGTGGCCAATTCCCGACAGACCGGACCTCTTGAGGCAGCCACACTTTCAGAGTTTTCACGGAAACCCTCAATCCCTTCGTCTTCACGCCTGGAGGTTATCCAGTACCTCCTGAATAGACAAGGATATTCGTCTAAGACAGCTAAGAGGGTGTCCCTTTACCTGAGAAAATCTTCTACGGTTCACTACCAATCTAAATGGACAATGTTCGTTAAATGGTGCAATTCTAAGAAGATAGAACCCTTAGAAGCATCAGTTCCCGTTATAGCAGATTTTCTAGTTCATCTCAGGGATAAGTTGGGCATGTTGGTTCCAGCGGTTAAAGGAGTTCGAGTCACCCTTGGTCAAGTTTTTCTCCTGAAAGGCATAGATTTAGGTTCTTCCAGACATATTTCCATGCTCATCAAGGTTTTCGAGCAATCATGCCCCCCTTCTGCCCCTAGAATCCCGAGTTGGGACCTGGCAAGGGTTCTGGATATGCTCTGAAAACCACCTTTCGAGCCCCTAAAAGATATCGTAGACAAGAATCTCACGTTCAAGGCGGTCTTCTTGTTAGCGTTAGCCTCAACTAAGAGGGTGGGCGAGCTACATGGATTATCGTATGAGGTGGAGCACTCTAGAAGATGGAAGGGGATAACCTTTAAGTTTGTCCCCTCCTTCATCGCCAAGACACAGAACCCATCGGTTTGGGACCCGAGGTTTGAGAGCTTTACCATCCCAGCAATCCCAAATGAAGGCAACCAGGAAGACTTGAAATTGTGCCCCGTCAGGGTAATTAGGAAGTATCTTAAAAGAATGGCTAAGCTCCGCCTGTCTATTAAGAACCTCTTCGTTTCCTGGGGTAAAACAAAAAAGAACATCTCCAAGAATATAGTTTCGTTTTGGCTTAGACAAGTAATTATGCAAGTCTACTCAAATGAGGGGCTTTCAGTACCAGGAAAACCCAGGACTCACAATGTTAGGGGTCTAAGCACCTCTCTAGCATTCGAGAAGAACATGTCGGTAGCTCAGGTCCTACGAGCAGGAACTTGGTCTAACCAGTCGACATTCACCGCTCATTACCTCAAGGACTGTATGAGGAAGTCCCTGGATGGGTTTTCGATTGGGCCTGTCATCTCACCCCTACATCAGGTTTGACGGCTTAAGCCCCAGGCTCAATCGCGAATTCACAAATGATCTAGACACAAGTAAGCTTATCTTTCGTTTTCGCCTTATTCCCCCTTTTCTCGTACTATCAGTCGTCCTTGGAACTATCGCTCATGGGACAAGTCTCAAGAATCGCCAATATACATCAAGCACAACAAGGAATATTTGGAAGGGTAAGTGTTATAACACACTTAATGAGTTCCTTGTGTAGTTTATCCTACTATTCAAGGTCTAGGAGGCACTCCCACCTTCTAAAGTGTAAGTCTCCTAAGAAAGTGTTTCGAGGTAAGACTCTGTGTCGGAACAAATCACAAATTTTTAGTAATTTGTATTTTTCCTAACAATATTTACCGAGAAACACTTTCGGGTCATGGCCCCCCAACCGTCCCCCAGTTGCCTCACTGTTCTTGTGTATTGTTCCTTACTTAAAACTTACTGGAGATCCGACCTGGCTAACACGTGACCTACCTTGGGCATTGCCCTCGGGGCACGTTTTCCCCCGCGAGACCTACCGCTAGAAAATGGGAGTAGGGTAAACTACACAAAACTCTGGTCGTTTGAGTGGAGGTTCCAGGTAACTCCTAAGAAAGTGTTTCTCGGTAAGTATTGTTAGGAAAAATACAAATTACTAAAAAATTTTGATATATAGATATATATATGTATGTGTGTGTATGTATGGATATATATATATATATATATATATATATATATATATATATATATATATATAATATATATATATATATATATATATATATATATATATATATATATATATATATATATATATATACATATGTATGTGTGTATATGTATACATATATGTATACATATATATATATATATATATATATATATATATATATATATATATATATATGTGTGTGTGTGTGTGTGTGTGTGTATATATATACATGTGTATGTGTGTATGTGTTTGTGTATATGTATATATGTATACATGTATATACAGTATATATATATATATATATATATATATATATATATATATATATATATATATATATATATATATATATATATATATATATATATATATATATATATATATATATATATATATATATATATATATATATATATATATATATATATATGTGTGTGTGTGTATATATATATATATATATATATATATATATATATATATATATATATATATATATATATATATATATATATTGTGATTTTTCGTCTTTCACAGTAAATTTTCATATTTTGCGTATAAAATGTAGTGTTAGGTAAATATTGATTACCTGTACACCTGTTATCCCAGTTTTATTACATATTTATATAAAAAGCACTAAACCAGTCGTAGTTGCCACCGTATTTCCTAACAATGTTTTAGTGTTTGTTTAAATGAAAGCATTCGGCCAAATGATTCTGATCAAATTTCGGTAAAGAAAGTTTGGTAATATTTCGCAAATTTTGCGTGTACATATTATCATACAAAATTAGTTACTAATTATATTAAAGATTCTCTAGGAATTCCATAATGTAGAATATATTTGCTACTGTTTGTGAGAGACTAGCTGTGGTTAGTTTTCTGTTAATTTGGTGATACTGCTCTCACCTCTCAAATGTTTTTTTTTAAAGTCCCTTCAACATTTTCAACATCTATGTTTGTATTATTTCAGGACTTAGACAACACAGTCGATAACTGTGGAGAATATTTCTTCACTCTTCTTCTTTCAATCGTATTTTTAGCTCCCTTCTACTAATACTATAGCTACCCCTTAAACATCCTCTCCTACATTCAATTTTCTTTAACGAAACATAGGGAGAACTATTCTAAACTAAAGCTTGTTGACAGTGGCTCACGCCATGCTCGTGACGTCACAGCGTATATACGCACAACAGAGGCCCTTAGTAGTAACCCCGCCGTATGTTGGTTCTTTCCTTAAACTACATAGGTTGAGATTAAATTCCTAAATTGCATTTTTGATATAAATTCCAATACTGCTAAATTAATGCATCTTATATTTCTCAATACCAATTAAGGTTTGTTAATTTTAAGATGTATGCCCATCGCACCAGTCCATTGCTGATTAATCATTTAAACTATTAGTTTTTAGCAAGCCAGGATAGGTATGGTTATTGTATATATAAACTCCCTTAGAGCAGCAAGATTTCTCTAAAGTATTTAGTACAAAATCCTGCCTCCTCTGCACTCCTTGCAACAATATATTACCCTGTCCTGAAGTCCCGATATGGCACCCCCAATGAAGTACCATGCGCATCAAGCTCCTCACCTGTCTGGAAAGGTGAAGCCAGGTGAACTGATGCCCCTCGACCTTAGTGTCGACCCATTCGACTAGAAGCCGCCCTGGCCTACTGACCGGCCTGGTCAGTGAACCTGTGCACCTCTGGCTCACCCTCATCCCCCTCTTCCAAAACGTGACTTACCAAACCAAGGAGTTCTGTGGCTGCCGGCTGGAGACAGTGAAGGAGTGGAACCTGGAAACCTATTGCTACAAATGAGGATTCTTGGGGTGGCCCAGTAAAGAGTGCAAAGTGCAACCAGGTCAACAGCCATCACGGGCATAGGACTAATCTTCAAATGAGTGCAGGTACTACATCAATGGCCATTTATTTATCCCCCATTTTTTAGCTTAGACTAATTTTAACTTGATAGGGAACCTGGCTTTTACATTATTCGGACTGTGTACTGTGGGATTGTGTGTATATATTTTTCTTGGATATTAATTTCTGGTTTGAGACTAGCATAGTCTCTGGGTCACGTGGGCCACGTGCCTGACCCCATTTTGATTTTAAATTATTGTAGACCACGCGTCTAATCAACTATTTTTCATTATTTGAATTGCATTTTTGATACCATTTTTTGGGTTGTTAAGATGTCCGGTTTCTTTTAATGTAAATTTGTGAAATAAATCAATATTAGGTTAATTAAACCTCTTTAGTATTTTTGCTCCCTCATTTATTTTAATGTGTGAATTAAATAGTTGATCACGGGACAAAATACCCAACATTTAAAGAGTAAACCTAAGTAAGTCTATAGGTGGTAACAGCGAGGAGCTTTGCATTAATATATTTGCTTCGAAGGTAAAGATCCTTATCTTTAAACTTTTAAACTACTTTACATCACTGCTCCCATTTTGGATTTTGTCTAATTACATTAACGTAAAATACCTCTCCAGCATCTCATTGGGGTACCTGGGACGGAGTCGGAACAGAGCCTGAGAATGAGATGACTATAGACCTGACAAAGCTAGAGTAGGCCATAAATTACTTATATATTCTACGTGTGGAGTTCTCCGGCCTCTGGACAGTAAATTTCCCCCTTTTGTATTTAAGAGTGAAGGTTAGTAAATTGTGACAGTAAAGTATTAACAGGGCGTTTGTGCCCCGAGAGTAAGTGCTCATTATCCTCCCCTGTTGTACTTTATGTAACTGTCATAAGGAGACTTTCCCAGACTAAGTTGCCACTCAAAACATAAAAAATTCTCCACACGAGTGGTCCTTTGAACCGGAGGTGTGAGGAATTTTTCTTCACTCTTCTTCTTTCAATCGTATTTTTAGCTCTCTCCTACTAATACTATAGTAGAAGAGATCGTTTGATCGCCCTCTCCTACATCCAATTTTCTTTAACGAAACATAGGGAGAACTATTCTAAACTAAAGCTTGTTGACAGTGGCTCACGCCATGCTCGTGACGTCACAGCGTATATACGCACAACAGAGGCCCTTAGTAGTAACCCCGGCGTATGTTGGTTCTTTCCTTAAACTACATGGGTTGAGATTAAATTCCTAAACTGCATTTTTTATATAGATTCCAATACTGCTAAATCAATGCATCTTATATTTCTCAATACCAATTAAGGTTTGTTAATTTTAAGATGTATGCCCATCGCACCAGTCCATTGCTGATTAATCATTTAAACTATTAATTTTTAGCAAGCCAGGATAGGTAGGGTTATTGTATATATAAACTTCCTTAGAGCAGCAAGATTTCTCTAAAGTATTTAGTACAAAATCCTGCCTCCTCTGCACTCCTTGCAACAATATATTGCCCTGTCCTGAAGTCCTGATATGGCACCCCCAATGAAGTACCATGCGCATCAAGCTCCTCACCTGTCTGGAAAGGTGAAGCCAGGTGAACTGATGCCCCTCGACCTTAGTGTTGACTCATTCGTCAAGAAGCTGTCATGACCGACTGACCGGCCCGGTCAGTGAACCTGTGCACCTCTGGCTCACCCCCATCCCCCTCTTCCAAAACGGGACTCACCAAGGAGTCCTGTGGCTGCCGGCTGGAGACAGTGAAGGAGTGGAACCTGGGAAACCTTAATTACCACAAACGAGGATTCTTGGGGTGAGCCAGGCAAGAGTGCAAAGTGCAAAGTGCAAAGTGCGATCCGATCAGGTCAACAGCTATCACGGGCATAGGACTAATCTCAAAGGAGTGCAGGTACTACATCAATGGCCATAGATATTCCCCCATTTCTTTTTAGCTTAGACTAATTTTAACTTGCTTAGAATAACTGGCTTCTACACTATTCGGACTGTGTGCGGTGGGATTGTGTGTATATATTTTTCTTGGATATTAATTTCTGGTTTGAGACTAGCACAGTCTCTGGGTCACGTGGGCCACGTACCCGACCCCATTTTGATTTTTGATTATTGCAGACCACGTGTCTAACCCATCATTTTTATTATTTTTAATTGCTTTCAATCTGCATTTCTTTTATGATATTTTTGGTGTTGTTAAGATGCCCGTTTTCTGTTGATGTAAATTTGTAAAATAAATCAATAATAGGTTAATTAAACTTCCTTAGTATTTTTGCTCCCTCATTTGTTTAATGTTTAAACTGGCAATATTTGAAGAGTAAACCTAAGTAAGTCTATAGGTGGTAACAGCGAGGAACTTTGTATTTAATATATTTGCTTCGAAGGTAAAGATCCTTATCTTTAAAGTTTTAAACTACTTTTCACCACTGCTCCCATTTTTTATTTTGTCTAATTACATTAACGTAAAATACCTGTCCAGCATCTCGCTAGGGTAGCTGGGACGGAGTCGGAACACAGCCTAAGAATGAGATGACTATAGACATGACAAAGCTAGAGTAGGCCATAAATTACTTATATTCTACGTGTGGAGTTCTTCGGCCTCTGGACAGTAAATTTCCCCCTTTTGTATTTAAGAGTGATGGTTAGTGAATTGTGACAGTAAAGTATTAGCAGGGTGTTTGTGCCCCGAGAGTAAGTCCTCATTATCCTCCCCTGTTGAACTTTATGTAACTGTCATAAGGAGACTTTCCCGGACTAAGTTCCCACTCAGAACATAAAAAATTCTCCACAATAACAAAACATTGTGTTATTACAGAATGTCAACAAAATATGATAAATTAAAGAAATACTGCAGATTCAACTAATGTATTTTTACATTTGTGGGCTGAGAAAAGCCTTTGATAGCGTGCACCGGCCAATTTTGAGGAGTCCTGCACTTTTATAGCACTCCTCTTAAATATGTAAATTTGATTAAGTCTGTTTATGAGCATACCAAGAGCAAAGTTAATGTTAATGAAATCCTATCAAATGAATTTCCAGTGAACAGTGGAGTTCTCCAAGGGAATATGTTGTCATTTATGTTGTTTATCCTCCTCATGGATTTTGTAATGCATAAAACGGTTGGGGATGGCAGAGAAGTATTGGACTGGATTTGTAACAGGAAATTAGCAGATCTAGAGTATGCTGATGATGCTGTCCTTGTTATCAAAACACCATAGGACTTGCCAAGCTTGCTTACCAGAATGCATGAAATATCACATAAGGGTGGGCTCAAGATAAAGGGAAGAAAGACAGAGATGATGAGAACGGAGTATGCAATGGAAGATGAAGTATCATTGGAAGGAGAAAGGATTAATGTGGAAACATTTAATCATTTAGGAACTATGACCTCTAATACAGGGTCTTTAGAATTTGAGTATAATGAAAGAATGAAAAAAGCAAATCAGACAATGGCTAGGTTGTGTAAAATTTCACAATCAAATCACCTGAAATTACATATAAAAATTAGGCTATGTATATAGTTTTAGTGAGATCGTTGTTACTGTATGGACACGAGTCGTGGTATGATAATGGAGCTATATCCAATAGACTTTGTATATTTGAGAACAAAGCCCTCAGAAGAAAATTGGGAGTAGCAGGACAGGATTAGAAATGAAACTGTAAGAAAGATTATTCAAGTGTCATATGTGGATGAGATCATGGTGAGAGGTAGATGGAGATGGTTTGGGCATGCTCTTCATACTCCCCAAGAGAGATTAGTCCACCAAACTTTCAACTGGGCTCGACAAGGCATTAGAAAACTTGTAAGACCCAGGTATACATAGCTGAGGAATATGAAGAGTGAAGTAGATGATGAATGAAGAAGTATTGATTTAAAAGTTCAAGATCGAGGCGACTGGCGAAATCTGATTCTAACTCGGGCCCTTTACGTCAATATTAGCGTGGGTGGAGATGATAATAATATTTGCGTGTCTTCTGCTAGGATGCTATTAGTTTGCATGGTTGCATGTAGATGGCATTGGTGAGTCATCAGCTGATTAAAATAAGGAAATATCTTATTACCTTTATTAAACAAAGAGTAGTATCAAAGTAAATTTACCTTCATTTCATATGAATGATAATTATAGGCTCATATTATGTGTGGTGAGCTTGAGTGCATATACTGTATGTCATTATTATTTGGGTGTTTGAGGGTTCTCAAACTCCCCTGTATAACTTTATCTTAGTGTTAAACCACAGGGGGATTTTGGGGGACATTTTCAAGGGAAAAAAGATGCGTCTTATGGAACAAGAAATATGGTATATATATATATAAATATATATATATATATATATATATATATATATATATATATATATATATATATATATATATATATATACTGTATATATATATGTATATATATATATATATATATATATACTGTATATATATATATATATATATATATATATATATATATATATATATATATATATATATATATATATATATATATATATATATATATATATATACAAAAACAAATACAGCCATATCTAGTCCACTGCAGGGCAAAGGTCTCCGACATGTCAATTCATATCTGGGATTTGGCTAGTTTTCTTCTTTTTTTTCATCACCATACTACTGGCCACTGCGGAGTAGGGATTGTGGGAGATTTTTGTCCGATTGCGCACAGTAAACCAACCTAGTATGGGTGGTCCTGACTAGTACAGCTTTGCTGATCATGACAATCATCATCATCATCATCTCTTCATACACCTATTGACGTAAAGGGCCTCTTATTATATTTCGCCAGTTGTCTCTATAATGAGCTTTTAAATCATCATCTCCTACTTCACGTATCATAGCCCTCAGCCATGTAGGCTTGGGTCTTCCAACTCTTCTAGTGTTTTGTGGAGCTCAGTTGAAAGTTTGGTGAACTAATCTTTCTTGGGGAGTGTGAAGAGCATACCCAAACCATCTCCATCTACTCCTCACCAAGATCTCATCCACATATGGCACTCGAGTAATCTTTCTTATAGTTTCATTTCTAATCCTCTCCAGCCATTTAACTCTCAATATTCTTCTGAGGGTTTTGTTCTCAAATCTACAAAATCTGTTGGATATTGGTTCATTGTCATACAGTAACACAGATCTCACTAAACTGATATGTAGCCTTTTTATATGTAATTTCAGGCGATTTGATTTCCAAACTTTACTTAACCTAGCCATTGTCTGATTTGCTTTTTTTTAGATCTTTCCCTAAACTCAAATTCTAATGATCATGTATAAGAGTTAATAGTTCCTAAACTTTTAAATGAATCAACCTCATTAATCCTTTCACCTTCCAATGATATTTCATCTTCCCTTGCATATTCCATTCTCATCATCTCTGTCTTTCTTCTATTTATCTTAAGCCCAACCTCATGTGATATTTCATGCATTCTGGTAAACAGGCTTTGCAAGTCCTGTGGTGTTCTTCTAATAAGTACAGCGTCACCAACATACTCTAGGTAAAAAAATCTATCTTTCCATCCATTCCTCTTTTTTCTGTCCCTCTTGGACTTCCTTTATGTCCCAACCTCCCAAGTCAATCACACCGGCATCATCAGGGCAATCATTCTGGACACCCCTGGTCATGTCCTCAGCCACCCACATATATTCACCTTCACCGTTCTCTCTCTCTCTCTCTCTCTCTCTCTCTCTCTCTCTCTCTCTCTCTCTCTCTCTCTCTCTCTCTCTCTCTTTCCCACCATCTGTAATTCTGTCTCGCTCGCGGATCTCATTTTCTGATTGCTCCTCGCGTGAATTCACATCCTGATCTCTATTTTGATGGGGGTCTTCAATATTTTGGTTTCGTTCTACGTTCCTCTTTTGTACCCTAGTTATTACTCCTATTACTGCACCTCTAGGGAGGGCATCAGCTACCTTGTTAGCTTTACCTTCTATGTGATGAAACCCCTCTTATATTAAACTCTAACAATCTTTCAATCCATCTCGCTTGTCTAGATGTCAAGTCACTTTTATAAAATAAATCACGTAAGGGGCAATGATCATTTTGCAACTCAATCGACTGACCTAATAAAAAGAACCGATGCCTCTCTAGAACCCAAACAATAGCCAAAGCCTCTCGATTGAATGTACTATAATTCTTTTCTACCCCTTTTGATGCCCTGGAAGCAAAACAAATTGGTCGCTCTCTACCTTTATCATCTCTATGAGAAATTACGCCACCAACAGCTACGTTACTTGCATCTGTTGTCACTAAAAACGGGCAATCAAATCTAGGATATGCTAGTAAGTCATTGCTAGTTAAGGCAGCTTTCAATTGGTTAAAGGCCCTTTCTTCTTCCACTCCCCAATTTATTACGTTTTGTTTCCTTAAAGCATCTGAGGGTCTCGCTATCTCTCCAAAATCTCTTATGAATTTACGATAATACCCAGCGAGCCCAAGGAACCCAGCTACTTCCTTAGGGGTACGTGGCCTGGGGAAATCTTTAATAGCTTCTACTTTACTGGGGCACGGTTGGATACCTTCTGGGGTTATCATGTGACCTAAGAATTCAACCTGTTTGCAAAAAAATTTGCACTTTGACAAATTTATTTTCATACCATTATGTCGCAATGCTTCTAAAACTTTACGAATATTGTTATTATATTCTTTGGCCGTCTTCCCTGTAATTATGATATCTCTAAATAAACAAGAACATTATGTCCAATTACGGGAGACAAAACCGCCATCATTACTCTAGAAAAATGACTTGGAGCATTTTTAACACCGAAAGGAAGAAAATTAAACTAAAATAGTTGATTGTTAGCTATAAATGACGTTTTACATTTACTGTCTTCCTGAAAGGATATGTGATAGTATCCAGACTTTAAATCAATGGTTGAAAAATATTTACTATCCCGTACATTCACAAGTAATTCTTCGATCGAGGGCAATGGAAATGCATTATCCATAGTGACTGCATTCAACTTCCTAAATCAACACACAATCTTACCGAGCCATCCTTTTTTCTAGCAGCTACAATTGGAGAAGCCCAGGGGTTTTTGCTCTCCTCGATTTTCCCTTGTTGCCTTAATTTACTAATTTCCTTTTCTATCTCTCCCTGGAAATGAATGGGTACCTTATAAGGCCTTGATCTGATCAGCTCCGCCTGCCCAGTTTCAATGCTAATAGGAAATCGATCAATCCTCCCAGGTGGCTCGTCTCCAATTGCAATAACATTGGAATAATTATTAACAATGTCACTAACTGGCGGACATAGTTTTTGAGCTTGCATGATCAAGTTCTGAGTACGTTCATCTGTGCGGGCTGGAGTTGTGGCTTCCAAGATCCCATTATTATCAATTTCACATAATTCTAATTCACACGCAGAATCACTTCTTAACACCACTCTTTTATCTGACAAATTAACTATCGTTATATCAGCTCTGTTCTCTTTTATTTCTGACAAGCCCTATAAGGCTACATGTGCCCAATTGTCATGGGGTTTAACAACGACCTCTGTTCCCTCCGGAAGAGGCTGACAAGTCACTGATATGCTCATAAGTGTCTGGGAAGACAACACTTCTCCTCTTACAGGTACAGCTGTTACCGTACTTAATCGTCTCTCCGTGCCCGCAGAAGCACTTACTCTCTCATGCCTTCTTATCGGTAAAATGCACCCTCTTATTGTATCTTTTCCCCAAAAATGCATATTTGATTATTACTGATAGAAAATAATCCTAATATAGCCTCGATTCCTGGAATTCCCAAGGTGGGCAAGACAAAAAAATCATGTGTAAACTTCACAGGTCCCACCTTAAAGTTGACGATCATTGTATGGCTTGCATGTAGTTTATTTCCGCCTGGCATGTCGAGGATGACGGATGCCGCTGACTATAGTGGGTTTGAGAAGAATCTTTTCCAATCAGCAAAACGCTGGCTCCTGTGTCAATCAGTGCTCGAATGGACTTATCTGGTAGGTCAATCCTAACTGCTAGCATTCCTAGCCACCCATTAGGTTATATGGGGCATGTCCCAACAACCTCGTTTGAAATGCTGCTTCCCCCTGTCTGTGTCCCTAGTGCTGTGGGGGTGAGGTCGGGGATACCAAGGGAGGTCCCAGTGCCTCCTCCACCAAGTCCATCATAGTCACTCCCATCACTGCCTCGGCAGCTGCTTCTGATGTCATGCGGGGGGCATCGATCTCCCTCATCTCCAACTTCTTCTGTTTCCTTTTCCTCGGATGTTGGGGGTGGTGGTGTGCGTGTGATACAGCCCGTCTGCCCTTGGCGTTTTTTGCTGGGCACTCTCGAGATAGATGACCTTAGGCCTGAAAAGTGTATCAGCGGGGGGATCCTTGGGTTGGGCACTTCACTCGTTGGTGCCCCTCTCCCCCACACTGCCAACATCTGAAGACTTCTCACATGCTGACTGCGTTCTCCCCTCTCCCACTTTGGGGGTTGGTGAGTGCCTCTCATGGCTGCCACCTTCTCGGAATCGGGGCAGTTATTCTCAGTCATTTTTTCTTCTGGCAAACTGTTTAGAATTTTTTGTATCGCCATCACTACGTCTGCTATCGAGCGATTGTCATCGAACAAATAACCGTATCAATACGGGTTGACTAATCTGCGAATGTGTTTACAGGCAATTGCTTTTTTATCACCTTCTGGGAGATTGGCAATGCCTGTAGCAAACGAATCACAATCCCGAAAAATATGAGTTGCAAAACTAAGAACTGATTCACCATTCCGAATTTTGGGTTTGTAATTTTCTTTCATGCCCCCTTTTCCAGCATTGGGTAAGGCATATTTCTCAATTAAACTTTGTTTTATTTTAGTATAAATTCTTAAACTGTCTTGTGGCCAACACATTACCTCCATCGCCGGACCATCTATCAGCAACCTAATTACTTGAATTGCTTTTTTCTCTTTCTGACCACCCATACATGGCTACTTCAAAATCTCTCAAAAACACTTCGATCGATTGAAACCCTTCATTAGGCCGTTGATCATCAAAAGGCCTAACACTTGCCTGGAGTTCTGGCAGTTTTTCAACTACGATGTTTAACGTATTTTTACTCAGCTGTGCATGTGTACTTTCACTTGTGTGCGTTTGAACTTCGTTCATGTACGTCGCATATGCTGTGGTTGCGCGCCGCTCCTCTTCTCATTCAACTAAGAATTTGTTCATTAAGTCGGCTAGGTTATCTAACCTATTTTCTGAGTCTTGCGTTCATTTTTCTCATCTATATTCTTCATCGTCATCACTATAACCAATTACTCCTTCATTTTCATCTCCCACAGCAGCAGCGTCTGCTATATTAGTCCTTGTGTATCTAAGCCTTTTGAACTTTTATTTTACGGCTTACAGAACAACTTCGCTCACAGCATACACAAACAAACGTATTTGTATACCTGACACCAATATGTTCCATGTCAACGAATAATGAGACATCGTAACATGGGTTTTTTTCACTTTATTACAAAAAGGTTCATGAATACACTGTGTACAGCCAATACTCTCAAGTGAGTACCTTGTCTACTGATCACTCAAATGGTACTGACTAACCCTCGGCAAGCAAGATGCACTCTTGCTCTATCAGCATGCTGAATTGTTAGGTTTTGTGGAATTCTCCACTGTGATGGAAATATACTGTCAAACACATCACCGTATGATTCTAGGGTCATTAACCTTGACGTATAATTTGCATACAAGGATTAGGATATATATATATATATATATATATATATATATATATATATATATATATATATATATATATATATATATATATATATATATATATATATATATATATATATACAGTATATATACATATATATATATATATATATATATATATATATTTCCAAAGCTGGTCTAGTGTAGGGTAAATATCGTACTTTATTAATAATTGTATTTATGTTTCATATATTGTTTTCAATTGTGCATTGAAGACATGATACCCAGCCCGTAAAATGAGCCCCTCTCATGTAGATATAAATATTCTATATAAATTACGTAAGACTTTCATCCTGAATTTCATTATACTCTTTTATTCAAGTTAACATATGTAAATTTACATATTTTTTAAGGATTAACTTTTTATATCACGTATGCTTGCTACGAAGCCTTACGTAGTCTATTTGAAAGCGTTGTAGAATTTGTGTGAGATAGGAATAAAGGCTTAGGTAATGCTCTTTCATATTTCATGATGTATTGCATCATGTTTGAGAGAGAATTTTCAGTGACATGTGCTGTGGAAGATTCTCTACCATGTGCATAGAAACATCGCGAAGGTCCGGCGAGAGCCTGCTATGTTAATCCTTGTGTATCTAGGCATCTTGAACTTTTATTTTACCGGCTTATTCTTACAAAGCTGTTCTGGTGTAGAGTAAATATCGTACTTTATTAATAATTGTATTTTTGGGCTCAAGCCATGTCGTCGTGATGGAAGTTCCTTAAAGTAGCTTCCTAAGGGATATATGTACTACAGTGATATTCCCAGAGAATTTTACCTTTAGGTATCCAGAATTCTAACTCCTGGCGCGAATATCCTTAAAATTTCTCCAAAGGATATCGCATAATATCAGCGGACGCATTCTTGACACGCCTCCATAGCAATCTGCACCCCAAACAGCGTTTTGGCTTCGAGGAGGATGTGGCAAAAGGGAGCCATCCAAAGGCTCTCCCCGCTCTCATAATACTATTGGGAATCCAACAGCGCCATTCCCACGATGGCGGACATTCCTTTTTTTGTAGCGATCTCGCTCGGTAATATTTCCTGGTGATCTAACTTTTCGATCGTTTTACAGGATTATTATTATGCTTTCTCCATCTTCTTCCGCCTCTGGAAAGTTGAGTATCGGGTCTTTACTATGAATATATTTTAGCTCTTGTTTCACAATGAAATTGGAGTATTTTATTATGTTTAAGAGCTAGGCCAGTTACTGGAGGCGCCATGGTGCCGTCGTTCATTGGGCATGTGTTATTTAGGTAGCAGAACGACTTCCAGTTTTTAATAGCTTTATTTAATTATTTTAATTATTTAGCTATTTAGGCAATTACTCTTGTAAAGTTTTGATAATGTGCATAATTTTTGTTTCCCCCTTTTCTCTGTCGATCGTATAGTTAGAGTTTCGGTGATTTAGGTAACCGAGATCTCGTATAGCCTAGGTAACCTTACCTAGACGTTTTACTATACGTTCAGACTTTCCCCGGTTACCCTTGTGTTTTGTTTTCATTCAGTGGAGACTGATATCTCCTATAATAATATGAAACATTACATGTTTCTTCGGAGACTTAAGGGTAATCTCTTTCCCTCTGAGTGTAGCCTCAGGCTACAACCCTAATAGCCGTGCCTTGAATTTTATTCAGACATGGCTAACTTAGGGTTTGTCCTGCCTCTTCCCTTAACTGTTGGTTGTGGTATACCATCAGAATCTCAGAGTACTTAGTCTTATGTTTGGTGACCTGCCGGCAGGGCGAATGGGTTGTAGGATACCATCATTCCCCTGCCAGCTAGGTGGCCGGCAATGGAGGTTAGCCCTCATTAGCCGCACTTGAAGTTATGGTAGGATACCATCTTCTCCTTGTGACTAAAAGACTAGTCCTATGCCACAGTACTCTGGGCTGAAGAGTAATTTTCTTTAGCCTAGGATACATGGCACTGGAACTCTGTTTCTTCTTTGTTGAGAGGAGGCGGCAGTGCCGCCATCCCCTTAACTGTGTCGGCAATCTCTGGGTTGGAGAACTGAGTCTCTCCTGTTCCCTGGGATTCTGCCGATACCGAAACAGAGTTCCTTTTACAGGTGGTAGGATTGACAATTTTTGCCAGTTCCTTTCACACTCGTTACAGGACCCTGTTCCCTACCCCGCTGTCCTCTTTCTTTAGGCTGACATCTTGCAACCTTCCTTTGCTGGTAGGTTGCCGGAGCCAGCCAGACTCCCTCTCGAGCCATGTCTTTGACTGACGGCAGAGCATACTGCCGCCAACCACATCATCTGTCGGCAACCATGATGGTCGTGAGAGGGAAGTCCCTTCTGTTCCCAAGGTTCTTCAGTCCTCCCTTGGACTGCTGCTACAGGTCCTGTTGCTGGGGTACTGCCGGCCAGGCCAGCACAGATAGTGCTGTCTCAGTTGGCAGCACGCCGACTGTACTGGTATTGCTGGACTTGCCGGCCGGCAGTGTATCGGCGGTACCTTGTCGGCAATAGTACTGTAGCTGCATGGAAGCCTGAATGGTACATTCTCCCCTTCTATTAGAACCTCCTCTCTGGAAAAAGCCAGTCAAATTAGACTTTTACATCCTTAATTACTGTATACATTCACAGTAAGGAGTAGCCTTTTTTCCATGATATCTCTCTCTCTCTAGCTAGCATGCCGGGTATGCCGGCAAGACCTAGCTATGCCGGCTACATGCCGGCTGAACTACTGTATATTTTATACAGGTAGCCAGTATATCTGCATTATAGAATATACTGCAGATAGAAAACTACTATATAGTTTATACTAGTAGTTATTTCCAATATATTTTGGATACCCAACACAGGCATTTGCTGAGCCCAATCCTATATTGAATGAATATGATTTCTTTAATATCCTGATTAGAAATCAATATTAAGATTACCCTACAATATTAAACACTTCAAGGCAGGAGTAATACACTCCTAACCCTTAAAGGGTTAAGCCTTTTTCCTTGAGTCTCCCTGATCAGGAAACTCTATATTTTAATATAGTAGGAAGACTACAGCAAATAGGCTGAGTGGGATATACAAATATATGTTTTTATTTTCCTAGTCCAGCTGGCTTCATGCTAGATGGACCATACTGTCATATGCTACTATGAAAGCAGCATAATGACTAGACTACAATACATGATGTACAGTAGCCAGTAAATTGCATTATAGACTTAATGCAATTAGAAAACTACAGTACCATGATACAGTAGTATTTTCTGACATACCTTGGGTACCCTTGTACGAACATTCTGCTGGTACTGTTCATATATTGAATGAATAATTTTCTTCAATATTCTGATCGAGAATCAGTCATCCTGACCCCACAGTATTAACATTATTTTGGGACAGTGATTTGATACTTCTCTACCCCTAGGGGTAAGAGTCCTTCTACTTGGAGTTACTCTATAGAGAAATCTCCATGTAGTTAATACTGAGGGGAGGCAACAGCATTTGCTCACAGGGGTACACAAGTATGTATCTCCTACTATCCCTTTATAGCTTACTATCCTAAGCTACTCTATTGTAAAGAACATTTGCATGTTGATTGTCAAGGAGATAATCCATTGTATACTCATTTGGTTTTCCTTTCTTTACAGGAGGAACACCAGATACCTTGTGCTGCAGTCCTCTGCAAGGCCAAGAGTAAGTATTTTTACGGTCATAATACTTGCAGGTTTCATTCCCCCTGCAATATTATTTCTGGATCCCTACATTATTGGAACCCACAGGTTTGCGATATATGTCGGACATTAATGTCCGAAGGTTTTGAAAATCCCAAGTCTACGGAGATTAGGGATACAGCTCAATATAAATTATGCAACTGGGTGAGAGGCTTTCAAAAGATCTCTCCGGGACCTTTCCTAACTAATGATAGGATGCGTAAGCTACTATTTCCGGAAGCAAGTGAGGAAACAGTAGTGCCTCAGGAGCCAACTACATCCCCTGACGGTCAGAAAACCTTTGGGATTAAGGGCAAGAAGTGCCCCCAGGGTAGAAGAAGAAAATGTTGTGTCGGAATTTCCTCCGCCTATGCCGGCTATAGAGCCATCGATGTCGACATCTTCGTCTTCTACCCCTCTATTGGATAATGTGGTACAATTATGTATCCAGCTGAAGAATCAAATAGTAAAACGAAAAGCAGGAAGTAAAACGCAAGATAGAGCATCGTAAAGCTTCTCTTGTCGCTTCCCAGGGGTCAGTCAAACGACCCTTAAATCAAGACCTACCAACATGCTCCATAACCAATCCCTGGAGGTTTGCGGAGCAGATGCCGAATTCAAATGGCAATCTCTACATCTCAGAGAAAATAGATGCTGTTCCTTTGGACAAAATTCAATTTTGGCCAAGCTTTGATGCTTACCCTAATTGTTGGGTTCGACTGAAGTATGAACCAAAGTCAAGAAAAGGAGCGGAACCAAAGGAGGTCTTGATTCTCGACCGTGATAAGGCACAGACTATCCTTTCAGGTAGTCTGAGAAAGGCGGGTTATTCAGAGTCGAAGGTATTCTCACTGAATAAATGACACTCTTCCTTTCTTGCTCCTACTTCACTCTCATTCCCCTTTATGGGGAAGGCATTTACTTCTGTTGCCAAAGCGGTAGAGGCGGGTAAGCCATGTCCCACACTCGATGAGTGCAAGCCTTTGTCACCAGCTTTTCCCAGACAGGAAAAGGATTGGAAGGAAGTCCATTTGACATTTCCAATAGGAAAATTAGACAAGGACATCGCAAGTCGACAATTCAAGGTATGTCTCCCTAAATTGTCTGAGTTGCTCTTGTGTAATGAACATGAGTCAAAGGAGAGACTTGCGACATCCCTTTCTCTACAAAACTACATAGAGTTGTGTTCAACCTACGAAAGTACCCCAGACATGCTCATGGTCATAGCCAAAATGCATATGGCTATCTTGGTGAAGGACCTTTACGCCTTTATGAAGGCCAGAAGAGCATGTAGAGAGTTTGTGTTCGCTGACGCAACCGTGAAACACAAAACAAGGAAGCTAATATCTTCCAACATCTGGGGTAAAGACCTCTTCCCACACGATGTCATTAAGGAAGTAATTAAGAACGCCACCATGGAGAACATAAGTCTTCTCCAAAAATGGGGCATTCCTTCAAAGAGAAAATCTTCTGTGGTTGTGGGTCCCCAACCTGAAAAGAAGATCGAAAATGCTGGAAATATCCGGGCTGCTCAACAACATGCCACTATTCCAGTGACCACGGGGCTACAGGCAGATGGTCAAAAGTCTAAGCCTACTGACTACTCGAAGCATAAAGACGCTTCGGCTAGGAGGAACTTTCCCTCAGGATCGCAGGACCTTCGATCCTTCGGTCCGAAGCCTATTCAAGATGAGCCATTGATGGGAAACAGAAATGTCCCTACCATCATTTCCTTACCTTCTCCTACAGTTCAAAATCCTCCTGGAGAAGTATACCTGAGAGTTATAGAGCATACAGGTGGTAAGAAAACTATAGCTCATCGAGTTCCAGGGAAGGCTGTTTTGTGTTCACGAGAAGGACTCAAGATATCAATGAATCACTCTGAACTTGTCGCCACTCAACAAGTTCATAAAAAACAGCAAGTTCTGAATGTTAATCCTTCTGAACATATGGACCTTGTTCCAATTAGGGGTGTTCGTAGTCTTGTCAGACCTGAAAGGTGTCCTTCGGAACCTTCCAGTCAACCACCCCCCTTCCTCCTATCTAGAATTCATGTTACAGAGAGTAACATTCATCCTAGGAAAGATACGTGTCGGACTCACAGTCCTAAGTATCTTCAAAGGATTGACGATCTTAGTCACGTCAAAGTCAAGCCTAGAAATAGTTCAGGTATTAATATACCTGATCAAGAGGCTGGAGTGGGCAGCACCCGAAGTGTCCGGCCAATGTGCATTCAAAGAGATGACCCGGTTCCTGGGACATCACGGATGCAAGATAGGCTTCTAGAAGTCTCGACTTTCTCCAGCTCAGGGGTTTCGATGTTTAAAAAACCATCGAAGCCCTCAGTCACATCAACTCTCCTCTCCTTTGAAAATTTAAAAGGAGCTCGTGAGGTCTGTCAAGAGACTCAGGTATTCAGTCAGAATACCAAAACGCCAACAGGAAAAAGCGCTAAACTTTCCCCAGTTCGCTATAGTGACAGACCTGGTGCTAAGGGCACACCGGAAAGATGCGTTAAGAGCTTGGAGAAAACATGCATCAAACGCTTGAAGAGATAGAAAAAGACTGAGATCGGTCCCTCTTTAATCGCTTCTCTAACAGAAATTAGAGCACGAAAGTCCCAAGACTCTGCTGGTCCTTTCATGGGTGGGGAAGCCCCCTCCACACAGATCAGGCTCCCTACAACTGATCTGGGACACCGAAGCGATAATAAGACATCACATTCGAACGTCTCATTCAGTCTTGGTGAAGTTACCCATCCCTCTCTTAAAGGGACGGCACCTACCAGCAGTTCATTTACAACTGATCCACGATGTGACGGTGGATACTCTATTTCGATACAAACCGATAGAGTTGGAATGGTCCATGGGCACAGACATATTCCCTCCCAGATGGGAACAAGTCCCGGAACTGCAATTCGACCTCTTCATCACGAGCGTCTTCAAGAAACTACCTCGCTATATAGCCCCATACGAGGATCCTCTAGTGGGGCTGATAGACTAGATGAGGCTGGTCCTAGCTCTGATCCTAGGTATATTTCCAAAGATTCAGAAATTAACTGCCTTTGTTTTATCACAGAGAACCCAAACCCTTCATTTCATGATTTTCTCGCTCTAGCAGTTAGAAAAAGGTTTGGGATCTCAAAAGGCAATATAGAATTCTTCAAAGAATACAAGGCCAAGTCAACTAGAAGACAATATGAGTCTTCCTGGAAAAAGTGGGTTGCGTTTGTCAAAGCAAAAGGACCGAAAGAATTTCAATGAACTTCTGTCTGTCCTTCTTTGTCCACCTTCATAGCCAAGGTCTGGCGGCCAATACGATAAATATGTGCAAGTCAGCCTTGACTAGGCCTCTCCTATATGCCTTTTAAGTGGATCTGGCGAATGAAATCTTTAATAAGACTCCAAAGGCATGTGCTAGGCTTAAGCCCGCGGTACCACCAAAGCCCATCTTTTGATCTTTGGACAAGGTTTTACATTATGCCTCATCTGTGAACAATGAAGATTGTTCTCTTAAGGATCTAACCCAAAAGGTTATTTTTCTGTTCGCTATTGCCTCCGGGGCTAGAGTTAGTGAAATAGTGGCCCTATCCAGAGATGAGGGTCACATTCAGTTCACGGAAGTGGGAGAACTGAATCTATTTCCTGATCCATCCTTTCTCGCTAAAAACGAGCTACCCACTAAGAGGTGGGGTCCCTGGAGAATCTGCCCTCTGAAGGAAGATGTCTCTCTATGTCCTGTAGTGTCTAAAGGTCTATCTTCGTAGAACTTCAGACTTCAGGGGAGGACAGCTCTTTAAAGGAGAAACTTCTGGATCAAATTTATCCCTAAAACAACTAAGGGTGAAGCTCACCTACTTTATTCGTAAAGCGGATCCGGACAGTACTCCCACAGGTCATGATCCGAAAAAGATTGCTTCATCACTGAACTTCTTTCAGTATATGGACTTTGAGTGCTTTCGTTCATACACTGGATGGAAATCATCCAGTGTGTTTTACAAACACTATGCTAAACAAGTGCATGAACTGAAACACTTCGTAGTGGCGGCAGGTAGCGTATTAAAACCTGCCCCCTAATTACTGTAGTAAACAGTTTTTTGTTTGGGACCTCACATGTCCTCGCACATGTAACGGATGAGAATCATCCAGAGCGTTCTACATACACTATGCTAGACAAATCCATGTTCTGAAGCAATATGTGGTGACGCCAGGTAGAATATTTAACCTGCCGTCTGATTCTACGATGAACAGCTAATTGACTGGGACTGTCAATTAAAGGGAGAAGAGGTCACCCTTCTTAGGTGTGACTTCTTTTAATTAAGTGTTACCATGATAACACTGGCTCTGTTCAAAATCCCAGGTGTGGAATTATACAGATAGCACTAGTGCCGGTGTACGAAGTACACAGTGCAGATAGAAGTAACCAGTACAGGAATTATGAAGAGAAATTGTTTTACAATTTTCTTCAGTCTGAGAGTGGCACTCATCATTTCTTCCTTCAAGAAGGAAATATAGTCTCTGTACTTGTTACAGGTATAATCCCATTGTCATACTACATTCGTTTAACTGAACATCTTTTAGTCATTTATTAGTAATAAAAGTCTATTAGAATGTAGTGAGTCCACTTTCGCCAGACAATTGTATGTATACATGCCAGAGTTCTCCAACTTACCAAAGTAAGTATCCCTCATATATTTGTATGCATCAAATAATAGATATAAGAGACACTGATGTTATTTTAGCAAATATACAACTATGAGACTATTTGTATATTCAGTGTGTACTTATGTTTGGTCATACTATGTATGTTAACCTCAAGATCCCTTTTCTACTGTCTATAATGACTCTTCCCTGTAGGAGGCAGGAAGCACTAACATTGGTTATGATTAGTGATGGTGACGAATAACGGTAACGTCCCTTGTCTCATGTGGTCCCCATGACCATAGAAAAGGTTGCTATAAGGTTAAGGCACTGATTAAAAATCCTCAGATACACTAATGCTCTGGTATACTTCCATCACGACGATATAGCTTGTGCCCAAAAAACGGATTTTGAGCGAAGCGAAAAATCTATTTTTGGGTGAGATGGCCATGTCGTCCTGATGGACCCACCCATTTCTTCTAAAAGAAAAGATCTTCACAGTATCCCTCCCGTGGTACTGTATCTGTAACACCACGCTCAATGCTACAAAGAATGTCCGCCATCGTGGGAATGGCGCTGTTGTATTCCCAATAGTATTACGAGAGCGGGGAGAGCCTTTGACGGCTCCCTTTTGCCACATCCTCCTCGAAGCCAAAACGCTGTTTGGGGTGCAGATTGCTATGGAAGCGTGTCAAGAATGTGTCCGCTGATATTATGCGATATCCTTTGGAGAAATTTTAAGGATATTCGCGCCAGGAGTTAGAATTCTGGATACCTAAAGGTAAAATTCTCTGGGAATATCACTGTAGCACATATATCCCTTAGGAAGCTACTTTAAGGAACTTCCATCAGGACGACATGGCCATCTCACCCAAAAATAGATTTTTCGCTTCGCTCAAAATCCGTTTTGTATTTCATATATTGTTTTCAATTGTGTATTGAAGACATGATACCTAGCTCGTAAAATGAGCCCCTCTCATGTAGATATAAATATTCTATATAAATTACGAAAGACTTTCCTCCTGAATTTCATTATACTTTTTTATTCAAGTTTACATATGTAAATTTACATATTTTTTTAAGAATTAACATTTTATTTCACGTAGTCTTACTACAAAGCCTTACGTAGTTTCTTTGAAAGTGTTGTATAATTGGTGTGAGATAGGAACAAGGGCTTAGGTAATGTTCTTTTATATTTCATGATGTATTGCGTCATGTTTGAGAGAAAACATTCAGTGACATGTGCTTTGGAAGATTCTCTACCGTGTGCATAGAAACGCTGTGAAGGCCCGGCAAGAGGATGTTGGGAGAGTTGTCTCGCGGGTGCATTGGTATGCATCTGAGAATTGCCTGAAACCTCATGATTCGCCTCTTGGCATTTTTATCTTGTTGGAAACTCTGACGCCCTTAGGCACGCGTCCCAAATCCTTTGGAAACTCCTGGAAATAGAAGTTAGGTTTCATATAAAAAAGGGCCCCCCTAGGTTACAGATAGATAGAGATAGATATCGAAATAGAACTGCAGCTAGAAGATAGCCTCCTTCCCATCTCCCTCTCTCATGCTTGCAATCCAGTGTATTTTTTAAAGTGTTCAGTACGTTTGTGTGTCCTCTGCTAAGCGACTCTGTGCCCCAAAGCAAATCGTATGTCAAAAAGATATGCAAGGCTAAAATATTATATTGAATTCATTGTATTAGAGTGAGTGTTGGCATTGTATAACATTTTTTTGTAAACAGCCCTATAGGGAAGATAGATTTTGTTACGTGATCATGTTATGTATTATTCGTTAAGAGTCAAACTTGAACATTATATAATTCAGATTTATTTAGAGCTTTTGTATTATTTTCATTGTATTATTTCTTCTCTTGGGCTAAGACTTATTCAGACATATAGTTCAAGTCAAGTTCTTATATAATTTTCAGATCGTAACATTTTTGTCTCAATTTAAGTTTTGTTCAAATTTAATTTCTTTTCCAGTGAATTATTTAATTATTGTGTAAATTCTTTCAAAGTGTTGTAATTCATATAGAGTATATTAATTTTTGTGAAGAGTGTATTATTCCAGTCATCATTATTTGGAACCAGATTCTGCTCGATTCCTGTTAAGAACCACATTAAGTTAAATACGTTTTGATAATACTAAATTAATAGCAATTACCCACTTTAGTTTGGGTGTACTTAAGAGACCTTTGGATATTCAATGTTTCATATATTGCTATCGGGGAGTTATTTAGCGGTCTTAGAATTCGTGTATTAATGTTTTAAAGTGTAACAGTTTATAATGTTAAAGTAAACAAGGTAGTTTGGAATTCAAGCGGTTGATTAACTTGCCAGTAATAGTATATATGATATCATATGTTTGGTTCCCAGTCACGAGCCGTAATATAATATATTTTTTAGTTCCCAGTCCACAGGAGCCATATCATACAATCGCATATATATATATATATATATATATATATATATATATATATGCGTGTGTGTACGCACTTATGTAGCCTATACAGTACAGTATGTTGTAGTAGCCTCCTGGAAACATCCCTACCAGGTGATTTGCTGGACTGGAGTTTGAGACTCGTCAAATTCGGTAGTTTCAAGAAATGTCTGAAACCTCACCATCCTTGTGAGTTAAGGATTGTGGTTTTAGGGGAACTTATAGGTCTCCCTCCCTGGATGAGGGCTTGGGCACTGATCAATATATATATATATATATATATATATATATATATATATATATATATATATGTATATATATATATATATATATATATATATATATATATATATATACATATATATATATATATATATATATATATATATATATATATATGTATATATATGTATATATATGTATATATAAACATATTTATAAACATATATATATATATATGTGTGTGTGTATATATATATATGTATATATATATATATATATATATATATATATATATATATAGATATATATATATATAAACATATATGTATATATAGATATATAGATATATATATAATATATATATATATATATATATATATATATATATATATATATATATATATATATATATATATATATATATATATATATACATATATATATAATATATATAATATATATTTGTATATATATAAATAAATATATAAATTATATATATATGTATATATATATATATATATATATATATATATATATATATATATATATATATATATATACATGTGTGTGTGTGTGTGTATGGTTAGTCTCTAGGGTATTGTCACCGTCCCCTGTCTCTTCCATTCATGAGTGACCTATAAACCTATATATATATATATATATATATATATATATATATATATATATATATATATATATATATATATATTACGACCCCTGGGAGGCGTAACTAGAGTTCTTTCAATGATTGTTGTCAGTAAAAATGTAACTCAGGGTTAAAGGTCAGCACAAACAAAACAACTCAATAAACTTTATAATATTTAATACTTAAATCTAACAAATATACAAGTCAACCTTGTCTGACATTGCAAATACCACAACTAGACAATCAAAAATAACCAATACCCATAAACCTGAAACACTCAGGATTCCCTATAATTAATGAGCTAAGGCTCAAACAATGATATAGTAAAAATAAATAATTAACCTAATAGGATCCTTAAACTTAGCTGGCCAGACCAGACATTAACCTTAAATTAATTAGTAGACTAAAGGAATTCTTAGCTACTAAGCACATGAAAATAATTATAATTAATTTCCCTATTATAAAACAACTCAGCAAACCTGCCTTAAAACTAATTTCACCAGGATAAACGTACCTATGGTTACCATGCCAAAAGAAAAATGAAAAAAGATATACACATGAATACACTAACCTAAATACAAAAAATAAATACAAGGCTCCTCACTTCTTAGTAAGAATAAATGAGGGGAGAGGCACAACCTAAGACGTCATCCTCTCTTCCTTCCAATAAGTAGGGCAGGCACAGTATGCCAGGTCCAATAATCCGCTAACAAGCAAACAGAGATAATCTGCCTTACCTGGCAACGGCCTCCCTACGAACCACCTCACGAGCTAGCAAGCTCCCAACATCGCTGCAGCTGCAATAGGTAGCGGGGACCAGGTAGCCAAAAACTCTGCCAATTTCCTGGGATCTCCCTCACGTCAGGAAACGGCGGGGCAGACTCCAGTCGCAAGTGACAGTAACACCGGCCAGTCTCTGGAATACACTGTCCAAAAGCAAGGTAACACTCAAGTCGCAGGTGACAAGAGCACTTGCAGACGATAAACCAAGACGAGAATCCGTCAATCACTTTCCAGAGCCGTGGTCCAAATTCAATAGAAAAGCAGTCGTCAGGAACATTTTCAATGGTCAATGCAGTTTAATGTTTGTGGATGGGAGAGTGCTCAATCCCGAACTGTCTTCTGTCCGAGCACCCACCTCCGACATCAACACTCTTTCGTCATCACTCGGGCAAACAAAATACAATTATTAATACTATAGTTTAAAACAAGGTAATTAAGCGGGGAGTAGGCGAGAAACAAACAACAACGCACCACTTTAAAACTACTGTACTTTAAGCTATAGTGGAAACCACTTAAAACTAGAACAAGGTTGACTTAAACAAATGAGAAATTTACTTTAATAGAAAATTTACTTTACTCTAATACCTTCCTCCCCGAAATAATTTTTTTTTTCTTAAATTACCAAAAATACACAACCTGAAAAACAGGTACAAAAACAATAATACAAAGGTCATTAACATGAAAAGTTAAACTAGGATTAAACAACCCAGACAACATACAAGATAAATCACTTAATCTCATCCAACACCAACAAGTACACGAGATATCTTTATCAAAATTTCACCAACCAATGTCAAATTAGGACAGCACCTACAAAAATCTCGCTAACCAAGACAGGATATTCACCTAAACACCCCTCAATTTAAAATATACTAGAAGGGGTGTTTACCCTAACTCACTGGAGATACGAGCAGGGCAGCGTACGAGGGAGGCAAGGCTGGCCTATCCACTCCGTGAGAGTGCATCAGGAATTTTATTTTTAGAACCCTTAATATGCTTAATTACTAATTTAAATTCCTGCAGTAATAAAGCCCAACGCAAGATCCTCTGGTTAGCCCCTTTCATCCGCTCTATAAACACCAGAGGATTATGATCTGTCCTGTTCAGTCCAAATCTCTACAGGAAAAGAAAAATTTAGTAACATACGGCTTAAAATGTAATAGGGTACGGACCAGGGCTAAAGCCTCCTTTTCAATGGTTGAATATCGTCTTTCAGCCGACAATAATTTTCGGCTAAAATAAGATATAGGGTGTACCTCTCCTTCACTATCCCTTTGGCAAAAGGACACCACCTAATCCTACATCACTGGCATCTACCGCTATTACAAATGGTTTCTGAAAATCGGGGGAAGTTAAAATAAGTTTAGACAATAAAATAGATTTAAGCTTATTAAAAGCTTCCTTACACTGGTCAGTCCAATAATATTTTCTTCCCTTCTCTAATAAATTAGTCAGAGGTTGCGCAAGGTCTGAGAAATTCCGCACAAAGCGGCGATAATACCCTGTCATTCTCAGAACTCTTCTCACCTCTCTAACATTACATGGCCTTTTCAAATTAATAATAGCCTCGAGGTTAGCCTGCTTCGGGGCTACTTGACCTAACACAACCTCGTGACCCAAATAACAAACCTTGGCCTGTCCAAATTCACACTTGGCTAAATTAATAACCAACCCAGCCGACCTAAGGGCATCAAACACATGCAACCGCACCATATGCGTACTCCAGTCATTACTGTATACTACCAAATCATCAATGTAAATTTCGGTTCCCTTCAAACCACAAATGACCCTATTCATAAGCCGCTGAAAAGTACATGCGGCATTCTTCATCCCAAAGGGCATAACCTTACATTCATACAGCCCAAAAGGAGTTACAAATGCCGAAATTTCGCGGGCTCGATCAGATAACAGAACCTGCCAATAACCCTTCAATAAATCTAGTTTGGTAATAAATTTGGCAAAACCTATCTGGTCGAGACAGTCATCAACACGCGGCAAGGCGAAGGAGTCATTTTTGGTGTGGACATTAACCTTACAATAGTCCACTCACATGCGGAACTTCCCGTCAGCTTGGCCCACAAGAACAACAGGGGAACTCCAAGGACTAACAGAAGGCTGAATGAGGTCATGTTCTAACATATATTTAATTTCCTTCTCAACTAAATCCCTCTTTACCGGATTTAACCGGTAAGGACTTTGTTTAACAGGGGAAGCACTACCTACATCTACGTCATGACAAAGAAAACTAGTTCTACCAGGAGACTCTCTGAATAAATCTGAAAAAGAATATATTAAATTGGACATATCCTTTCTTTGAAGAGGATCTACATGCTTCAAACTTTCCTCTACCATTCCTAAATTCTGTACATTACTAAACAGTGCATCGGAGGAAACCTGATTCAATAAATCCTCCGAATCCTGAGGAGGCATTTCTACAGCTACAGCTACTGGCTCGGGCACAACTTTTGAGGGAACAACAGTCTTACCATGATAGGCTTTCAACCTGTTTAGGTTGAAAATCCTACACTTTCTGCTTGAACCGGGAGCTTCAATCTCATAGTTCACCTCAGACAACTTCCTCAAAACTTTCCACGGACCCTTATATCTAGGTTCAAGAAAATTGTCAGGGTTCATACTCAAAACTAACACCATTTCCCCCGGTTCAAACGAACGGGCTTTAGAATTTCTGTCATAAACAACCTTCATTCTATTTTGCGCAATACCTAAATTATCCCTTGCAAACTTCCAGGCGCTAACCATGCGTTTCCTTAAATCATCCACAAATTCTCCTACCTTTATTCCCCCCCTTCGATCGGCACCAAATGCTTCACAAAAAATGTCCAAAGGACCACGGACTTTGTGACCAAAAATTAGGTCAAAGGGGGCTACACCGGTGGAGGCATTGGAATGATTCCTAATTGCAAACAGGGCTAGCGGAAGTTCCTTGTCCTACTCACTGCCATGGGCATAACAATTTTTCTTTAATATAGATTTAAACGTTTGGTGGAACCTCTCCACCACACCCTGACTCTCCGGATGGTACGGAACACTCGTAATGTGCCGAATGGCCAGTTCACCAGTTCAGCACATTTACCCCTAAACATTTTACTTGTGAAGTTAGTTCCAAAATCAGTCTGTATAACCCGGGGTAGACCGTATCGGGAAAAAAATTCAATTAGTTTTCAAAAACTACTTTAGAGGTTATTTTCCTCAGCGGGCAAGCTTCGGGAAATCTAGAGGCTCTATCCATAATCGTTAAAATATACTCAAAACCCATTTTTGTCTTAGGTAAAGGACCTACCACATCTACTACCAATTCCGAAAAAGACTCTCCTATAGCAGGAATAGGATTTAAGGGGGCCTTCAGAATAATCTGGTTGGGTTTTCCTTTTACCTGACAAACTTCACACTCTTTCACAAAACGTTTTACTGATAATTTCATCCCAGGCCATCAAAAATACTGGGCCAATTTATGGAAAGTTTTCCATACCACAAAATGACCTGAAAAGAAATTATCGTGAGCGAGACTAACTACTGATTCCTGAAACTGAGAAGGGACTACCATTTGTTCAATCCGAGAAGTCTTACTCGGATCATCAGACACAGGTCTACTAAATCGATACAATATATTATTGATCAACCCAAACCGAGGCCTAGTCAGGTCATTAATATCCCCTAACTCAAAATTAAATTCAGATTTCTGAGCCTTAATGAAAGCTGAACGGTCCCAGTTGGGTTTTAAAGCCTTAATAACAATAGGATTATCCATTTCATCTACTGACCCGGGTCTTTCTACATCTACCTCTAAACTACTCAGTAACAAATCATCTTCCTTATCTAATTCAGCAGCTCTGGCTGAGGCACGGGTCGTTACCAAAACAGGATAAGCCTTGACAGACAAAATGGGAAATAATTCACGACCTTCCCTGTTAAGCATGTCATTTCCCAAAATGCCGTCAATACCATGGATAGGGAAATTTTCCACAACGGCCAACTCAGTAACCCCATCATATCCTGGGAAAGATAACCTAACCTCCACCAATGGGGCAGAGACAACAGTGTTCGGGAACCCTCCCAGAACAACATAATTACCTGAATACGCTTTCAAACCAGATAAAGAGGTACCCAACACCAGAGACCGAGCTGAGCCAGTGTCTCTTAAAAACTTCACATTGATGTGGCCTGATTCAAGGATTATCTTACCCGGCCATATATATTTGTCAAAATTCAGTCATGCAACCTTAGGACTAGCGGAGGGATTATTACTACTGTCTACGCTACTGCTAACTATGGGCGGTTTTTCACCCTTATCACAAACATCAGAACTGGTGGAAATCAATGATACGGGATTCTGCCCATTTCTTTCCAGGTACCTCCTACGGGCATGGCACTGGTTCTGGAAGTGTCCTGGTTTGTTACACCTGAAGCAAGTTCTTTGACGTCCAGAATCTGGGTTATTGTACCTATTAGGGTTATTGTACCTATTAGGGGTATTGGACATGGGCATACCTCTATTACCAAAACTACTTTGAGGAGGAGGCCCTCCAGATATGCCCCCTTTATTACCACCTGAAAAAGAATTGGCATTATTTTTAGACATAGGCGAGGAAGGTTCTACTCTATTTACATTATTAAATACCCGAGAAGATGGATCAGTTCTACCCGGATAACTAAAGCTACTGGCCCCCGAACGATGAGTCAACACATATTCATCGGCCAATTGGGCGGCGTTACTCACTTTCACTACCTTAACCTCCTCAAGATGAACTCGTAACTCCTTGCTACAAGCCTTCTTGAACTCTTCAAGGAGCAACATTTCCCTCAACGACGCAAACGACACTACCTGACGACTCTTTATCCAGTCGTCGAACTGGTTCTCCTTAACCCGCGCAAATTCTACAAATGACTGGGAACGGTGTTTGTTGTCATTTCTGAATTTAAACGGTAGGTCTCAGGTACCAAATCATATGCCTTAAGGACCAGTGCTTTGACTTTCTGGTAGTCCCTAGCAATTCCTTCCTCCAAGGCATTATACACCCGGATTGCCTTGCCCACTAACCTGCATTGGATCAATACAGTCCACATTTCCGAAGGCCAAGACAATCGAGTAGTAACTCGCTCAAATGCCTTGAAGAACTCAGGGACGCTCTTCTCGTCGAACACTGGCACCAACTTCAGGGCGGCACCCAAATTAAACCTGTCATTATAATTTCCCTTGGGGGAACTGATCATATTGGTCCCCTGCAACCTAGCCATCTGCAATTAATTTAATATTAGCCATCTCTAACTCGTGACGCCTTACCCTCTTGTTCTCCTCAAATTCTAATTTCCTTAACTCAATCCGTTTGCTAATTAATTTAAATTCTACTTCCTCCTTGGATTCTCCCAACACAGGAACCGACACTAGAGGCTCCTCAGGCCTAGGATAAATGGTTTTGGTGGAACCACTACCTTTGTGTATATCGGAGGGACCTTCAAAAATAATACCTGTGCGGGGAGGATCATCAAATAACGTTAGGCCTGCTTTCAGGCTCACAGGTTCATCCTCTAAATAGGCCTCAAAAATACTACCTTCCCCTTCACTATCATCTCTACTTCCTTCAATTAAGTTTTTGGCCTCCGCTAAATCGTGAGAAATCCTATCACGAATGGCCAAAAGGACTTCTTTCTTAGAGCCCGCAGGCTTCAGCGAAAGATCTAACCATTGCGCACACACTACTAAATGTTTTCTGCTTAACACCGGCAAATGCTTAATACAGTCGACCGAACCTAAAAATTCGGCCGGATCAAATACAAAATCCTCCATAGTAATAAATATATCAGGGGAGAAAGGTAATATAATATAATCACTACAAAAATATTGGAAAATAAACTAAGTGCCGTTCAACTGACCAAAACACTGAGCACACCTGAGAACAATCCTGTCACGGTCGCCAATTTGTTACGACCCCTGGGAGGCATAACTAGAGTTCTTTCAATGATTGTTGTCAGTAAAAATGTAACTCAGGGTTAAAGGTCAGCACAAACAAAACAACTCAATAAACTTTACAATATTTAATACTTAAATCTAACAAATATACAAGTCAACTTTGTCTGACATTGCAAATACCACAACTAGACAATCAAAAATAACCAATACCCATAAACCTGAAACACTCAGGATTCCCTATAATTAATGAGCTAAGGCTCAAACAATGATATAGTAAAAATGAATAATTAACCTAATAGGATCCTTAAACTTAGCTGGCCAGACCAGACATTAACCTTAAATCAATTAGTAGACTAAAGGAAGTCTTAGCTACTAAGCACATGAAAATAATTATAATTAATTTCACTATTATAAAACAACTTAGCAAACCTACCTTAAAACTAATTTCACCGGGATAAACGTACCTATGGTTACCATGCCAAAAGAAAAATGAAACAAGATATACACATGAATACACTAACCTAAATACAAAAAATAAATACAAGGCTCCTCACTTCTTAGTAAGAATAAATGAGGGGAGAGGCACAACCTAGGACGCCATCCTCTCTTCCTTCCAATAAGTAGGGCAGGCACAGTATGCCAGGTCCAATAATCCGCTAACAAGCAAACAGAGATAATCTGCCTTACCTGGCAACGGCCTCCCTACGAACCACCTCACGAGCTAGCAAGCTCCCAACATCGCTGCAGCTGCAATAGAGTCCTTTCAATACACGTCATCAAACTTCCGGTCCGCCATCTTGGAGGACAAACAAAGACGCGTTCAGTGAATAGTTATGGTTGAACTGTTGAATATTTAGCCATTTCATCACATTCACATTCACACAATGCCCAGTTTTTGCGCTATTGCTGGCTGTGGGAATGGAGGACAAGAGATGACCAGAGTATCTACCGCATACCGTCAGTTATTCAGAATCAGGACAAAGATACAGAGGAATTATCGAAGCGCAGACGTGACTTGTGGTTGACCAGAATATCACGGGCTGATCTACGTGAATCCTCACTACCCTACGCACGTATTTGTTCTGATCATTTCATATCAGGTCAATCTCGGCTAGGCCCTAAAAGTATCATTATTCCTGTGTAAACATGCTATATCCGATCGCATAGGTGACTTAACAAGTATCATCGTCAGTTCAGTGTGTAGTGTGTGTGGGGAAGGGGGCATCTCAATTTTTAAACATCAAAGGGGCATCTCAGATTTTCAAAACAAAAATTAAAAGCGCCCATATTGGCTATATTAACAAAGGCTACTTACCTAGGTCTCTATTTCGTCAAGGTGCTCATGCCTATATATAATTAAATGTATATTTATATTTATTTTAATTTGTGTATTATATTGTGCAGACATACAGGCCTATGTGATGAATAAACATTGATTATAAATAATAATAATATCTGAAAGCTGGTTTAACCCGAAGGGGTCTTCAGGTTATATATGAAACATTGAAAAAATAATTAAACTTGCGCATTTAATTGAAAGGAGGCAAAACGATCATCCAAGAGCATTACAATAGAGTTTGTTCATCATATGTTTATATGTATATAAGAAATTATAGCATTTGTAACCAAACACAAACACAATGGTTAGGCATGAGCTGATAAAGATTTGACATTATAATGCAAAACTTTTACATCCATTTTGACAATCAAAAATTATAATACACAAGGTTAGGCTAAATGATCAATATTAGCTTTATAATTATAAACACTCTCTTCATTGGCCCAGTGTTTATCTAATTTTGGACTTAAAAGCATTAAAGGGAAAAACAACGAATTCTGGAAGCAGATTATTCAATGGAAATGTATACCCACTCATGTTCTGGGTTGGCTGACAGTACCAAGTAGTTTACCATATCAATGTATGAAATACTGGGAAAATCCTCAATATTTTGACTGAATGAATTCTGCATCTGGTATGGATCTAGGCCATCAATTAGATCGAGTTTCTGCTTGTAAAAACGCTTATCATCACCCGACAATTGTTTGACAAAGTCGCTCTCATTGTCCATATTCGCTGTAGCAGCTGCCATGTTTTCGCTTTGTATGTCCTCCAGCATGGCCGCCGGCGATTCCCAGTGACGTCATTGAAAGGACTCTATAGGTAGCGGGGACCAGGTAGCCAAAAACTCTGCCAATTTCCTGGGATCTCCCTCACGTCAGGAAACGGCGGGGCAGACTCCAGTCGCAAGTGACAGTAACACCGGCCAGTCTCTGGAATACACTGTCCAAAAGCAAGGTAACACTCAAGTCGCAGGTGACAAGAGCACTTGCAGACGATAAACCAAGACGAGAATCCGTCAATCACTTTCCAGAGCCGTGGTCCAAATTCAATAGAAAAGCAGTCGTCAGGAACATTTTCAATGGTCAATGCAGTTTAATGTTTGTGGATGGGAGAGTGCTCAATCCCGAACTGTCTTCTGTCCGAGCACCCACCTCCGACATCAACACTCTTTCGTCATCACTCGGGCAAACAAAATACAATCATTAACACAATAGTTTAAAACAAGGTAATTAAGCGGGGAGTAGGCGAGAAACAAACAACAACGCACCACTTTAAAACTACTTTAAGCTATAGTGGAAACCACTTAAAACTAGAACAAGGTTGACTTAAACAAATGAGAAATTTACTTTAATAGAAAATTTACTTTACTCTAATACCTTCCTCCCCGAAATAAAAAAAAAAAATTTTCTTAAATTACCAAAAATACACAACCTGAAAAACAGGTACAAAAACAATAATACAAAGGTCATTAACATGAAAAGTTAAACTGTACATGAAGTAATCTCTCCCTCCCTCTCTTAGATTACTAACATTTATGTGAATATGATATGGACTTTATTTACTATTCATTTATTTATTATTATCATAATTATTGTTACTATTAGTGTTATTATTACTTGCTAAGCTACAACCCTAGTTGCAAAAGCAGGATGCTATAAGCCTAAAGGCTCCAACTGGGAAAAATAGCCCAGTGAGGAAAGGAAATAAAGGAACTACAAGAGAAGTCATGAAGACTATAAAATATTTTAAGAACTAACAACATGAAAATAGATCTTTCATCTATAAACTATAAAAAATTAAGAAAAACAAGAGGAAGAGAAATAGGATAAAATGGTGTGCCTGAGTGTACCCTCAAGCAAGAGAACTCAACCCCAAGGTAGTGGAAGACCACAATGGTTTGATTTTTGGAGTGTAAGCCAGTCATTCTAGCAAAAAATAAATAGGGGACCACCCTAAAGTGATTGCAACTCATGTTTTTTTTTTTGTGTGTGTGTATGTGTGTGTGTGTGTGTGATCTGCAAATATCCAAGTTTAATATATGAAAAATCTAAGAAAATCCTTCGAGTCATTTTTCCACAAAATGATCTTTTATAAAATGGTCTTCAAAGCAATTTCGGCCAAAAATGAGTCAATGCGTAATCAAGTTATTCTCTTATTTTGCTTGTCACAGACTCAATTATTCACTCCCATTAATGAATTATAGCTTATTTTGATGACAAAGATATATATTTACATTTTAAAACTACAAAAACAAGTTAGGCTTTAAAGAAATCCAAAGATTTATTAAACTAAATCAAAAGTTTCAAATAATTTCCGAAAAATTTTAATTTTCCTTTTGTAATCTCAGTATAATGTAAATTATTATCAACACTATATATAGTTTTTGAATCTTAGATTGAGAAAATCTTTTAATAGCTACATTGTACGTAAATAAAATAGTTCTAATTTTAAGTTTTTTGAAAATATCAGTCATCGTTATAACATTATGAGTCTTGAGATTTGGATAGGCGAGTGAAAGTATTTTCTATCCAGTTGTTTGCTAAATGTTTTTATTTTAGAATTGAATTATAATACATTGATAGTTTATTTTGAAATCATAGCATTATTTTTTTTCCACTTTTATCTAGATTTATAACATGTTTAAAAACAAATATTACTGGACAATTAAATACACATTGCATTTAGTAGATGTTATATTTGACATTAAATTTCACACAAGATAATGAGCTATGCCAGCATTCAAGACGAATCACATGACATATATTTACAGATTAGTAAAGTTTTACAAATGATATATTGAACTGATAATAAACAATCATAAAGACATCAACTTCACCTACAAGTTCATAGGTAACCTCACTGTTCATACATCAAATTCTACGGCATTCACCACACATTGTAGAACACTTTAGACTACTTTTAAAGCTTATACTATACATCTATCAGTCCTACCATCCTTTTTTCAATTACATCTAAAAATCTTTAGCAATTTCTCAGGTGCAGGAGTCTTTGACATATAAATTGAAAGCATTTTCCTGTTTTTTTTTTTTTTTTTTTTTTTTTTTTTTTTTTTTTTTAACCATAGTCTTATGGATCAAGATCTTTTCTTCCTTTCCATATTTGCACCTGAATGGAAAGCTGATGAATCTGCATGTCGATGGCAAGCTCTCAAGGGATAGTGCTTTAGTAGTTGAGGCAATTTTATCACCAAATTTTGTTACACGAAGTTTATCAAGAGTGATATCTGTTTTTCCACAATAAATAATAACTAATAATTTTTCTCCTGCACGAAAAATTTCTTCTTTAGTTGCATCTGTGTTCAAAAAGACCTTGATAGAAAGTTTACAATTTTCAAATTTCATAAACTAATGCAGAGCTACACTTTTACCAATAGAAAGAATCGTGATGTTGTATCACACCCTAAAAAGCATGAATAAATAAAATTGCTTTACAAACTTCGATCCCCAATTGTAATTGAGTCTCCTTGATATCCAAATCTTTAGAAAAGCTTTTTGATTTAGACTTATTTTCTGATGTTAGAAAAATCTTTTGGTATTTGACCTCTAAATGGTGATGTAATGAGATCCATAAATCCTGTCCAATAACTACTGTTGTTTTATTTTATGCTGATTGGATTGCTGTTGGAACAATTAAAAAGTCTGCATCTCCAGATGAATGCATAGTTTTAAGATTTGTCCGATTTTTAACGACAATCATTTCTAAAAAAAAGCTCTCTTTATAATTAAGATTATGAAGCAAATCATTCTTGTTCATATTCAATTTCATGTTTTCTTTAGTTTACAAATATTCTTTCGTTTCCCTTAGCTCTTCGGATATGTGTGGTATCTTTGATAGATGGATTACCATCATATCCATCAAATACAACCATAGTATCTTTTCCATGGTGCTTTACAACATAATTTATTTAAGTATCATATACAGTATATCACTGTAAGTTTGTCCTTTAGTACAATGAATCTTGTGAAATAAAGAACCTCCATCATCTACATAAGCAGCATTTTCTGGAAATATGTATTTATTTCATACAGCTAATGGCCAAATAGCATTTGCCAGCTGAGGTTTGTTTGCCTCTCTTAATAATCCATTTCTTTCAATTAGAGCAGGAGGATAAGTACATGGCTCATAAGAAAAAGCAGTTTCAATATCTATGTCAGATCCAATTCCTCGGACAACAGTTATTGACCGTTGAAACGTTAATTGGAGATCAACAACAACAATCTCATCATCAATTTTGACTGTGGAATGGGCTTTCATGGTCACTGTTATGTCTTTCTTTTCAAACCTGTAATTTCCAACAGATTTACCCCACATTGATTTGATTATAATGTTTCCTATATTCTTGGCATCATCCACATTAACAGCAAAAATAGCGATCTCCCCTATATCTATGTTCTTAAGCTCTTTTTGTTTTGCTTAATTTAAGATTTTTTTTTAGTCTTGAGAATATCTTTCAACACGAGCATTTGTAGTTTTTTGTGTTGATCAGCAGTTTCATAAATTATATTTGTAACATTCTGCATAGCATGAGTTATTTCTGCACATGCAGGTGCTGAGAGACGCCAAACAGTTCTCTGGAGATTTGACATTCCACCTGTAGTTTTTAAATTTCTCATTAGAACTTGCTCAATAACAAGATCAGTTGAAAATCCAGCCCAAAATCTTTCTTTTCTCCCAACTAGCCTACATGATAGCCTTGCTGAAATTTTTAATACTCATTAGGATGAGATTCTTCAAGTTTTGACATTTTATAAAGGTATATATGTGCAGAATTTTTGTAAAAAAATGTCCGGATGAAACAAAAAAGTAGTAGCATTTCACTGACAGCATTTAGAAGATGATTAAAGTTTCCTGTCCTTTCAGCTTTGATGAATTTCCACAGTATTTCTACCATTTCAATGTATTGGAACCGTAATTCAGCAGTCCTTGAGTAGGACAAGTTCATCTTATATTGTTCTATGTTTTTCACCCTTTTCTGGACAGTTTCATTTCGGGTTAATTCTTCAGCATTTACTTCGCCTTCAGTTGTCCTGTCGAACAAATCTGAAATTTGCTGTAATTCAACTTGGCTAGTTAGGTACAAAATATCTGATTGATGGCTACTAATTTCTTTCATATCAGCAATAAGAGGACAATCATATATTTCTGACATCATAATTGCCTGGAGAGCAGCAGCTACTAAAGGATGACCACGCACCGCTGGAGCAATAGCTTTTCCATTCACCAAATGTGGAACTGTGTTCTCAACATGAACAGTTTATAAATTTTTTTGCAGACCAGATGATGTCATTAGGTGCCCTATGGATCCAAGAAAAGACATTTCTATATGAAATCCACCAAGTCTAAAGACTATCTCCTTCAACAGACTTCCATCATTTTAATTTTGTTGAATATCAATTCCTTTTTAACACAGAGGTTGATCAAAAGTGAGTATTGGGGTTGAATTATAATGGTTTGCTTGCTTTGTGATAAAATGCATAGTTGACAATATACATGATTCATACCAATCATAGGCATAAAGACAATTGAACTTTGTTTATCATCTGCATGCAGCCATTCCACAAGGGTCACTTTGCTTTCAATTTCCATGGAGATTTCCAAAGAATATCAAAACTGTTTGTTGTATCAATGGCTAGAAATTGTTGTAAAGGTTGATATTTCAAAAGTGCTGATTTTTTAAAAGGAAAATGTATACGATATTTTACCTTTCTACATAATATCTTCTGACATTACGTTTTTCTTTGGAAGTAGTTTTGTAACACGTGTTTTTTGGTGTTACAGTTGCTATAACACCCATTACATGACATGTGTTGAGACCATCGACTGTTCGAATGTTATGATCAACATTATCTGCAACATGTTGAATAAATTATTCTTTATCAATTCCTTCAGTGTCAGTTCCTTGATGAAAAGTTGAACTTCTTTCAATTTTTTGAGCTTCTGTGTATGAAGAGCAAAATCCAGGGCTATGCAAGGAATTACTTCAAAATTTAGATCCAAATTGTCGATCCATTTGTACTCTAAGCACAATTTGAAGAGGAGCTACAATAGTTTTAGGCTTTACTGCTTGCATAATTGCTTGCTCAATAGAAGCAATGATTAAATCACTATCTTTAGATTTAATCACATTTTCTAAAAATGTAATACTGAAAGGGGGAGATATATTTTTATAATGTTCAGGCGACCTTATATCACCAGCTGAAGCATAAAATTTTAATGAACTGTCACATTGTTTTATATCATTAAGATTTTTCTAACAGTTTCTATAATAATTTTCTCTTTCTTCTTCTATATCATTTGATTAAGATCTAAATCTTGTAAAATAGTCTTGAAGAATTTTTCACGCCTTTGATCTAAAAATAACATTAGTTAATCGATATACCTCTGTAAAAACTATATCATCTCCAAAATGATCAGTCAATCGTTTTTAAGCCACTTTGTAGTAAATGTTTCACTTGAAGAATCCTTTTGTTTCTCTTTCCTTAGTAAAACTAGGTCATTAACTGTGATTTCTTCATCAAAATTTTCTTTTAAAAGGTTTGCCACTAACAAGAAAGTTGATTCGTGATCCACATTTGAGGGTCGACCCTTTCTATTGTTGTTTTGTGTCTTATTCACGCGAGAAAAAATTGCCTTTTTGGTACCTGTGAATCCTCAGAGTATTGATGTGGAATAGCCCTTGCTGTTCGAAAATTAGAACTACAAACTTGATGATAGATAGTATCTGTAGCATGAAGATCATTCACACAAGCAATTCGCCCTTTAACTTTCAATTATTACGCTTTACACAAATATCAAGAATACTTTTATCAAATTCACGAAACTTACACATAACCTAGTAAGTCTTTTTCTTCTTTTTTTCTCTTTTTTTACAGCATAAACAATTCAATTTAGAATTAAATTCTTCCTTAGACCTGAGCGCTTCCATTTGCTATCTTTTTCTTGAAGTGAAATTTTTTTATTGCTTGACCTTATGTCCTCCTTATCATTATATTTTTTTCTACATGATATGTGAACTTTATCTCCTGATGTAAACACTAATTCACTATTTCTTTCTTTACTTGCAACATTCAGATTTTTTGCTTCTTTTTCTCTTATAGTTACAATACGTTGGGAGTCATCTATATCCTCCTGATAAATGCCACATTTCTCCATGTTCATTTTACCTGAAAAATTTTTCAGATTTAGAATTCCAAGCAATATAAATAACAACAACATAGAAAAATCATTAGTGACTAGATAAGTGCTATTCGGGATGGGCAGGTTTATGTTGGTGGTATTTTCCCCCTTTGATATCGCTCACAATTTGGCAAATAACTAAAAAACTGAGATTTGTATAAATATAAGTCATATAGTTGATCCCCCTTAAATGTCACATTAAACCAGAAAATTAAGTTTTCCCAAACAAATAATGCTATTTGATAAAGGCCGAAAATTCAAATTGGCCGCCGATTTTAAGGAATATGGCAGAACCTAGAGTACTAGACTTTTAGTATGGTATTTATTATGACAAATCAATGTATAATTGTGCAAAAACATTTGTGTTGCAATTACTTCAAGGTCAAAACTTAGGATGACTCGCCTAGTGTCCTTCTCCTCGAAGAACTGCTTACCACAGAAAAAGAATCTCTTCTACCCTTACCAAAAGGAAAGTAGCCCCTGAACAATTACAGTGCAGTAGTTAATTTATTGAGTTCAGAAGAATCGTTTGGTAATCTCTGTGATGTGAAGTAGCACAGAGGAGAATGTGGAAAGAATAAGCCAAACTATTCGGTGTATATGTAGGCAAAGGAAAAATTAGCAGTAACTGGAGAGATGGATCCAATGTACTACTACCTGGCCAGTCAAAGGACCTTATAACTATCTAGCGATAGTATCTTGTGTAATTAGTAGTGTTGTGTGGAAAATGTTGGCCAATGCTATTTAAACTGTGGCTCTGCTGTTCTTACCAGCAATGATAAGGTATTGTTGTTACTTTATATCGATTGTGTAGGCCTGTTCTTGGTGGAAGAAAGGAAAACGAATGTATTACTATGGTATCTGTTGTACAAACTTGTGGTATGTACTACATCACTGTTCTACGACGACTGACTGAGTCCTGCCAGTGCCAGACTGACTGACCTTCACTGAGACTGACATCTTGTAGACTGTCAACAGTTAAAGACAGTCCGTAATAAAGGACTGGTCACTGTTTAGACTATTAGTAGTAGTATAATATATAATTAGTATTGTCTGTTACTCTATCAGCACAAAAAAAAAAAAGCATAAATGATTGAACATAAACAAATGAGCTCCAAGTATAAACATATAAAATAATCCAATTCTAATACTGGATATAAACTATTAGTTTTTATTTTATTTTACGAAATCTATAATGAATCATTATGCAGCAGTATTAGACTTTTATAATCATTGACACATTTCAGGCCATAGGCTACGCGTAGGGATGGAAGCATACGATACCACACAGTTTGCTTGCAGAGGAATGAAATTTAGCAGTGGCAGCTGGTCCATATGGGCTGGGGGCTTGCAGGCCTATCTGCGTTTTAATCTTGCCGGACAGATGAGTGATAAGTTCATATGATTTATATTATACAATTGAATATACTTTTATGTTCCATTCAGTATATTTTCTAGCATTTTCTAACACAAAAATACTAGCAGATCGGATCATTTAATTACAAATCAAAACCATTTCTTACGATGGCACAGTGCCAGTCTGCCGGCTTGTAGTAGACTGTAGAGCTGCCGTCATTTCAGGCCTACCCCGCTCCCTGAGAGAGAGAGAGAGAGAGAGAGAGAGAGAGAGAGAGAGAGAGAGAGAGAGAGAGAGAGACTGTCTTCTTCCCTCTGTGATAGTTAACCCAATAGTGCATTATGTCCGTGAATTCGTGAATACTAGTTAGTTTTAACACCCTTTATCACAACCGATATATAATAGAAATCCATTAATTCATTTATAGGCAAAAATATGGGATAGATTATCTCAACGTTAATACTCGAAAAATTTCTTTGGTAGGCTATTCTTCGTACTTTCTGAAACCATTGAACAACAGATACTCTGGTAACGCTACATTTGATATAAATCATAATTTCACGGGGTACATACAAATTTGGATGTAACTGATAAATCAAGGAAATGCTGTATGTATGTATGTATGTATATATACAGTATATACAAGAACTATATATACATACGCACACACACACACACACACATATATATATATATATATATATATATATATATATATATATATATATATATATATATACTGTATATATATATATATAAAATTATATAAATAAATATATATGTGTATATATATATATATATATATATATATATATATATATATATATATATATATATATATATATATATATATTATACACCTCCTAATATCTGGGTTCTCTCTACCTCGGGATCAGAGACCCAAGGGTAAATCAACTCAAAGATAAAAGATTCTGGTCCGCTAAACATGTCTAAATGTTCAAAATTATCATTAATCATAGCCAAGTATAAATTTAACAAGCTACGATGGTGGAAATGGGTTGATTTCAATTCTAACTACAAAAAACCGGAATTTGACATGTATAAGTAAGGGAGAATTGTCCTCAACTTTTATCTCTCTTGTGGCTGAGTTGCTAAGTCAATTGAACTTCAGTTTCTTGGGCCAGGGTTCGATTCCCCGGCTGACCAGAAGCTATTATCTTTAAGTTGATTCCTCCTTGGGGTCTCTGATCCCGAGGTAGAGAGAATCCAGATATTAGGAGTTGTATAATACAGTATATGGCTTATATGAATATGAAAAACACGACTAAATGTGCAAAATTACCACATATATATATATATATATATATATATATATATATATATATATATATATATATATATATATATATATGTATATGTATATATATATATATATATATATATATATATATATATATATATATATATATGTACTGTATATATATATATATATATATATATATATATATATATATATATATATATATATATATATACAGTACATATATATATATATATGCAGAAGAACCACAGGGAAAATGAAAATACGAAATATACGCTTAAGTCCTGACTAGTTTCGTGATACTTCTTCAGAGGACTGATTTATTGAGAGAGATTTCTTTACATTTTATAGGGAAAGCAAACGTACGAACATACATATAGAGATTTAGAGAACAATGACACTCCCTTACCAGCTACCTGGGCTTGAGTCAGGTGCTAAGTGGGTGGAGTCCCCAAGCTCATTAGACACCTGCCAAAAAGGGTCCTTTCTAGTGGCGGGTATATTCTTGTTTCTTTGACTTTCAGTACAGTTTATTTATATGAAAACACGGTAGCCTTATTATATAAATACATAAGCAAAACATACACATACACACATATATATTTACATACATATACACATACATATACATATATACATATATACACACATACATATATATACACATACATATATATACACATACATATACACACATTCATATGTATATATACATTTATATACATACAACATTAATATCATAAACATATAATCATGTATATATCAATACTTATATCTAGCATAACACTATATAGTGCCAATATACTTATGCATACTATATAAAATAATTGTACCCTTTAATGAATGGTAGCTTAGGTCTAAATATTAATTTCACAGCGACGTTAATTATTCACAATACATTCAATTCTACATTAACTGGTTAATGTTTTTTTATATAGCTTACAAATCTCTTTACATATAAAGGCATCGACTTTATACATTCCATGACCAATGTTCAAGTTGTTTTCAAAGGTTTCTTTTATGAAACTGGACTCTATGATGTTTCTTTCCACTAAGTTATTTGAATGAACCAATTTCTTTGCACCTGACCAATTAATACTGTGATTTTTATCTCTAACATGAGCAAAGAGTGCATTATTATCTTGAGCATACCTGACACTTTTCTTATGTTGTTCAATTCTCTTTTCTAGGGCTTTACCAGTTTGACCAATATAGTATTTTTCACAAGCATTGTATGGAATACGATATACACATCCCTTGGTAATGTCAGGAGAATTCTTTATTAAGGCTGTTTTTATTGTATTTTTACTCTTAAATGCTACATTTACATTGAAGTTTTTTAACAGTTGGGGAATTTCTTTAAAAGAATTACAATAAGGCAGTACAAGTAAATTTTGTGTGATGTAGTTTTTTCTGTTATCATTACCGAAAAAAGTCTTTTTTGCTGTTCTTAGGGCATCATCTAACACAATTTCAGGATACTTTATGTGTGTATGTGTATGTTTTGCTTATGTATTTATATAGATAAGGCTACCGTGTTTTCATATAAATAAACTGTACTGAAAGTCAAAGAAACAAGAATATACCCGCCACTAGAAATGACCCTTTTTGGCAGGTGTCTAATGAGCTTGGGGACTCCGCCCACTTAGCACCTGACTCAAGCCCAGGTAGCTGGTAAGGGAGCGTCATTGTTCTCTAAATCTCTATATGTATGTTCGTACGTTTGCTTTCCTTATAAAATGTAAAGAAACCTCTCTCAATAAATCAGTCCTCTGAAGAACTATCATGAAACTAGTCAGGACTTAAGCGTATATTTCGTATTTTCATTTTCCCTGTGGTTCTTCTGCATCTGAGCATCACGTTTTCCTGTGATTTTTACGCATATATATATATATATATATATATATATATATATATATATATATATATATATATATATGTATATATATGAATATATGTTTATAGAAATAATATATATATATATATATATATATATATATATATATATATATATATATGTATATATACATATATATATACATATATATATATATATATATATATATATATATATATATATATATATATATATATATATATATATATATATACACGAGGCCAATCCAAAAAGTTCGTGAAAAACGTTGCATAATTTCAAATGGTCAGTTGAATTTGAGACAAACTGTGTGTTCACGAATCCTTCATCCTTTCTCGTGTTGGAAACAAGTGTACATCCTAATTCGTTATCGCTAACATATTTTAAATACATTGACAGTAACCTCTACCTTAGAGGATTAAGGAGTGTTTCAAATTGGAGTGGAAAACCAACGTTAAGTTCCTAACAAAATTAAATTGGGAAAGTAAGCAGATACTTGAGGCTTTGAACACTGTTTATGGAAACATTGGCCCTAAAAAGAGTGCGGTTTACAAATGGATTAAGCGATTCTGAGTGAATTCAATCGTGTGTGAAGATGATCATCGAAGTGGGACACCGTCCACATCAATAACCAAAGAAAGAGTGGCTGCTATTAGTTCTCTTTTGCAAGGAGATCGGAGAATTACCATTGATTACATAGCTAATGTAATGGGCATTTTACGTGGATCAGCACATTCTATTCTCGTTGATAACTTGGGTTTAAGCAAGCTGTCAGCAAGATGGGTGCCTAAAGCGTTGCGGCAACAACACGTGGATCGGGGGCCAGATCTTTCTGTAAGCATTTTGAAACCATTTAAAACAAATAATAATGAATTTCTCAGCAAGATTGTAACTGGTGATAAAACATGGATATATCTTTTTGATCTAGAGAACAAAATCCAGTCAAAAGAGTGGCTCTCTAAAGGCACAGATGGCCCAAGGCAAAGAAATTAATGGCCACAGTGTTTTGGGATTACCATTGCATAATCTTAGTTGAATCCCTTAAAGAACGCAAAACAGTTACAGGGGTTTATTATGTGAGTGTTCTAAGGAAATTGAATAAAGCTCTTGTACAAAAAAGGCCTGGCAAACTTCATAGGGGCATTCTTTTTCACCATGATAATGCCCCAGCCCATTTGTCAGTATTGATAAGAGATGTTTTGAGAAAATTTAGGTGGGAAATCCTGGTTTATCTCCCAAACAGCCCTGATCTGGGCCCCACAGACGTTTTCTGGTTCCTAAATTAAAAGAAAACCTGAAAGTAATACGGTTTCCTTCGACTGATGATGCCAAAACTGCAACTTTGAAGTGATTTTGATCTAAAAGTTCTGATTTCTACAAAGATGGACTAAAAGGCTGGAAACATCGTTTGGAGAAATGCATTGCTAGGAATGGAAGCTATGTTGAAAAATTATAACAATTCTTAAGTCAGTATTATCTGAATAAAGATTTTTTCAACGTTTTCCACGAACTTTTTGGATTACCCTCGTATATATATATATATATATATATATATATATATATATATATATATATATATATATATATATATATATATCCCTTTCCTGGTGGGGATACCATAACGTGGTAAAAGTTTGTGTATCGCCATGATCAGCAAAGTTGTAATAGGTTGGTTTGCTGTCAGTGATCAAACAAAAATTTTCCACCATCACCAATTCTCAATGGCCAGCCTGGAGATGAAAACTGGTCAAACTCCCGACATGTGTAAAGAAATGTCTGAGGCCTTTGTCCTGCTGTGGTCTAGAAATGGCTGCATTTGTTTGTTGTGTATGTTATTATACGAGTATGGCTCCCTGGTCTGGGCTATAAAATATATCATATTATGGCTCGTGACTGGGAAACAAACATATAATATATATACTACGACTGGCAAGTTAATCAACCTCTTGAATTCCAAACTCACTTGTTTTTTTTACATTAAAACTGTTACACTTTAAAATATTAATACACGAACTCTCAGACAGTTAAATAACTCATGGACAGCAATACGTAAAACACTGAATATCCAAAGGTTTCTTAAGTACACTAAAAACTTAAAACTTACCATGGCTCTTAACAGGATACAAGCAGAATCTGATTTTAAACAATGGTGATTGGAATAATACACTTTTTACAAAAATAAATATATTCTATATAAATTACAACACTTTGAAAAGAATTTACATAACAACAAAATAATTCACTTGAATTATTAATTCAGAACAAAACTTAGATTATGACAAAAATGATACGATCTGAAAATGATATATGAACTTGACTTGAACTATTGAATCTGAATAGATCTTAGACTAAGATAAAAGAAATAATGCAATGTAAATTATATAAAAGCTTGAAATTAAATCTGAATAATACAATATTCAAGTTTGATACTTGATGAAAATAGATAACCAAATCACGATACAAAATCTAACCTTCCTACAGACCCGTTTACAAAACTTAAAAACAATGCCAACGCTCACCTTAATACAATGAATTCAAAATCACCGTTTCGTCTTACGTATCTATTCGACACACGATTTGCTTTGGGGCACAGAGTCACTTAGGAGAAGGCACACTAAATGTACTGAACACTTTCGAAAACAATACACTGGGTTGCGTGCAGAGAGAGAGAGAGAGAGAGAGAGAGAGAGAGAGAGGTGAGGAGATGACAATCTTAGGGCTGGTAATCTCTCTCTCTATCTATCTCTGTGAACCTGGTGTCCCCTTTTCATATGAAATTCAGAAACTTCCAGAAACTTCTCAGACTGAGGTGTGGAAGTGTGGGGCCCGAGCAAGGCACCTGAGTTGCCAACTTTCGATCTCTCGAACGCTACTCACGCCATGCCAGACGGCTCTCTCAGTCAGATAGCTCTGCCCACTCTTTGTCCCCAAAATAAAAAAAAAAAAAGATAACATCCTATCACCAGGCCTTTCGCAAAATTTCTGAAGCACGTGTACAGAATTTTCCAAAGCACATGTTACTAAGCATCATCTCTCAAACATGACGCAATACCTCATAAAATATATAGGAACATTACCTAAGCCCTTGTTCATATCACGCACAAATCCCACAACTTTCAAATAGAATACATAAGACTTCGTAACAAAATTACGTGAAATAAAAAATTAATTCTTAAAAATAACGTAAATTTACATATACTAACTTGAATAAAGAATACAATAAAATTCACGACGAAAGTCTTTACTTAATTTACATGAAATACTTACATCTACATGAGAGGAGCTCATTTTACGGGCTGGCTATAATCTCTTTAATGCACAAGTGAAATATAAATAAAATCATGAATAAACTATTATATTTACACTAGAGCAGCTTTGTAAGAATATATATATATATATATATATATATATATATATATATATATATATATATATATATATATATATATATCTGTGTGTGTGCGTGTGTGTATTTGAAACAGCCTCTCTAAAGCTCCTGAATTTTGGCACTCTTGTCCATTCCAGCTTTTGCTCTTCCAGTTATATTTTCTCTCTTAATCCTCAACTACCTCTAAAATATCATCCCATGGCAATCTCTCACTTTTTCACTAATTTTTTTCCCATTTCAAATTAACAAGCTCATATTCTCCTACAGCCTTCGTTTCACCTTTACACCCTTCATTTCACAAACATTCCTTAACTTATCATATGCATTCCTAAACATTAAATTAGCACCACAACCAGTATCAGTCAGTTTAATCAATTTCATTCTATTATAATTTTCACGCTCGTGCAATCGCATGAAGTTTCCCCTGTGATTTCTTGCAATAACTTCTTATAAACACGTATAATATTCAGTTCAATAACACAGGAGGATTCAAACAGCTAAGTCCTCTTGCTGTTTATTTTCCTGAACATTCTAGCTTACTTAATCCATTTCTCTTACCTACACTTGCAACATGTCAGTTTACATCATATTCAGTAAACTTGGCACATTGCTCTTTGCATATACTCAATGTCCTGACTTTTTTTTTCAAGCAGAAAGGAAGGAAATTTAATTGAAACAAATGATCATTTGTTACAAAGGCCGTTTTACTCCTGTTGCCTTCATGAATGGAAAATTTATGGTAGCTAGATTTCAAATCCATAGTGGTCTAGAATTTGCTTTCCTGTACTTTTGTAAGCAATTCTTCGATTGTGGGAAAAGGGTATGCATTATCTTTAGCAATAGGGTTCAACTTCCTATATTCAATGTGCAGTCTTATTGAACCATATTTTTTCCTTACTTGACAGTTTAGGAAGTCCAGGGAGATAAACTTTCTTCAGTAGTCCTCTCTTCAACTTACTAATTTCCCTTTCTACTTCCCCTTGAAAATGAATGGGCACCCTATACTTTAGGGGCTTGACCTAATAAGTTCTTTGCAATGTTTTAGAACAAAATGGAAATCAATCAATCCTCACGGTGGTTCGTACCTAACTGGTAACATATCCTCATAATTAATAATGTCAATCGTTGAATTTTCGTGTTCAGGTGGACGCTGTACCCAACCCTGCACCATCAAGCCCTGGATGCATTAATGCATGCAAGTTGGAGTTATGACTCCTTGACTCCTATGATTCCATTATCGGAGAGCTCAAACACATTTAATCTTCACATTGGATTGTCAACCAAAATAAGCCTCATATCACTTAAATTAATCGCCGTTATATTTGTGGTTTTTCCGATTATTTCTCTCACCTTCCAACAGCATGTCTGACCATTTGTCACAGAACTTTACATACACTGTCATTCCCTCCAAAAGAGGTCGGTGAGGGAGACAATTATACTTGTCAGTACCCTTGGCGGTCAACTTCTACATTTTCTGGCATTGCAGTAAAAGCCCTCACTTTTCTACTCACCCCGCTTAGATAATAACACTCCTCTCATTCATACCCTCTATAATTATGAAGCTCCTATTGCCACGCATGGACTTTTGGAGACTCACCTTCACTTCCCTTAATAGTGAGGTTGTGAATCTGTATAAAGTCGAGCACTAAATTACATCTGATCCCTGGTATAGCCAAGGGACCAAGGTCTGTACTATTAAAAAGTCAAGCATAAGACTGCAACCCCACCTTGAATGACCGTAATGCTATATGTCTTGTTTCCTTACAAAGGTTACCTGGAGTGTTAAGGCGAGCAGTTCTGCTGGTTGTGGTTGACTAGAGGAACATCCTTACTCAAGAAGGTTTATCGAACCGCTATTGCCAAGAGCCATCAAGCAGGATCACTGGATGGACCCATGATGTTATTCACGAGACCGTTGCACCCTTTTGTCTTTGCCTTAGTATGATTGGGAGAGGCAAGGGTTCCTGAGGGAAAAGCCTCAATGGTCTGAACAGGTGGCTCTGTACCTCTCATTGGGCCTAAGATACTTATTGCCTCGTTGAATGCTTCTGTTGCAAGCAACATTTAATGACCCATGCTTAAGGTCATTAAGCTCATTATTTATGTTTCGTCTTTCATTGGATCATACATTTTACATAGTTATACAGGAAGCGTCTATACAAACGTGTGTTTTTCGTTCACGAAAAAGTTGCCAACTATAGGCTACTGCTGAACCTTGTAAGATGATGCAACAAAATTTGGAAAATGTTGAACGTACTAAAATCATGGAAATATCCATCAGTGGAAGAGAGTTCACGTTCCAATAATATTGCACACGCATAACACCTTTAAATATTGGCTGAATATGATATCTATTAATAGCATGTAGCCTATTGGATGATCCCTTATCCAGTGGGGACTAGGACAACACATTCTGTTTAATAGTGAGGGTGTATCCCCACGAACAAGAATAAAAGATATTTAACATGGGGAGAAGGAAAAGAAGAAAACAACATAAACAAGGGTTTGTGAAGACAGGCCAACACAGTTATGTAAGATGTCTAAGTGATGGAATCGTACAACTATGTGGGCACTCCGAGGTGACGTTCAACATACAACTAAATTATAATAACCCCAAACACAACGAAAAATAAGAGAAGCAACATATTCAAGTTTTCATAGTGGAAATATGAATAACAGCCTTGATCTTGTAAGGTAATTCTAGAAATTATAATTGTGTAATCACACACAGAACGGTCAGATAATACTCTAGTAGTTATCTATGTTAAAAAAAAGAGGGTATCAAATGAGTGGAAAGGAAAATAAGTTCCGTTCCAGTTATCGAATTCGGTTTGAAAGGTTACGGGAAATAATAGGAAGCAGCAACCATGGGGATGATACAAGAGTAACGAATCGCGGAAATAAGGTTATACAACATCCCACTAGGGATAAAACAGAATGAGAAATGATAATGACAATAATACCAATTCCGCATATAGTACTTCAATATTATTATTATTATTATCATTATTATTATTATTATTATTATTATTATTGTTATTATTATTAGCTAAGTTACAACCTGGTTGGAAAAGCAGGATACTATAAGCCCAAGGGCTCCAATCAAAGACAGTAAAGGGAAGACAGGAACATTGCTTGGATTTCTGTGAGCATTTGCCCCCTTTAGTAGAGCGCGGCGGCAACAGATGGCGCTGATATATTGTTCCTTCTAGAGCAGAGGTTCTCAAACTTTTTTCAACCAAAGACCACTTTTATTACAGAAAATAAGCTGAGTACCCCCTTCACATGCTTTCCCCTCAGGATATATATATATATATATATATATATATATATATATATATATATATATATATATATATATATATATATATATATATATTCTATGCACTGTTTTATAATATCAACACTCATAGAAAGCTGTAAATAAATACCTTAACTGAGAAGTAAGTGTAACTCCATCTGTAATTGGCAATTCTGATAAGATCAAAACATAAGACAACAATTCAAATAATGTGTAATCCAAATATCAGTGTTCAAAAACACCCATGAAATTCCCTTGAATAATATTTCCAGAAATTTCATCTCCCCCTTTCTCATCAATATCAGATGTCTTTTGTTCAATATTAATGTGAATGATGTGCCTGCCTCCCAGTGCACAGCTTCTCTATCTTGGGATGGATGGATGAGAGGCATACTCTTAGGTCTCCACATGCATCCGAGCCCTGTACTTGGTTTTCATGGCTGTCAGAGCTGAGAAAAATGCCTCGCAGAGATAAGTAGTGGGAAATGGAAGAAAATCCTTCGAAGCGGCAGTAAAGAGTTCAGGATATTCCTCTTTAATAGAAGCCCAAAAGTCTATATGTGCACTTTGACGGAATCGGATCCTCTGGCTCCCATCGCATGACAGCTCCAACAGTTCTTCCTCTGCCTTTTCACTGAGACCACGTGCTGATCAACTGGCAACAAAAGGATCCCGAACCCAATCCCAGGCATCGGTGTCGAGATCAGTAAAGTACAAATTGAAATGTTCATTCAGTGCGGTAAGATGACCATAGATCAGATTTCTTACCAACTCGACTGATAATTTGTTTGTGTCTAAAAACTCTGTGAGTTGTGGGAACATGTCTGTGATCCCATTCAAGACTTGCATTCTCCAGATCTCAGTTTTCTCCCTAAAGGCCTTGATTTTATCGCTGACCTCCAAGACAGAGGCATAGCCACCTTGCGTGGATAAATTGAGCTCATTCAATATGTTGAGCCCGTCGGCAAGATAGGCAAGCTGGGCTGGCCACTTTGGGTCAGAAAGAAGCATTGCAGTGGTGGGCTTGGCATCTTTCAGAAAGTCACACAGCTTGGTATGCAGTTCAAACACCCGCTGTAAAACTTTCCCACGGGAGAGCCATTGTACCTCGGAGTGGAACAGTAGTGTGTCATGTCCTACACCCATTTCATTGCTGAGCTGAGAAAATTGCCAAGGATGTAGTGGCCTTGACTTTACATAGTTAACCACGTCATGTACAAGAGTGCTAAGAACAGAGTACAAGTCAAGTGCCATGTTTTTCAAGGTAAGAACCTCCCTATGCAGCATACAGTGTGTAGCTACGATCTGCGGATTCATCCTCTTTATCTTTGCAACCACTCCACTTTTGTGGTCAGTCATAGCAGCTGCGCCATCGGTGCAGACAGCAACGCAGTTCTCCCGATTCAGCTTTTCTTATGTCATGAAATTATCAAATATATTGAATATTTGCTCACCTGTTGTTCATCCAGGGACCATTTTACAAAAAAAAAAAAAAATCCTCAACAAAGTTTCCATCCCATGCATAATGAACAAACACAATGAGCTGGATGCAACTCAACACGTGAGTGGACTCGTCGAGTTGAATTGAGAAAGGTTACATTCGCAATCTTGTCACAAGTTGCGATTTTATGTCACAGGACATATCCTTAATCCTTCTCCTCACTATATCATTTGAAAGCGGTATACATTTGAGAGTACTTATGGCCTCTTTTCCAATCATCACCTCACAAATCTCTACTACTGTGGGGAGCACCAGTTCCTCCCCAATTGTGTGGGGCTTCTTGCTTCTGGCTATCCTCTGCTGTCAGGTAGGAGGCTTACTGTGACTTTTGAGGAATGGTGGTGAATCCTGTCATCGTAGTATGTTGTTGGTGGTACACCTCTCTCTTGCGCTCAAAAAAGGACCAGCTTTTCTGAGCACAATCCGGATGTTTTGTATCAAGATGTCTCCTCAGTTTAGAATGCTTCATAGCATCATTAGAAAGCACCTGCAGGCAGATTACGCAATTTGGTTTCCCATCCTTGTTTTCGATGAAGCCGAATTCAATATAATTATCGTCATATTTCCTAACTTTTCCTGATAATTTTGATGGTTCACCGAGTTCACTCGTAACGCTAGATGCCGATCGTTTTACAAACTTGATGACACCTACCAAAGGTGCACCAGGCTGCTGTCAATATGAATCACTGTTGATACTACCAGGCACATGCACAGCTATTGAGTAGGAATGCAGCTGAAAAGAAAAAAGATATACTGATAAATATAGATACACCCCTGGTTCTCACAAAAGGGGGACATACATAAAAACAAAATAATAGTTAACAATTAAAGCATAATTACATAAATAATCTATACACAAAGTTAATAAAAATGTCTATTTTACCCGATAACTCATGATACATATACACTCCTGACGGATGTACACTCCCGGTGGTTGACATTCCCGGGCCAATGTTGCCAGATGGCTCTCACGGAAATCGGCTGCATCCACCGTTAAAGTCGTTAAATTTTGCGGACCCCCTGTCAAAGTGCCACGGACACCTGGGGGTCTGCAGACCCCACTTTGAGAACACCTGCTCTAGAGTACCCATATAAACAGGAGTAGCATTATAAGAGTTACCATATAGTGGATTTATGGTCACCATTATGTTTCGGGTGGCAGGCTACCAGCCAACCAGACTATATCAGTGGCCAGTGGCCGGCAAGACGGATTAAGGGCGATTCACACGACCCGTTTTCTTTCCGACAGGCTGGCCGTCGGTTAACCGGCGTCTAGCTTTCTTACGTGTATTAAAATGCAACTGTTCACACGACCCGTTAGGCTGACGGCGGGCCTCGGACGTCAGCCGTCCGAGTCGGCTCAGCTTTCTTTCCAAGAAACCTCGTCCGGTTTGACGGCCATTAGCCATCCGTCGCAACCAATGGGTGGATGATGTTTTGTGTGAATGAGGACCTGTATCGTACCCGTTTGTTTTGTGGCCTACAACCCCGAATTTTCCTCATAGTATAGTCATAGAAATTAGTTAGTTTGTTGTTGACACCATGTATGAGAGGCTAATTGCACTTTTTCAAGGGTATGAGGAGATGTTTGACATGGCAAACAAGATGTATAGAAATAATTTACATAAATAAAAGATATGGAAAATGACTGGAGAGGCATGAAATAAAACAGGTGAATTTATCATAATTTTAATATTCTTGGCATGTGCATAAAGTATAATGAAATTGCATAACTTATCTTATCAACACAGTTATCAACCAACATCTTATAGTGTCAAAATTATCGTAATTTACTCGGTGGTCACGTGACAGATTCTAAGTATGCAATGAAAATCGCGCGCTGGTAAACGGATACGGAACGCCTCGTGTGAATGTACAACATTTTGACGGAGGTTAGCCACCAACCAGCCTATCGGAAAGAAAACGGGTCGTGTGAATCGGCCTTTATGATGTCCACACTTTTTCTTCCTGTTTTACGTATAATTACTGACGTGATAGTACTCAATGTCGTGCTGTTTTTTCTTATGAGTGTGGCAAGGGTCAGGAGAAAGCATATACAATCTTTAGGTTTCCATGTAATCCTGCATCTCTTTAAATTTTATCAGGAATACTTTCTTTCAGAGTCTCTCTCTCTCTCTCTCTCTCTCTCTCTCTCTCTCTCTCTCTCTCTCTCTCTCTTGATCAAAGCCTACTATTCCTGTGTGCAACTCTTTCTATTATACTTTCCTTTTTTTATTACAAATGCTTTCCCAGCGTTTAAAGAAAATGGAAACCTAATGTCCCCTCATTTGATTGCCCTTATTTTTCCTACCATATCATAATCGATATCACATGTTCACTAGTATATCTCATCTTTACTACTTTATCACGTTATATCAAAACATCCTATTTCAATACTATCCACAAGTTCCACAACTATACCTTACTTTCGCTACATATATTACGTACTACGTATATATCATATCTTCACATTTTTTCCCATTTTAATTATATATCACATTTTCAATAAGATATCAATAGAATTAACTATTATCTTACTTTTAATACCTCCATCACGTTCAAATATATCAATATTGATCATCTTCAATGCTATATATTTTTACTATAAATTTCATTCATTAGTTATCATTATTCATTACTAGATATTTTGAATGGTCATAACACTACATATATATACGCTATTGTCTTTAAGAAATGTGGATTTGCACTCAAGATATTAAAACTTAATGAATGTAAATATAATAGTAAAGATATAAAGATCAGTAGTTAATGATATATAAACTCAATATCTTTTTCACTGCATATATATACACACACTTTTATATATATATATATATATATATATATATATATATATATATATATATATATATATATATATATATATATATATATATGTATGTATGTATATACATATGCCATGTGCTATGGAAAATTGTCAAAAAACCTAGTGATAGGATGTTATCTTTTTTTTTCGGGGACAAAGGGTGGGCGGAGCTAGCCGACTCAGAGAACCGTCTGGCCTTGCGTGAGTACACGTTTGAGAGAGTAATACTTAATAACTCTGACGCCTTATCCCAGGCCCCCATGCTTCCTAAATCTTTGGGAAGTTGCTGGAAGTAGCTAAGTTTCATATATAAAGGCGACCCCAGGATTGCATAGATAGATAGAAAATTCCAGCCTTAAGACAGCCATCTTCCCCACTCTCTCACTCTTGTACGCAGCTCAGTGTATTGTTTTGAAAGTGTTCTGTGAAATACCAAAGTTTTGGTGTGATGAGTTTTTATAATCATAGTGAGTACTTATAAAAATTCTCTTAGAGTTTTTGTAAACAGCCCTGTAGGAAGGTGAAAGGTTCTTGTATTGTGATCTGGTTATCTATTTCTATTAGGTGTCAAACTTACATATTGTATTCAGATTTAATTTCAAATGAAACAAGTTATTAATTAATTTTCATAAGTATTTCTTTTGTTTTAGTCTATGGTCTATTCAGATTTAATACTACATAATTCAGACCGTATCATTTTTGTCTCAATCTAAGTTTTGTTTAGACTTAATATTTCGAGTGATTTATTTGTTTTTATGTAATTTTTTTTTCAAAGTGGTGTAATTTATATAAAATATATTTATTTTCTTAACGGGTGTATTATTTTAATCATCAGTGTTTGATGCATATTCGCTCGTATCCTGTTAATGAACGGAAGTTAACTTTTTTAAAATAATTCTAAAGAATAATTTCCTAGTTTTTTTTTTTAGTGTACTTAAGAGACCTTTCGATATTCAGTGTTTTATAAATTCCTGTCTGGGAATTATTCAACTGTCTGAGAGTTAGTGTATTAATATTTTCAAGTGTAACAGACTTAATGTAAAAGCAAACAGGTGAGTTTGGAGTTCGAGAGGTTGTTTAGCTTGCCAGCCGTAATATGTATATGTATATGTATATATATATATATATATATATATATATATATATATATATATATATATATATATATATATATATGTATGTTTTTTCCCAAACACGAGCCATCATAGTATAATATATTTCTGGTGCCAAGACCAAGGAGTCATCACCATATATATATATATATATATATATATATATATATATATATATATATATATATATATATATATATATATATATATATATATATATATATATATACATACATACATACATACATACATACATATATATATATACACATATATATATATGTATATATATATATATATATATATATATATATATATATATATATATATATATATATATATATATATATATATGTATATATATATTGGTGTAGATGGGTAGCAATATATTAATCTTGCAGGTTTCGTTAAACGACAGATAACTGCGTAGTTTACCTAGTTACACATTCATCCTCTCCAGTTTTCTGTAGGCACTCTTGATATCGGGACTTGAAGTCCTCAAAATGATAAAAGATAGCCATTTTGAAATTATTTCTTTTATTTTTCTATGCATTACAATGAGCTTTTAGACTGGGCTCCGTTCAAATGTACAGTGACACTTCGATGGAATATTTTTTAAGGTTTTAGTTTAACCTGATTATTAATGGAGCACAGTCTGAAAGCTCGTTGTAATGCATAGAAAAATAAAAGAAATAATTTCAAAATGGCTATCTCTTATCATTTTGAGGACTTCAAGTCCCGAAATCAAGAGTGCCTACAGAAAACTGGAGAGGATGAATGTGTAACTAGGTAAACTACGCAGTTATCTGTCGTTTAACAAAACCTGCAAGATAATATATATATATATATATATATATATATATATATATATATATATATATATATATATATATATATATACATATATATATATTATATATATATATATATATATATATATATATATATATATATATATATATATATATATATATACCACAGTATCTGTACTACTACATAATTCTACTTCTGTGTACAGCTACTGCAAATGTTTTCTAGTACTCAAGATGCTATTGCTTTCTTGAATTTTGCAGAATACATGATCCAACCTGACAATCTTCGCTAGATCTATCAGCGAGGCCTTACTGAACTGGAGACTTCCTACGTTTAGAGAGCCTACGGTGAAAAAAGTGGTTGGAATTCCGTTCCACCTTACTTTTCGTTTTTCATTAACTCGTTTATTTTCGAACTGATCCTTTTCAAAGTGCTTCTGCGAAGCCAAGAATTATTACTGGAAACCAATATTACGATAAAAAATGTCATACTCGACCCCTATCACGTTGTTAAGATACTTGAGACGATTGACAAAGACACAATAAAGATACAGCCATGTCCTCATAATATTGTAGTGGACCTAATTTTGCTTCCAATAGCATATGGCATGGAAAAAATTATAGTGTAGAAGCTAGGCTTTAATCACATGAAGAGTAATTGTAATAAATGGAGTATGCAGATGCAGAAAACACGAGCAAAAACACGAATTCATGTTCAATAAATTCAAAATCATGTATAAGTATCCATACATGGCATATTATACACACAGTGAACAAAAGGTGTGATACATTTGACAATTCTATCGAGGGCAAATTCCTTTTCTACCTGCTGCGTTTGTCTCATCTCTCAATTCATTCTCTATTAGATTCTTCAACTTGAAGGGTAACTGCAGTTCTATTAAAACCTGGATTGATTATTCTACAATAACACATCTTATAAGCTTTGATTTTTTAGATATATTATTTCTCTTACTCAAATAGTCTTATTTGCATTATTATACTTTATTGACAGAGAGAGAGAGAGAGAGAGAGAGAGAGAGAGAGAGAGAGAGAGAGAGAGAGAGAGAGAGAGAGAGAGAGAGAGAGAGAGCATCAGGCTGAACAGCCAATACGAAGGGTTTGTTTTCTGGCTGCGGGATACAAGATGGCGCCTGGTTTTGAGATTGGCGCTACTCTTTTGTTTATATGGGTACTCTAGCTCACTCGTTGTCTGTTAGTTGGAAAAATTTGACCAGAGTTGGGTGTATTTTATCAGTTTCGATACAAATCTATGCTACACCATGAATAAAACGAAATTTAGCCTTGGAAAAAAAATGTACTAATGGTTTTTCTATTTTCATTTAAGCTCATATGATGTATTTCCATCCATCTTAGGGGAAGTTTGGATCTCACAGTCTGGTAACGCTGACTCAAGTCTTCAAAGCAATCGGTGGCTTTGGTGCAATGTCGTCGCCATATGTAAATCAAGTAGCAAGTGTTGAGTATTTTGCCCCACAAGAAAAAAGTATCATTAAATGGTGCATTTTTCTCACATTTACAATGAAAAGTTGAGGTAAGGTTGTAGACTGAATGTATATATGATTATAACTTGCAGAACATGTGCACTTTATCAAAATCCGAGATTATACATTGAAACAGGTCCTAATAGAGGCTAAGACCACTTCCAGAGGCCCTTATCTTAATAATGTAAGCGGAAACTCGTACCACTAGAAACCAAAATCACATTGAATACAGGAAAAATCAGAGCATCTTTTCTGACCATATCTCTATACTGTATGGTATGAGAAAAATATGACTGTTAACAAGCCTATAACAATATTAGACTACCCATAACTAATCTTCTTTCCTCCTAGTTTAGTCTTAGGCACAGGTCCTATTTCGGATGCGTGTCTTTCACATACTCTGTAAGTTATATTTGCAATATTATATACAGTATATATATATATATATATATATATATATATATATATATATATATATATATATATATATATATATATATATATATATATATATATATATTAGATACACAGCCTAACCTTGACTTGCATTTTTAGATGTGTGCAAAGTCTTTAGATTAGCCATATTCTAAAGGTGGTATCCGCGGTCGGGTGTTTAATAATAGTAATAAATATTACATGTATGTATTACATCTTGTATCAACTAATCGTCTTGTACAAAGGAAGAGGGTCCTCAGCTTATGAGAAAATGAATGAACTAGCAACAAGGTATATAAGTATGGAAGAAAATATACTATAGGTAATCTACTTATCAACCCGATTTAATACAAATATACGGAAAAATATTTTTAAAAAATAATAGATATCTGTTTTTGCAACATATGATCCCTACGAAATACCATATCCCGTAGAGGTTTTTAGCTAATTAGTTGCGCCCGTCGGCAATAGATGGAGCTGATCAGGCGCACGGGGGTTCTTTTTATAGGTAGGCTTTCTTGTCTTCCCTTTACTCTCTTTGGGTCCAACAGGGAAAAATAGCCCAACGTGGGAAGGAAATAAACTATATGAAAAGTAATGAACAATTAGAATATAATATTTCAAGAGCAGTAACAACATAAGAATAGATCTTTCATATATAAACGATATAAAGAGACTTACTGTATGTTGGCCGTGCTCAACATAAAAACATTTGCTGCACGTTTGATCTTTTGAAGTTATTCCGATTCAACTACCAGATTAGGAAGATCTGAATGTAAAGGATGGTCAGAATTATGAAAAATCTTATGCAGCATACACAACGAACTAATTGAAAGACGGTGCCAAAGATTAATATCTAGATCAGGAATAAGAAATCTAATAGACCGCAAGTTCTAGTCCAACAAATTAAGATGAGAATCAGCAGCTGAAGACCAGGCTGGAGAACAATACTCGAAACAAGGTAGAATGAAAGAATTAAAACACTTCAGAATAGATTGATCACCGAAGATCTTATAAGACTTTCTCAATAAGCTTTTTTTTCTTTTCTTTTTTTGTGCAAATGAAAAAGGCGCAGACTTAATGTTTCTCAAAAGTAAATTTCCTGTCGAAAATCACCTAAGATTTTAAGTCATACAGAGTTAAATAAACATTAACAATGCTAAGATCCGGATGTTGAAGAGCCACCGTCCTCGACCTACTTACAATCATACTTTGAAATAAACGGGGTGATTTTGCAGATTGCCTTTCACTCAACATATAAAAATAGCAGCAATAACAAGCCCCATAAACACAACGTGTACACTAACAAAAAACTAAGAAATGTAGGAACGTTCTTGATCGCTTTGCTTTTTTTTTTTTACTAATGGTGGGACAATGATTGACTATTACCAGATACTTGAATTAACGGATCATAATAGCACAGAATCAAACTCTGGTTCTGATTTGATAATGTTTATATATCGCCCAAGCATATCCACGGATCATGTGGCTCCTGACACCACTGAGTCCAGAGAATTACGTTCAAGCGGAAGTGATACGGGACTCAGAACATTTAAGGTTTATACTGAAAAAAAAGGTAAAACCAAAATGGCTTCGACTGACCTCCAATCATAAGCAAGCCATTCACTCTCATCTCTTCCCAACGGGTCTATTTTAAAGTCTTCTACCCTTGATCTTCCTAACCCCATTTCTTTAACTTCTTCTCTTGATTGTACTACATAACTTTTGTCACTATATAGATAGTAGGTTGGCCAAGGCACCAGCCTCCCGTTGAGATACTACCACTAGAAAGTTATGGGGTCCTTTGACTAGCCAGATAGTATTACATTAGACCCCTCTTTGGTCCCGGCTCATTTTTCCTTTGCATACAAATACACAGAATAGCCTGGTCTATTCTTTACACATTCTCCACTTTCTTTATACACATTGCAATTCTAAGATAACCGAAAAGTTCTTCACTCAAGTGTTGAACTACTGGACTGTAATTGTTCAGTGGCTACTTTCCACTTCGAAAGGGTAAAAGAGACACTTTAGCTTTGGTAAGAAGTTCTAATAGGAGGACACTCCAAGATCAAACCATTGTTCTCTAGTCTTGGGTAGTGTCATAGCCTCTGAATCATGTCTTCCACTGTCTTGGGTTAGAGTTTTCTTGCTTGAGGGAACACCCAGGCACACTATTCTATCTATTTATTCATTTCCTTTCCTCACTGGGCTATTTTCCCCAGTTGGAGCCCTTGAGCGTACAACATTCAGCTTTTCCAACTAGTGTTGTAGTTTAGCTAGTGATAATAAAAATAATGATTATAATATATGTATATACTGTATATGTAGTCCCTCACTCTGTCTGTATATATATATATATATATATATATATATATATATATATATATATATATATATATATATATATATATATATATATATATATATATATATATATATATATATATATATATATATATATATATATATATATATATATATATATATATATATATATATATATATATATATATATATATATATATATATACACATATATATATATATATATATATATATATATATATATATATATATATATATATATATATATATATATATATATAGGCAGTATATCTTAGAAATCCTTATTTGCCAACGGTTATACTTGTATAAGCGGATGAACAACTTGGTGGAGTAACGAGAGCTTTGGGTGTGGAGGAAATGCCCCCTAAATCTCGATGAAGTCACTGGCAGCAGGATGACGGATTGGATTTAAAGCGATGGACTAACTGTCTCTTAGGCTTTTGCCTGGTGGTTGATCTTAGTAAAATTAGTATGGACCAGCAGGGGTAACTTGCCTTAGTTAGATAGGCACTCCGCATCACAAGGAACTGGCTATCCTTTGGTGTATCTAGCCAATGAATCTTCTATGGATTTAGTCAGTCATGGAGTGAGAAGATGGAAGAGTGGCCCCCTGTCCCGGGCGTAGCTGGGTGCTAAGAATCTCCCTTTTTAAAAATACTAAAGAAAAATTGAAAATAGGTAATTCGAATGTTTGAACCATGAATCAGATTGTGGAGTTACAGCAAGTGGAGAGTAAATTTATGAAATATAGTTTGGATATCTTGTCCCTAGGTGAAACACGTTGAAAGGGGACTGGTAAGGAAACTTAGGCAAAGGCAATATACATATCTACTCAGGAAAATCAGATGGAGTTGTAAGAGAAGGTGTAGGAATGATGATGACACCAAAAACAGAAAAGGCATTAACCGAGTGGAGAGCTGTAAATAGTATATTGTTACAAGCAAAGTTCAAATCAAAGCATTGCAGTATGAGTATTATAGTTTGCTAGGCCCAAACAAATGATTCCCCTGAAGAAAGGAAAGATGAATACAATGAAGAACTACAGAGTGTAATAAATTTGATCCCCGAGAGAGATATGAAAATTGTGATAGGTGGCTTCAATGCTAAAGTTGGAAAGATTAATCAAGGGGTACAGAATGTGATGGGTGTCGAGGGTCTTGGCGAAGTTGTAAATGAAAATGGAACATATTTTATAAGTTTTTGTTCAACAAACAATCTTGTTATTGGAGGTACTCTTTTTCAAGACAAGAACATCCCCAAATATACATGGACTTCAACATGTGGCAATTACAAAAATCAAATAGATCACATTGCCATTAATAAAGAGAGAAGGAGGACTCTGAGAAATGTAAGAAGCTATATAGGTGCAGATATTGGTAGTGATCACCAGCTCCTCATTGCCACACTTAAATTAAAACTGAAAGCACCCAACCAAAAGGTAGATAGAATACCTAGGCTTGATACAACTAAGCTTTTAGAAGAAGACCACAGAGAAACATTTTCAGTTGAGTGTAGGAATCGATTTGCAATTTTAAAGACCCTAACAGACAAAGAACAGACAATTAATGAAGAATGGTGTGATAATAAGAATATATATCAGTCAGTTAGTAGTGAAGTCTTGGGACAGGTAGTTACAAGGAGAAAGCCATGGATATGAAAAGATACTTGGGATATTATAAAAATGAGACAACGACAGGAATTGATTGTTGAAAGTTTTCGAGGAAGTGATAAAAATCACAAGGTAGAGCATGCTAAGTATTCAAGTATTGATAGTGAAGTCAAAAGAAAAGCCAGGAATGACTGGAGAGATATTTAGACAGTAAAGCAGATGAGGCGGACAAAGCTATGAATTCAGGAAATGGCTATGGTGTAAGAATTGCTCTTAGAATTATTAATGAAATCTTGACGGGACAGATGGATCTGTTATAACAACAGAAAATGAAGAAAGACAACGTTGGATGGAATACTTTAGTGACGTCATGAATAGGAAATATGAAGGGAATAATTTGATTGATATACCTGAAGCTGAGGAAGACCTTGGTGTGCCAATGAATGAATTCCTTTTGTTTGATGTCGAAGCTATCCTCAAAAAAACTAAAGAGATGGAAAGCCCCTGGATACGATGGAATAACTGCCAAGATGATACTGGCCGAAAATGAAGTGACTCCCAGACTACTTACAAGATTATTTTGTAGAATGTGGCATGAAGAGGCAAACCCTGATGAATGGGAGTTATGAGTGTTGGTGAAAATGGCGAAAAAGGAGACCTGAATGATTGTAATAATTACAGAGGCATAACACTTATGTCAGTTGTTATGAAAATATATAGTATGCTTATTCTAAAGAGAAAGGAGAGAAAGATTGATGAAAAGCTGAGAGTTGAACAAGCAGCATTTAGAAAAGGTAGAAGTTTCACTAAAGAAATTTTTATTTTGAGACATATTGTACAGCAATGCGTAGAACATAGAAATCCAATTTTGATGGCATTTGGAAAACCCTTTGATAGTGTGCACCAACCAATTTTGTGAAGAGTCCTGCATTAATATGGAATTCCTCTTAAATATGTAAATTTTATTAAGTCACTTCATGAGCACAGCAAGTGAAAAGTTAATGTCAATGGAGTCTTATCAAAGGAATTTCCAGTGAACAGCGAAGTACTCCAAGGAAATGTGTTATCACTTATGTTGTTTATCCTCCTCATGGATTTTGTAATGCTTAGAACAGTCAGGGATGGTGGAGAAGGATTGGACTCTATAGGTGATAGGAATTTAGCAGATCAAGAGTATGTGGATGATGATGTCCTTGTTAGCAGAACACCACAGGATTTGCAATGCTTGCTTACTAGAATGCATGAAATATCACATGAGGTTGGGTGGAAGATAAATAGAAGACAGATGATGCGAACAGAATATGGAATGGAGGATGAAAAATCATTGGAAAGAGAAAGGATTAATGAGGTAGAATCATTTAAGTATTTAGGAACTATGATCTCCTATACAGGGTCTTTAGAATTAGAGTTTAGTGCAAGATTGAAAAATACAAATTAGACAATGGGTAGTTTAAGTAAAATTTTGAAATCAAATCGCCTAAAATTATATATAAAAACCAGACTGTATAACAGTTTAGCAAGATCTTTGTTACTCTATGAACTCTCATGGTATGACAACGAAACAATCTCCAATAGATTTGGTGAAATTGAGAACAAAGCCCTCAGAAGGATATTGGGAGTTGAATGGGAGGACAGAATTAGAAATGAAACTTTAAGAGATATTACTCGAGTGCCATATGTGGATGAGATCATGATGAGAGGTAGATGGAGATGGTTTGAGCATGCTCTTCGCACTCCCCAAGAGAGATTAGTTCACCAAATGTTCATCTGGGCTCCACAAGGCACTAGAAGAGTTGGAAGACCCAGGCCTACATGGCTGAGGACTATGAAGCGCGAAGTAGGAGATTATGAATGGAGAAGTATTGAATTGAAAGCTCAAGATAGAGACAATTGGCGAAATCTAACCGAAGCCCTTTGCGACAATAGGCGTAGGACGAGATGATGATAATGATGATATATATATATATATATATATATATATATATATATATATATATATATATATATGTATATATATATATATATATATATATATATATATATATATATATCCTTCCTGATTGTGGATACCTACTGCTCTAACTGTTCTTGATTTACTGTATCCGTCCATAATAGTAAACGAGCGTGAATCTGAACTTGCTGAAATTAGGCGATGTTGAATTTGATCTTTCAAGGTCACAGAAGGTCAAAGGTCATAGTGTCATATCAAAGCCCATATGGGGTTTTCTATCTGTCAATATTATTAACCGAGTTTGTATCTGTACTCGTTTGAGAGTTATGGCCTTCTGAAATTCCACTATTTTCATATATAAAATTATGCTTTCGGCACCGGAAAATGAAAGATTTTGGTTTTGGTTTCAAGTAAATCGGATAATACTGGACGGTGTTATGGTTAAAAATAGATTTTGACCTTTAAGGTCACTGACCTTGACCCTACGAGGTCCATATTCTAACGGTGTCTATTGTGTGTCATGGTGCATTTCTTCTGAAAATATCAAGCAAATCTGTCCAATAGTTTTTTCCGTAAAATTGCTAACAAAGAAACAGTCAAACAAACAAACACCAACAGACTAAAACTATCTATTGTTTGAAACACTCAATCGTGTAAATTTTCTGGTCTGTTGTATCTCAATTTATTAGAAACTAGACTGCTGTAGCTTACTATTCTGGGTCTTTATCTTTCAATGGGGGAAATTGCTTGTACCGGAACAAAATATTTTTTCGTAAATTGTAATACAAAAATCACAATGAGCTTGAAATTCTCCTTTTTACATAAATAACTTATCTTCTCCCTATTTTCTGACTTTGCGATAGTTATTGTTTTAAGATACCTTGATTATGTAAATCTTTGGTGAAAGAGTATGCCTATAATTCGGAAGTGTTTTGAAGCTATGGGCATTAAGATTTTGCAAAGTATGTTAAGAAAAGATTGTAATTAAATACATTTATATCGAGATAGCTAGAAAATGTGTGCATGGGTTCTACAATTCCTCTTGTGGTTTGTGTGTGTGTGTGAGAGAGAGAGAGAGAGAGAGAGAGAGAGAGAGAGAGAGAGAGAGAGAGAGAGAGAGAGAGAGAGAGAGAGCCTTTTTATCTATCCGTCTAATTTATCTTACTAAAATATATTATTACATATTATGGTTCTGCATCTAACTAGGAATGATGGCTGTTTGGTATAATTTCCCATTATTTTTTACTTTTCATTCATAGTTCGGATTATCATAACAGTAGGCTACATAGGCCTTGGCGTTATCATGTGCCTTATGAGATGACATGCTTTTTATCACTTTATCGATTGTCTTCCTGCGTTAAAATCTTTTGTGTCAAGATCTTTCTTCTGATGAAGAGAAAGTTTCTATTGTTATGGAGAATCAATATTCTAGTTTCTGTCTTGAGAAATGAAAGAATAAAATCCTACGAAAAAAGAATCTTTGGTAAACGGGGAATGGGCGTGGGTAGAGAGCCACTTGGAAGGTCCTGTGTATGGCCGGCGCCGGGCCAAAAGGCGGCAGTGATGGGGCGCCAGGGTGCAGCCGGCGTTGCCATTGAGGAGGGGCGGTGAGGGCGGCCTGCGGTATTGATCCTTCAGGAGTAGGTGGCAGCGCCGCTCTGCCACAGCTGCTGGACCACTACTGGCGCGCCCCACCAGCATTCCTCCAGTGGGCCTCCATCAGTGCACCGGCGGGGACGCCGCGCCCATACCCACCCCTTTATCCACTGCACGTGGCTACGCCCACTCCTTCCCTTCATGTCATTTCAAGAAGGCGTGTGATTTTATGACTGGAATCGTCTCAAGGTGGAAATGAGCCATCCGCCAGTGAAGCGACAGTTTCGTAGGCTCGTAGTCCAACGATTTTCTGTGGGAGTATAATCAAGCAGCTGACCCACACCACACACACCACGTGCCAAAGCCAGCCAGCTGGCAGCGTTACCAGCGCTAGCATACTTCCATTTCTTTTCTGAAAAGAAGAAGAAGAAGAAGTCGTTTCGATAAACGCTGACCCCTTTTCTTCCCCGTTTGTGTCCTGCCTCACTCGTCCCACCATCTCCTCGTCCAAAACTTCCAAAAATCGACAACTTATCTCTCTCTCTCTCTCTCTCTGCACTGTTCTTCGTTATCTTCTCTCCATGTCTTTCCCTCCCACTTCTATTATCTCCTACTTCATCTTAACGTAGAAGGCGCTTGGTCGAGGGATTAGCTATGATGGAAGTGGAAGAAGCTGGTGCGAATAGAATCAGTAATACGATTTCTATGAGAAAATGATCGAAGCGAAACCACGAGAGGAAAAAAATCTTTGGCGCTTTTCGTGTCACTGTACGGAACAGCTGATGTTGTGAGAAGAGAGAGAGAGAGTGAGAGAGAGAGAGAGAGAGGGGGGCGTGTCCCTAGCATTCCCACAGACACAGACAGCAGTATAGCAACAAAGAGAGTAGGAATCTGCTGTACAGCAGCTACGGAATTAGTGATGCAACTCTTCGCCAACTGGGAATATTAGTCAATGAGAGGACACTCAGTCGTACTGTTTATGTTGATATGGTGCGAGAAACACTTCTGTTTATCAGTGGTACTTTCTGCTTACTTTTCCTTGGTATGTATTTCAAGCAACAGCTGTTTTTTATATATATATGATAGTAGGTCTCTGCAAATGGGGTCTTTTTTGGACCCATTCCAGTAAATTTGATGATTAAGTTAGAGAGAGAAGGAAAGATATTTTTTCAATATAGATTTAGTTACACACACACACACATATATATATATATATATATATATATATATATATATATATATATATATTTATATATATATAAATATATATATATATATATATATATATATATATATATATATATATATATATGTATATATATATATATATATATATATATATATATATATATATATATATGCGTGTGTAAGTGAGTTTGTGTCTTTATCTGTGTGTGAATATAAAAAAAAAACTAGCTAGTGGGTGTGTCTATCTCTAAATGTGTTTATCTCTAAATAACAGTATTTCTTCGAAATACAAAAAAAAAATTAAAAATCTGCATCATAAAGTTACTGTAAGGAATTATACATTTTAAGACTATACATTCAGATTTACATTGAAGCACCTATATGAATACAAGATTAGTATAAGTGTAACTCTAGTACAAAGTAAATGTATAAGGAAACAGTAATTTGTCTCTCTCTCTCTCTCTCTCTCTCTCTCTCTCTCTCTCTCTCTCTCTCTCTCTCTCTCTCTAGACGATCTCATTTTCAGAAAAGGAAAGAACTGTGTTGTTATTGTTGTTGTTGTTGTTGTTGTCACATTATAGACGAGTGAAAGAATGAAATGAGATAACGGAAAATGAATAAATACATAAATGGGGTAAAGATGGATACCGAGATTATTTCAAGTACTTCTCAAAACAAACATAGACTGTCCATCTTTGAGACTTGAATGTGTTGATCGCGCGGGAGAAAACACCAACAACCAACAATTGTCTTCAGCTTTCGTCGATTCTTTCCCTTAGAGTAAAGGACGGCCGGCCTCATTACCCCCCTTCTAAAGAAGGCCCAACTATGGAGGGAAAACGCAGTCGTCCGGAAAAGTAATTGGGTATTTTAATGCTTTGATTAAACGTCACAATACATACGTGCTAGGACAAATGCGCTCGTGTAGTTTATATATATATATATATATATATATATATATATATATATATATATATATATATATATATATATATATATATATATATATATATATATACAGTATATAATATATATATATATATATATATATATATATATATATATATATATATATATATATACAGTATCATTATCATCCGCTACCAGTCCACTGCAGGACAATGGCCAGAAACATGTCCTTCCACTTGCGTTTGTTTAGTCTTTCTATGCCAGGCAACACCGGCAAACTTTTTTAGTTCATCTATCCATTGTCTTCACTTCCTTCTATTTCTTTTGCAATTTCTAGGGAACCATTCTGTTATTCTTAATGTCCATCTATTATCTGTCATTTTCATTATATGGCTTGTCCATGTCCATTTCTTTTCCTTCCACGTTGTTAGAACATCCTCTACTTTGGTTTGCTCTCGTATTTATGTTGCTCTTTTTCCTGTCTC
>NC_090733.1:75020989-75058489 GCF_036898095.1 Palaemon carinicauda | reverse complement strand
CTGGTAGTATGGCCAAATTTAGATATTTCATTAGAGTTATGAGACTGGTTTATAAAAGTGTCAGAGTTGCTTGATTTATCGTTGACTGGCAAGGAAACACGAAGAAGATTCTTTTAAGACGAGGTTGCTGTAGGCTACAACTGATGCTAAAACAGATAATAACATTATTAATGACATACCATTATAGAAATGCTTCCATAAAGAACTCACGTGTTTATTTACATCGGAAGCCAGTTATACTTGCAATACAATTCCTTAAGCACTCATTACTTAACAAGTAAGCAAGTAAGGACATTTGGAGATGCATCGTATATCTCCCCTTAAGACGTCTGGAATGATATAATCCCTGAAGTCTGAGGATCATTCTTATTTATATAGGTATCTACTTACATTTATCTGTAGATAATCAGGTTATATCCTGTGTTGCACCATTGTCGGCAATGTTACATCAATATGTGCAAGTATAGGATGTACAGTGAGTTCTTCCTTTACTCTTCTACAAAGTAAATCCTATTGAATAGTCCAACACTATTTATTATACTGCATCAGTAAATCTGTGTGTGGTTGTGCTTCATGTTCAATTAAAAGGCAAAGGCAAAGGGCAGTGACATTGCCCTAGCTAGCAGGATAATGTCTAGAGACTGATCTTATGTACATATGGTCGGCACCCAAGCACCCCCCCCCCCCCCCCCCTTTCCATCAAAATTAGGACCAGGGAGGGCCAGCAATGGCTGCTGATAACATAGCAGGTAGACCTATAGGCTCCTCCAAATCCCCCATCCTCAGTTAACAAGGACAGTGAGGTTGCAGGCACTACAAGGAACTATCGAGCTTAAGAGGACTCAAACCTCAGTCCGGCAGAACTTCAGGCATGGACATTTCCAATAGGCCACTGAAGAAAAACTCCCAAGCTGATTATCAAGTCCCATAAAAGCTTGAAGATCCGTTATATCTTGTGGGACAGGTTAGTCCTCAATAAATATCATTTTGAAAGAATCAATTGTGTAGCCATGACTTGAAATTTTATAGCCTCAAAATTTAACATCACTCTTTTCAAAGTAAATTCTATGAGTAATAAGAGTTATGAAATATTTATCACATCATTGAAAGAGGGATATAATAGACTAAATGATCTTTATAAGAATAATCATATGCAAGAATATCATCAATTATCTATCCACGAACTTTGTGTTCTCTTCGATTATACTTGATAAAAAAAAAAATTCACCGTATTACCAATCGCTCCAATTATAACGACCCCATAGCGTAATGAGACATGTGACATTATGAACTTCTTTTGCATGCTAGATTTGGAAATATCTAATTTCTGCATCTAGTGTAGTACTGTATAGAACAATCTTTTCCCAGTGTTCATCGAGCCACTGCATCATTTAGCGATGGCATAGGATAAGTTAGTTTCCATTCTCGTTAATCTTTGTGAGATCACCACACAATCTTTCTATATTTGGCTTATTACACTTATTCAACTATACAGATAATATCCTTCTCCGAAAGTTTAACAATTTGATTTTTTATCCATAACCTCCAGCTTTATGGTATAGTACATGGGTCTGTCTATGCCAATAGCCTGACAGTTTCAGATAACTTTATATACATGAGCCCCTCGTGCATTTCCTTCAATGTTTTTGTGGCACGAAATACCTGAAGAAATTTCTAGATCAATAGAATAATTCACACTTGATAAGGCTCCCTGTACTTCCTTCACCACAGTTACTTCCTGTAGTATGTCGATTGCCAAACAGAAGGCATAAGTAAGAATGCACACACAATTAATCAGCTGATACCGTTCGGAGCAAATATCCCTAATGTTAAAAGATTCAAGTATATAGAGATGTATACCAAGAGACCTTGCTAGAGTGAGGCCCATCACTGTAGCTCCTTGGATATATACCAAGAGCCCTTGCTACAGTGAGGCCCATCACTGCAACTCCTGGAATATATACAAAGAGACCTTGCTACAGTAAGACCCATCACTGTATCACCTGGGATATATACCAGGAGAATTTGTTACAGTGATGTCCATCACTGTAGCTCCTTGGATATATACCAAGAGACCTAGCTACAGTGAGGCCCGTCACTGTAGCCCCTGGGATATATACAAAGGGACCTTGCTAATGTGAGGTCCATCACTGTAGTTACTGGGATATATATAAAAAACCTTGCTAAAGTAAGGCAAATCGCTGTACATAACGGGATATATACCATGAGGCCCTGCTACAGTATGCTCCATCACTGTAGCTTCTAGGTTATATACCAAGAGACCTTTTTACAGTGAGGCCCATATGTGTAACACCTGGGATATATACACAGAGACCTTGTTACAATGGGGCCCATCACTGTAGCTCCCTGGATATATACTATGATACCTTGTTACATCACTGTAACTTCTGGAATATGTACCAAGAGGCCTTGTTACAGTTAGCCCCATCACTGTTATTCCTAGGATACATACCCAGAGAACTTGTTACAGTGAGACCCATCAGTGTAACTCCTGGGATATATACCAAAATACCTTGTTACAGTGAGGCCCATCACTGTAGCTCCTTGGATATATACCATGAGACTTTGTTATAATGAGGCCGTCACTGTAGCTCCTAGGATATATACCAAGAGACCTAGCTACAGTGAGGCCCACAGCTGTAGCTCCTTGGATATATACAAAGATACCTTGTTACAGTGAGGACCATCAATGTAGCTCCTGGGATATCTACCAAGAGACCTACTTACAGTGAGGCATATCACTTTAGCTCCTGGGATATCTACCAAAAGACCTTGCTACAGTGTGGCCCGTCACTGTAGCTTCATAGATATCTACCAAGAGACCTGGTTACAGTAAGGCCCATCATTGTAGATCCCTGGATATCTACCAAGAAACCTCGCTACATTGAGGCCTATCACTGTAATTCCCGTAATATATAGCAAGACACCTGACTACAGTGAGCCCATCACTGTAGCTCCCATGATATCTACCAAGAGACCTGGCTACAGTGAAGCCCATCACTGAAGCTCCCAGGACACATACCAAGAGACCTTGTTGCAGTGGGACCCATCACTGTAGCTCCCGGGATACCTACCAAGCAACCTAGCAGCAGTGGGGCTCATCTCTGTAGCTCTCAGGATATTTTCCAATATGTAGCTCTTGTGATATATACTAAGAGATCTTGCTACAGTGAGGCCCATCTTTGTAGTTCCCAGGATATACCCTAAAGACCTTGTTGCAGTGAGTCCCATTACTCTGGGTCCCGGGATATCTACCAAGTGACTTTGTTGCAGTAAGGCTCATCACTGTAGCTCCTGGGATAAATACCAAGAGACCTAGCAGCTATGGGGCCCATCACTGTAGCTCATGGAATATATACCAAGAGACCTTACTACAGTTAGGCACATTACTGTAGGTTCCGGGATATATACCAAGAGGCATTGCTACAGTGAGGCCCATCACTGTAGCTCTTGGGATATCTACCAAGTGACCTACCAGATATGGGGCCCATCACTGTAGCTCATGGAATATATAACAAGAGACCTTGGCACTGCTAGGCCCATCACTGTAGGTTCTGGGATATATACTAAGAGACATTACTACAATGAGGCCCATCACTGTAGATCCTGGGAGATCTACCAAGTGACCCAGCAGCTATGGGGCCCATCACTGTAGCTCATGGAATATATACCAAGAGACCTTGCTACAGTTAGGCACATCAATGTAGCTCCTGGGATATATACTAAGAGACGTTGTTATAGTGAGGTCCATCACTGTAGCTCCAGGGACATATAACAAGAGACCTTGCAAGAGTGAGGCCCATCAATGCAGCTCCTGGGATATATACCAAGAGACCTTGCTACAGTGAGGTTCATCTCTGTAACTCCTGGGATATATACCAAGAGATCTTATTACAGTGAGGCCCATCACTTTAGCTCCTGGGATATATGATAATAAATCTTGCTACAGTGAAGCCAATTACTGTAGCTCCCGGGATATATTCCAGGAAACCTTGCTGCAGTGAGCCCCATCACTGTAGCTTCTGGGATACATACCAAGATACTTTGCAAAGTTGGGCCGAATAATGTAGCTCCTGGGATATATATCAAGAGATCTTGTTAGAGTGAGGCCCACCACTGTAGCTCTTGGGATATATACCAAGAAATCTTGTTACACGGAGGCCCATCACTGTAATTCCAGGGATATATGCCAAGAGACCTTGTTAGAGTGAGGCACATCACTGTAGTTCCTGTGATATATACCAATAGACCTTACTTGAGTGAGGCCCATCGCCATAGCTCCTGGGTTATATACCAAAATTCATTGCAATAGTGACACCCATCACCATAACTCCTTTGACATATAACAAGAGACCTTTTTACAGTGAGGCCCATATGTGTAACTCCTGGGATATATACACAGAGACCTATTACAGTGGGGCTCACCACTATAGCTCCCTGGATATAATCCATGATACCTTGTTACATCACTGTAACTTCTGGAATATATACCAAGAGGCCTTGTTACAGTTAGGTTCATCACTGTTATTCCTGGGATACATACCAAGAGACCTTATTACAGTGAGGCCCATCACTGTAGCTCCTTGGATATATATCATGAGACCTTGTTACAATGAGGACCATCACTGTAGCTACTGGGATATATACCAAGAGACCTTGCTACAGTGAGGCCCAACACTGCGATTCCTGGAATATTTAACAAGAGACATTGCTAGAGTGAGGCCCAACTCTGTAGCCCCTGGGATATATACCAAGAGACATTGTTACAGTGAAGCCCATCACTGTAGCTCCTTGGATAAATACCAAGCGACCTTGTTACAGTGAGGCCCATGACTGTAGCTCCTGGGATATATACCAAGAGACAGTCTTACAGTGAGGCCCATTACTGTTGCTCATGAGATATGTACCAGGAGACCTTGCTACAGTGAGGCCAATCACTGTAGCTCCTGGTATATATGCCATGAGACAATGTTGTACTAAGGCCCATCACTGTAGCTCTTATGATATCTACCAAGACCTTTTTATAGTGAGGCCCATAACTGTAGCTCCTGCGATATATGCCAAGAGACCTTGTTACAGTGAGTTGTGATGCATTATGGGGCAAAATCTATTTCCTTATTAAGCATCACTTCAATATTATTTTTGATTAATAAAAGTTATTCAATCATTCATATCAGTGCAAATAATTATCTATATTTAGACCCTCAAGAGAGTGAGTGCAGGTAAAAGGCCGTTTAGTTCCTTAACTTTACTGGTGAACTTAGTGAACAACAATTTTACAGTAATCTTCTACGTTGAATAATTAGTTTTAAACAAAGACTGGAACAATTCAACTCTTGAATATTGCAGGCTACAACCGCAGACTTCTGCTAAACATTTCAGCATTCGGAATGTGAAATCCATGAGTTCAATGTGGGCGAATAGGGAATCCTTTCTGCAATAGGTGTCCACTCATCGACACTCTTCTCGGTAATTTTTTCTACATCGTAGATAATCTGATGCCTCCCGGTTGAAAGGTAAAATTGTTGGCAGAAAGGGAACTTGGTCCCACCGTCGTCCTGCTTTGGATGCTTATAAAATATCCTGTGGATTAACTTGACGTTAAGTAAGTGCCTGCCAACTCGGCACTTGCTGTGGGGCCTCGCCTCAGGACAGGGGAGAAGGGACAACCAACCGACTATCACGGTTTACTTTAGGAAAGAGCGCGCCTCTTCTATCCTACCATCGGCTTAAGTAGCCCAGAACAAGGGCGTTGTAATTACGTCATGTCATATGACTTTTCTTGTGTTTTATTGGTCCCCTCTTCTGACGTAATGGTAACGTCATACATAGCTTTGTGTCATTACCTGCTTCTTTGCAGCCGGCAAAACATGCGCGCATTTCTGTTGAGTGAGTCACGTAATATGTTTTCATGATTTGGCCTCCATGTGTTTTCATCGTCTTGGGCCGGCCCGTTTTGCCTAGCTAAACACAACATAAGCACTTTTCATAAACATTGGCAATCAAGTGCCATTTGACTCCAAGTTCTTTTTTCTCCTCTCTCTCTCTCTCTCTCTCTCTCTCTCTCTCTCTCTCTCTCTCTCTCTCTCTCTCTCTCTCTCTCTCTCTCTCTCTCTTTATTTATTTAAATCAATGTCTCTCTATCGTTTAACTAACGAATAAAACTCATAAAATACTTAATCAGATACACATATCAACTTATTCAATGTGAAATTTTCTCCTTTACATGACACCACTCGGTCACGTTAACTCATTTCATTGTTTACCCAAAAATAATTCATCAATAAATCATCATCACCAAAAGAAAATACATCTTAGCACAATAAATCAAAATCATCATCATCAAAAGAAAATAAATCTCAGCACAATAAATCAATATCATCATTGAAAAAAAAAAATTCTCATTAACCATTTTTAAAATAATGCAATTGCATATGTTTATCATTAATATATATTTAGGAAAAACTCCCTGTTCCCTTCAAATAAATCAACACAATATTGAAACATTATTTTCTTAATTTTTGATAATGGAATATTTAACTCATAGTTCATTGGTTACGTAAGGCAAAATTGATAAGGTCATCTGTGATCAACTGTGCAAGTAATTATGAAATGCCTTTACATTTAACTTCTATTCAATTCATATTTTCCATTACTTGTGATCTCAAAATCTCGGTCTTAATGATGTAAACACAAAAAATCATTTCTTTAATGCAATGTAATAAATGGCAGAAAATAAATGTTCAAACATACATATTATCAATTCAATTTAATCAAAACATTTCTGCAATAAAAATAATTATGTGTTTTGCACATTATCACTCATCAAGAGTATTACTCCTTTATAATCAATATTAATGAATATTTCTTAAAATCATTATTTACTCAGCAATGTCATCATGATAAATCATTGTTATTTAATTGCATCAAAAGAAACATTTCTCATCTTCTTCATAAAAATGCAGCAAAAACTATTCAACTTCTTGTCATAAAATAATGAGTAAAACCAAAACTCAAACATATCAATGTCTTAAATCATCAAACATCATAATTATTTCATAATAAAGAAACATATTCAATACATAACAAAGACATGTTTATGAATTTGAATCTTATTTGCACCTTGTCTGCAGATTATTTTCATCTCAAGAACTTCAATTCTCCAACACATTGCCATCAGAAAGATATTCATAAAATTCAAGTGACAGGAAACTTAACATTTCAATGTTAAAACTTTTCTTTAAAAGAAATCATTTGCAGACTATCTCAAAACATTTTATATATTCCTTCTTTCAAGGTTTCATCTACTACACAGGCATAAAAATCAATGTGTGTGTTTCCACACTTCCTCTTTTTAACTTCAAAATGAAAGGGTGCAATGATTATGACGCTACATATGCACTTAACTGTACACTATTTCCTGCATAATCATTATAGAGACATTCAACTTCTAAGTTCATTATCGGTGCACATTTAATATCTTTTAATTACTTAATTCTTTTCTTTCTTCAATTTGTTAGTTATACTCGGTTTGTTTTTTAACACATTTTTCATCCTTTAGAGCATAGATTGTTTTGATTTTTACCCTTTCTTCATAATTATTCAAGTTAACTTAATCAACATCAAAACATAATAAAATTAATTGTATACATGCATGTTTATCATTGTTGCACGTGTTACAAAAAAAAAATATTAATCAATGCATAGCCTATAAAATGCAATAATAACTCTTTTGCTCTAATGGCATCATTATTTAATCAAACTTGCAAACAAAATCAATACATTTATAAATTATCAACCACCTATGGGTTTATATTTCAACTGTCTTCATTACCCATAACTTTATAAGAAAAAATTTCATCTTAGTTTGTAATTCAATACACCATGTGGTCCCTTGATTAATTGATTGGAGACATTTATTATTTGGACCTTCTTTGATGATTACGGAATACACATTAAAATACAATTTTTCATTCATTTGTTACCTTCAATATTTGTATGAGTGCCCAGATATTTTCATTTCATTTCATTTCACAAGGAGTTTAGTAGTCTTTCTTAAATATACCTAACAAAAAGAAATCTGATGTTTCCCATACACCGAGTTTTTCAAAGTAAATTTGTTATCTTCAAGATAATTGTTATTAGTCTTCTATGTTGGTCTATATATAGTTCGCAGGACATCCTCAACATCTTTCTATTATTTTATTTCTCCCCTTTTCTCTATTTGAACTTGACTTATCATGGGTTATTTCACCCTTCTTACTTTAAGAAAAATATTGCACAGTTTTCATTAATCACTAGTAAATTCGGGTGCATTGCCTGAGAGAATGTCTCAAAATTTGAATGTCTAGTTATTTATTCTGGTCTTAAGTCATTCTATTACAGTTTCATCAACCCTTTCTTTAAATCAAGTTTTATGTAGACCAGTATGTTTTTGTCATATGTCAAGTTCTGGGAACCAAGTCCCTAGTAGTCCATTGGTACCACCACTATGGAATTGAGAAAATGCAATCGTAATTTCTAAAGGATTCTTACCTTTATATGACCTTTATACTTCTTACATATAAGCTTTAATTTTACAATCTCAAACATCTATGTTAGGTCAAAATTTAATTCATCATTAAATTCATTCTTTGATTACTGGATGTCCTATTAACTTGAGCATGAGTTTTTTGTTAGTACTTTGTTAGTATGTTAAGAATATCTATTCATGAACAAGTATTTCTCCCTATTCTTTGTATGTATTCCTTTAAGCAATATGCAATCCTGTTCTATGATTCCTATTTTGGGAGTAAGTAACCTACAGCATTTCTATTAACCTTTGGTTTTTCTTGTTCTATTTTAATTCTTCCCAAATCTAAGTTTCTTACCTGACAACTGAAACAAAATATTGTTAGTGATAGTAGTCTTAACATCTTCCTGTCTTCTTTAAATAATCCTTTTACCATCATAAACCTACCAATAAAGTGATTTATTCTGGACAAACAACCAGTACTCTAAGGATCCTAAGATTCCTTTTATTCATTCCTCAACAAGAGTCCTTCTTGGACAGTAAAATCACAATAATTTTTATGATTAATAAGTACATATACTCTATGCCCTAGATAAATTTCTAAACTTCTCTAGACCAGCGTTTCTCAACCGGGGGCCCGTGGCCCCCTTGGGGGGCCACGGGCCTTCGACCGGGGGGCCACGAGCGGACACCGGAAAATGCAATTCAGAATGCAGAAGCTTGGAGTGTATAATTAAGGTGACAAGACTCCGGTCATAGGGGAAGAGTTTTTTTTTAAACAATTTGCCTGATTTTTTTACACAGTGTTTAGTTCCTGGAGCTCGTAACCGTTCACCACCGTTAAACAGAAGTTGGCCCCCGTTAAGGCAACGCCGTATACGCTCGGCCACCACTGATGGTCCCTCCTACCGCTCCGAAAGTTTTGAGCCGCACAAAATATTGCGAGCGGTGAAGATCGGTCAATTTTCCTCTCCGGCAAAGTTCACCACCGCTACAACAACGTCCAGTCAAAGTGTGGCACAGCTAGACGCAAGTTCGTGGACGCTTGGGTCCGCTAGGCCAACGCAAAAATCTCACACTGTCTGTTGTGCCCATGCGCTATCACTCCCGTGGTGCTGCCACGCTCCTTGGCGCCAGTATCCCACTGGACTGGACAGAGGAAAGAAAAGTGCGTGTTCTCATGGCATATTGGTTTTCCGTATATTTCGCTAAGTTTTTGAGATAAAATATTTTTACACTAATTATACATGTTCACTTTACATTTATATTGTCATATGACCGTAGTGGCCTTGGCGGGCATGGGTTGAGGCCTGCATGGGTGGTGTAGGGTTGATACCTACACCACCCATGCAGGCCTCAGTACACCACGAGTGCACCACAGCAAGAAAAATCGTAACAAGTTAATTTCGTGCTACGATTTTTATTTTTGTTTTGTTTTGAAAGAGCACTTTTTAAACCAAATTTTTTACCGTGTTATTGTTGTTGTTGTTTTTCAGATGTCGAAGGTTCGAAAATGGACAGACAGCTACGTCAAGTTTGGATTCACGAAGGTCATTCGAGATGGCATGGACTGCGCGCAATGTCTGCACTGCTCAGTGGTGATGGCAAATGCATCACTACGTCCATCCAAACTTTCAAACCATCGCGACAAGGTGCATCCCCAAAGGAAAGATGATAACATTGATGCTCTGTCTACGAAACGAGCACGGTACGACCGTGAAGCGACACTTCCAAAATTTGGATTCCGGCCTGAAGAAAAACCTGCTCTTCAATCCAGCTACGAAGTGGCATACCGAATTGTGAAGTGCAAGAAGCCGCACACTATTGCTGAGGAACTTATCAAGCCATGTACAGAGAAAATGGTGGAACTGATGATCGAACCAGAGGCAAAAAAGAAAATCCAGCAAGTTTCGCTCTCTAATGACACGATCCGCCGACGGATTGATGACATGGCCGCTGATGTGTGCCGTCAAGTTTGCTGTGAAATCAAGCAAAGCACGCTCCAGGCTAGCCTTCAATTTGATGAGTCTACCGACACCGCTCTGGAGAGCCAGTTGATCGCCTTCGCTCCCTACGAGAAAGAAGGAAAGATGAAGGAAGAATTCTTATTCTGCAATACCCTGCCAACCACAACGACAGCAAAAGATGTCAAAGCCATCGTGGACTCTTTTTTTTGAAGTGAATGGACTCAGCTGGCAGAATTTCAAGCACATTTGTACTGATGGTGCCCCAGCGATGATTGGCGTTAAAGGAGGGTTCGTCACGCTTGTGAAGAATGAATGGCCCTACGTGACGTCTTCCCACTGTTCACTACACCGATATGCTCTTGCGTCAAAAACTCTACCGCCGCGTTTGTTGGAAGTCATGGACGTTGCGGTCAAAGTGATCAACTTCATTCGTGCGAAGGCCAAAAATCATCGGCTCTTCCAACTTCTGGCCAACGAAATGGGAGCGCAACATGTGGGACTTCTGTTTTACACCAAAGTTCGTTGGCTATCAAGGGGGAAATGCCTCTCTCGGTTGTATGAACTCCGGTTGGAGACAGAAATTTTCCTGCGAGAGAACGAAAACAACCTCCATGTCCACTTTGACAATGAAGAGTTCGTCATGATGCTCGCCTACCTGGCCGACATATTCGGCCGACTCAACGAAATGAACCAGTCTTTGCAAGGCCATGATGTGACAGTCAGTGACGTTCAAGACAAGCTTGCCAGACTGTCTGCTCGAATGGGAGTCTGGCAGGCACGAATCGAGGCCAGATCCACAGCCTCGTTTCCTTTCTTGGACGAGCATCTGCAGACGCAGAGGATTGAACTTCCCATCGGCATCAAAGATTGCATCATTGGACATCTCGACATTCTCTCCGCTGAGTTCAAATCTTATTACGACAATGCTCCATTGGATGTTCCATGGCACAGAGACCCATTCAACACTGAAATTGAACCTACTGAAGACGAAGCAGAGGAGCTCGCAGAGTTGAAGGTCTCAAAAGCAATGAAGCTGGCCTTCAGTAACAGAGAAGACCTCTCCAGCTTTTGGTTGTCTGTTCAGGATGCATATCCACTCCTCAGCAAGAAGGCATCCGAAATGCACGTTCAATTCGCCACAATATACCTTTGCGAATCTGGATTTTCTGACCTGGCGACCATTAAAACGAAGTCCAGAAACCGTCTTGATGTTGGGAACGATATTCGCCTTGCTGTGTCCAAGACGGAGCCGGACATAAGAGGCCTCGTCACACGAGCCCAACAGCAAGTGTCTCATTGATTATATTGTTCAGCAAAAATTTTTACTTTGATTTATAATTTTAGTGACTGAATAAACAACATAAAACAAAATCTGCATTTTTTTTATTGAAGGGCAGGGGGCCACGAGTGTTAGCCACTCGGTGAGGGGGGCCATGGGCTATCAAAGGTTGAGAAACGCTGCTCTAGACCATTATTTGGATAACCTATCCTATTCGGTTATTTTGCATTTATTTTAAGACTACTTTCATGATACACTTCCCTTCTTAGGGTTTCACTTTTTCAATGGGACATTTCTTTTTATATTTATGAGGCTTCATACATTATTTTTATAACTCCTGGGTAAGAGATAGGGTTAAGGTAATGTAGGATCAAAAATTCATTTCTCTTCATGATTTATAGCCTTCTATTTCATTTGCACACTACATCTTTTAGGTTAACCTTATTTTAAGGCTTGGCTAAATTAGCAAATGCTGCTTATTATTCCCTAAGATCCTATCATTCCTAAAAATCTTCTACATCTGTCAAATCTTAGTAGAGCAGGATTTCCACAATAACCCTTATTTCTCTACATATCTTAAATCTATCTACACTTTTTACTTACCCTATTCAATCTAGGGATGGGTCACGCTTTAATCTGGTTCTTTATCCTGCTATTCTCCCTCTTTTTAGACTAGTTCTATTCTTTTAAATGGCTCTCTATATACTTGCTAAACTAAGTAACATCATTCTATATAGGCTTATTCATTCTGTCTCCAAATTCTAGATCATCATCCTGTCAATAGTTAGAGGAGCTGAGGTGAGCCCGTCGACTTCACTCTAATTTCTAACATTCTTCAGAAATGCTAATAACCGTGAATGGCTTGTATTCTTTGACCATGGTACTTACAATATCATCTATGTATCTTACTCCTCAATAATCGAGCCATACAATATTATCATTAGGATAGACATTTCATTTATATTCTACATTTTAATTCTACTTATGATGATCTAACTAGTCTAATACTTCCATCCTCATTGGGTAATATATCTCGGGAGATTTATAAAGAGACTTATTAATTCATTTTAACACTCACCGTGTTCCTTATGGGGCGTTGGCTGATAGGTAATATTTCATGATTCATACCGGTATTTAAAAAGTATTAACAAATTTTGGCAAGTTTCCCTAGGCAGGTTCTGACGCCGATGTTTCTATTCTATTCTGCCTAACCTATCGCCTGCAATGGCTAATCTCTGCCTATTTCTCATCTATCCCTACTTCTATGCTCCTTATGGTAAATTATGCCCCTTTCTGATAACCTAACTGTAATCTCTACTCCTTTATTTAGAAGTCATTACCCGCCATTCAAATGAGTTATTTTATCCGGAGTAGTATTAATTAATTAGTGTGCATTTATTTTCTTTCACCTGAACTGCATTATTGTCCCTTTTGACAGACTCTGGCATCCTATTTTTAGTTAACCTATCTTCTTTATATCTGCGGGTTATTTTTTTTTTACCTAGGCATCATTATGACTTCTCTAGCTAAACTCTAGCCTTTTATATTTTCAGTACTGATCAGACTTTATATCTACTTCATAGCATCATAGCTCAATTATTATTCATATGCCTATATCTTCATTTTAAATCTCTGTGCTTAACAGCAACCTATTTCTTTTAATTCATATGCCTATAGCATCATTAATATCTCTCCTGCCTATAGCAGCATAATTCTATAAGCCTATAGCTTCATTTGCCAATGACAATAATTTCATGGAATTCCTTTTTTATTTAAGCTATTCTATTTTCTTCACTATATTATCTGTCGACATTCTATTTTCATTTATATGGCGCCTATTATATATTCGCAAGGAGTATATTCATTCTTGGCAACTCTTCCTATTTTTAACTTTCTTATTTCTCCTTGTCTTTTTAGTTAATTTCCATTTCCCTTTCTTAGTCCGGAGTCTGTTTCCTCTGTCAAATTCGTCTCATACAAAGTGGCCAGTTTTGTAAAAGACTTGTCTTTGACAAGTAGAATCATACCCTGACTAACTTTTTTTTTTTTTATTTTAAGCCTGCACTTCTCACAAATAAAATTCATTCTTCATCATTGTATCGTTTTTGAACGATATCTTAAGGCTCTATTGGGAAATGTTACTTCAAAAAATGACATTTTATTCATCCTTTGGCACATTTTGGCATTTAATTCTCTATCTAACCTGACGTTCATAACCCTTTATTTTTACTTGTTTGCATTTCATTTCTTCAAATCATTTATTTTCACCCTTAAAATTTGGAAGCAGGTATTTCAAAATATTCTATCACTATGTTGCATCCTATTGTATTTGCCATAGTCTCTATAACAGTGATTCTTAAACTGGGGGGCACGCCCCCCTAGGGGGGCGCCACTAGCTTCCAAGTAGTTAAAATAGTAACAATGAAAATAAAAATGTAGTAATTATTATGTCTTTTGTTTTAAAAATACTACATAGATATGGATAAATTAATCACTAAGGAGGATGTGTAACATTTTTTGATGTGGTCATGATCCATGAATAATTGTATTAAGAGTAAAAATTATGTTTTTTTTCAGTAATTAGTATTTTTTCTAGCATTTTCTATCAATGTAATGACTGTAATCTGTATAATGCTAAAACAGTTTGAGAAAAGATTAAGATAAAAATTTGTTTCATCATAATATATTTATTTTACCCATTTTCTATGAACAATATTTATTTTATTGAAATATAGTGCAGTGAATTCCTATAAAAAATCAACAGCAATGAAACAAAAGTCTATCATTCATCCATATACTCACATAACCAATGAAGTATATTAGCATACAAAAGGCAACATATTGTTTATAAAAACAATACATACACACATACGGTACTTTCTAGTTTGGCAAAAATCTCAAGGGGGGGGAGGGGGGCATGGGATCTATGCTTAATGCAGAAGGGGGGCGCAAGGCAAAAAAGTTTAAGAACCACTGCTCTATAAGATAAAATAGTTATTTGCAACGTGGATATACCTCCGCTACATATGCCTATCTTTCCCATATAATATTTTCCGTCTTCCTGCCTTCCTTTCTATCTGGCTAACTATTTTAAATTCGTTTCTTTTTCACTATTTGGAGGATTTGAATTTCATTTTCTTTGTGCAGGAGGCATTCTGAGAAGTGTCTTAGTTTATTTCATGATGGGGTTCTTTATTTCTGTGCCGGCCTCTCTGCCCTGTATATTTTCTTCTTTGACGTTATTTTGCATGATTTCTATCCTCTTTTATGTAATCTTTCCCTAGACTTAAATGTGTCATCTCTATTTCTTTTAACGGTTTTTTCCCTAAATTTCTGCCCATTATTCTGTTTAACTCTAGGGTAATTTGCGCCTCGTTCCAGTCTACTGTTTTAACTTCCCTGCAACTATTTAAATTACTCAGAATTTCTCTGGTAGGATTTGTGGTTATTAGTTCCTTAGAATTTTTCTTCCTATTTCCTATCGTTATTGCTAGTTTCCCTTTCTCTCCGTAAAACTCATAGCTAGGATGCTACTTATCACATAAGTTAATGCCTCATCTATTTCTACATATAGGACATTATCATTTAGCAAAGGAATCATGTCCTTTTTACTGTTGCTACGTGATCCTACATTTGTGTGGCAAATTTATTTACCGAGCCACCCTCATATTTTACCTATAGGAACTTATGTAGATTTGTTAACCTGTCTGTCTCTTTGGCTGATCGCCATAATTGCCTACATTATTTTTGAAACTCACTTAAAGTTGCTACATTTTTAATTCCTTACCATTCAAGGTTGTGTGAGCATCACTTACATTTGTATTCACGGTTAACATAACCTGTTTAATTTTGCTGTCTCATTGTTTATTCTCAGACTAACTATTCTACTTCCAGTATCAGCTAACCACTTATACACAGTATATTTCTCTAACCTTCTTTTATCTTGGTTATTCCTACCTACATTTCCACAAAAATTGGTTTGTGTTTATTTCCCTACTGAATTCATTTTAGCGGGTTTAGTCATTTGTGTTAATTCTTTAACCCTGGATAGGTACGGTCCTCGGACACCCCTTTAAGGGTATACTCGGACGCAAACGACCCCGACGCCAAAAAAAATTCTTGAAAAATCAGTTTTTGCAGTAACCTCCTTTTTTCTTTTGCCAAAAAAAACTTCAATGAATGCTTAAAACAACTGTAAAGATAAATACTACTCATCTGCAGAAAAACTATTTATTATAAATATTTTAAAAAATTAAGTAGAAAAAAAAAAAGACCTGACATAAAAATTCATAAAAAAAAAGTTTATACATATATACACAAATCCTTTTAGGAATTGATTCTTGAATGTTTAGGACACAACTTGATGTATTTTGGATGAAGTCAGACCCATGGAGGTGAAGATCTGAAATGAGAAAAAAAGGGTAACTTTTTTTGGCCAAAAAAAATTGTCCAAATTTCATGAATTTTTTTGGGTACCCAAATGAAATAGGAAGTGGCTAATTTTTTTAGGGAATAAACATATGTTATCCTAAAATAGAAATATGTAAAAAAATCTTCATTATTTTGTAAATTACATTTATATCAGGGGCCATATCTAAAGGTAATTTTTTGAGTACTTGGAAATTTCGTAAAAAAATACATATATTTAATATATAATATGATATTTATGCAGGTAAAAATATACCAAAATATCACAAATTCTATAGGGAACAAGAATATATATAGATAGGGCAGCTTACGCTTCGGATATGTCCACAAAATGGCCGCCAACCACACTGACTCAGACTCCCTAATCTGCCACTTGAAATGTAGGAAGGGTATGTCAATTTCAAGGTGTTATTTACTAATCTAATTATTATTGGATATGCATAAAAATTGTATGGTGGGTTGCTGGATAATTGTCGATTATTTTACGACTATAAAATTAAAATTCTGACCCAAAAAATTTTTTTTGAAGGGAAATAAAATCGAAAAATAAAATGTAAAACAATATTTTAGCTAAAAAAATTTGATGATATTCAATCAAAAAAAAAGTAAACAAAATTTTCCGACAAATAAACATCTAGAGGAATCATTACTCTGTGATAGTTCCTTAGTACGTAGTAATTTTGAAAGAATTGGGAAAAAACGAAAAAATGGCAATCACCGGAAAATCGAACACACCTATATATACGCCATATCTGGCTAAAAAAAAGATAGGCATGGGTAGCCAGATCATCTAGAAACACTTTCCAACACTATAAAAATATAAGTTTTGCGACACTACTTGCCAATTCCTTACGGTAACATGACTAAGCAAAAAAATGCAAAACAAATAAAAAGGGGCACTCGTGGAAAAATGGCCATTCTAATATACGGCATTTCAGAAAAAAAAAATTTCAGCCACGTGCTAGGCAAACCATAGAGGCATATTTTCCGACAAATAAACATATAAATGAAATATTACTCTGTGATAGTTCCTTAGTACGTAGTAATTTTGAAAGAAATGGGAAAAAACGAAAAAATGGCAATCACAGGAAAATCGAACACATACTTATATATACGCCATATCTGGCTAAAAAAAAAATAGGCATGGGTAGCCAGATCATCTAGAAACACTTTCCAACACTAAAAAAATATAAGTTTTGCGACACTACTTGCCAATTCCTTACGGTAACATGACTAAGCAAAAAAATGCAAAACAAATAAAAAGGGGCAGTCGCGGAAAAATGCCCAACATTCTAATATACGGCATCTCAGATAAAAAAAAAAGACATGCACGTGTTAGCCCAACCATCAAGGCACACTTTCTAACACATAAACATGAAAAAAAAATCAATAATATACGGCAATTCCTTACTACGTAGTAAATTTTTACAAATATTGAAAAAAAAACAGAAATTGGCAACCGCAGTTAAATACCCAATATACCAATAACTACGTCGTATCTGACAAAAACAAAATCACGCATGGGTAGCCATATCATCTAGACACACTTTCCAACATTAAAAAAGCAAAAGTTTTACGACACTATTTCGCAATATCTTACGGAAAAATGACTTGGCAAAAAAATTAAAAAAAATTAAAAAGGGACACTCGCGGTAAAATGCCCGACATTCTAATATACGACATCTCAGATAAAAAAAAAGACATGCACGTGTTAGCCCAACCATCAAGGCACACTTTCTAACACATAAACATGAAAAAAAAATGAATAATATACGGCAATTCCTTACTACGTAGTAATTTTTACAAATATTGAAAAAAAAAACAGAAATTGGTAACCGCAGTTAAATACCCAATATACCAATAACTACGTCGTATCTGACAAAAACAAAGTCATGCATGGGTAGCCAGATCATCTAGACACACTTTCCAACACTAAACAAGCAAAAGTTTTACGACACTATTTGGCAATATCTTACGGAAAAATGACTTGGCAAAAAAATGAAAAAAAATGAAAAAGGGGCACTCGCGGTAAAATGGTCCTCGTGGTGATGAACGACATTTTAACTAAAAAAAAAAACATGCACATGGTAGCCAAACAATCCACCAAGACTTTCCACAACTGATAACCTATACAAGTTGCACCATTCTACGACAATTTCATAATACGTAATAACTTTGATAATTATGCAAACTACCTCAGAAGGGTAAACTCGGACGCGAACGACCCCGACGCTTCTCAGAAATCGGGGAAGGAGTACAGCTACAGCAATGCACATCTGGACACTACTAGAGCGTGTAGGGGAGACACCTCCTGCAGGTCGATCACCCACAAATTCAGTCACAGGGGTGAGTCACGTGAGAAAAACCTGTTTTTTTTTGACGCTCGGGGTCGCAAACGACCCACCGTACCTATCCAGGGTATACTCACGTTTTTATGGGAAGTTGCTCGTTTGTGTTTTTCACCTACTTGGGTAATTCGAAATCCTATTTCACTCCTGTATTCTTTGGGTTGATAACATCATTACCATCATTTTCAAAAAATCATAACACATTTTGATTATACAAGAAAATAATAAAATAATTCATGCATCATTCAAGAAACCCTAGCGAGATAAAAATTTTCTATCTTAAATGAGAGACAATTTCTTACTTTTTACTGAGAGACGTAATTAAGAGAGAGATTCTTTTCCTCACATTTCCTATGCGAATTTCTTCTGTTAATATTACTTCATCGCTTCGGTAATTATTTCTTGTGTTTAAATTCTTGTTTCGTCTCACGTCTTGGCTATTCATTTGGCATCTTGATGTTTATTCAGCAATGTCACCAAAGTAAATATCTGGAAGAATTTATTCATTAATGTATGCACTGATAAATATCACACAGCATTTTACTGCCACCATTTTGTGATGCATTATGGGGCAAAATCAAGCATCACTTCAATATTGTTTTCAATTAATAAAAGTTATTCAATCATTCATATCAGTGCAAATAATTATCTATATTTAGACCCTCAAGAGAGTGGGTGCAGGTAAAAGGCCGTTTAGTTCCTTAACTTTACTGGTGAACTTAGTGAACAACAATTTTACAGTAATCTTCTACGTTGAATAATCAGTTTTAATCATAGACTGGAACAATTCAACTCTTGAAGATTGGAGGCTACAACCGTAGACCTCTGCTACACACTTCAGCATTCGGAATGTGAAATCCATGAGTTCGATGTGGCCGAATAGGGAATCCTTTCTTCAATAGGTGTCCACTCATCGACACTCTTCTCGGTAATTTCTTCTACATCGTAGATAATCTGATACCTCCCGGTTGGAAGGTAAAATTGTTGGCAGAAGGGGAACTTGGTCCCATCGTCGTCCTGCTTTGGACGCTTAGAAAATTTCCTCTGGATTAATTTGACGTTAAGTAAGTGCCTGCCAACTCGGCACTTGCTGTGGGGCCTCGCCTCAGGACGGAGGAGAAGGGACAACCAACCGACTATCGCGGTTTACTTTAGGAAAGAGCGCGCCTCTTCTATCCCACCATCAGCTTAAGTAGCCCAGAACAAGGGTGTTGTAATTACGTCATGTCATGTGACTGTTCTTGTGTTTTATTGGTCCCCTCTTCTGACGTAATGGTAGCGTCATACATTGCTTTGTGTCATTACCTGCTTCTTTGCAGCCGGCGAATCATGCGCGCATTTCTGTTGAGTGAGTCATGTGATATGTTTTCATGATTTGGCCTCGATTTGTTTTCATCGTTTGGGGCCTGTTTTGCCTAGCTAAACACAACATAAGCACTTTTCACAAACATTGGCTTTCAAATGCCATTTCACTCCAAGTTCCTCTCTCTCTCTCTCTCTCTCTCTCTCTCTCTCTCTCTCTCTCTCTCTCTCTCTCTCTCTCTCTCTCTCTCTCTCTCTCTTTATTTATTTATTTAAATCAATGTCTCTCTATCGTTTAACTAACGAATAAAACTCATAAAATACTTAATCAGATACACATATCAACTTATTCATGTGAAATTTTCTCCTTTACATGACAGAGTCCTATTACTCTACCTAGAAAGATATCAACCAAGAGACCTCATTACTGTGATGTCCATCACTATAGTTCTCCCGATATATAATAAGAGACCTTGCTACAATGAGGCTCATTCTGTAACTCCTGGGATATATACCAAGATACCATGTTACAGTGAGACCCATCACTATAGCTCCAATAATATATACCAAAAGACCTTGTTATAGTGAGGCCCATCAGTATAGCCCATGGGATATCTACCAAGAGGCCTAGCTAGAGTGAGGCCCATCACTGTAGCTCCCAGGATATATACCAAAAGACATTGCTATAGTGAGGACCATCACTGTAGCTCCTGGGATATCAACCAAGAGACCTTGCAACTTTGCGGCCCATCATTGTAGCTCCAGGAATATCTACCAAAAGACCTTGCTAGAGTGAGGCCCATCACTTTAGCTCCCGAGATATCTATCAGGAGAGCTTGTTAGAGTGAGGCCCATCACTGTAGCTCTCAGGATATCAACCAAGAGACCTTGCTATGATAAGGCCCATCAATGTAGCTCCTGGGATATCTATCACGAGACCTTGTTACAATGAAGTCCATCACTGTAGGTCTAGGGATATCTACCAAGAGACCTACTTACAGTGAGCCATATCACTTCAGCTCCCGGGATATCTACCAAAAGACCTTGCTCAGTGAGGCCCGTCACTGTAGTTTCATCTACCAAGAGACCTGGTTATAGTAAGGCCCATCATTGTAGCTCCCTGGATATCTACCAAGAGACCTTACTACATTGAGACCCATCGCTGTAATTCCCGTGATATATAACAAGAAACCTGGTTACAGTGAGGCCCATGACTGTAGCTCCCGTGATATCTACCAAGAGACCTGGCTACAATGGGGCCCATCACTGTAACTCCCAGGATATATAATGAGACACCTGGTTACACTGAGGCCCATCACTGAAGCTCCTGGGACACATACCAATAGACCTTGTTGCAGAGGGACCCATCACTGTAGCTCCCAGGATATCTACCAAGCGACCTAACAACATTGGGGCTCATCTCTGTAGCTCTTGGGATATTTACCAATACACCTTGCTACAGTTAGGCCCATCACTGTAAGGTCCTGTGATATATACCAAGAAACCTTGATACAGTAAGGCCCATCACTGTAGCTCTTGAGATATATACCAAGAAATCTTGCTACAGTGAGGCCTATCACTTTAGTTCCCAGGATATACCCTAAATACCTTGTTGCAGTGAGTCCCATCACTCTAGGTCACGGGATATCCACCTAGCGACTTTGTTGCAGTGAGGCTCATCACTGTAGCTCCTGGGATATATACCAAGAGACCTAGCATCTATGGGGCCATCACTGTAGCTCCTGGGATATATACCAAGAGACCTAGCATCTATGGGGCCATCACTGTAGCTCATGGAATATATACCAAGAGACCTTACTACAATTAGGCACATCACTGTAGGTTCCAGGGTATATACCAAGAGACATTGCTATAGTGAGGCACATCACTGTAGCTCCTGGGATATACACCAAGTGACCTACCAGATATGGGGCCCATTACTGTAGCTCATGGAATATATACCAAGACACCTTGCTAAAGATAGGCCATCAATGTAGGTTCCAGGATATATACCAAGACACATTGCTCCAGTGAGGCCCATCCCTGTAGCTCCAGGGATATTTACCAAGTGATCTAGCAGCTATGGGGCCTATCCATGTAGCTCATTGAATATATACCAAGAGTCCTTGGTATAGTTAGGCCCATCACTGTAGGTTCTGGGATATATACCAAGAGACATAGCAACAGTGAGGCCCATCACTGTAGCTCTTGTGATATATGCCAAGAGACCTTGCTATAGAGAGGCCAATCACTGTAGTTCTAGGTATATCTACCAAGAGACCTTGTTGCAGTGAGGTTCATCACTGTAGCTCCCGGGACATAAACCAAGAGACCTTATTACCGTAAGGCCCATCAGTGTAGACACTGGGACATCTACTAAGACACCTTTCTATAGTGAGGCTTATCACTGTAGCCACCAGAATATATACCAAGAGACTTGCTACAGTGATGCTAATCATTGTAGCTCCAGGGATATTTTCCAAAAGACCTTGATACAGCGAGGACCATCACTCTAACTCCTGGGATATCTGCCAAGAGACTTTGTTACAGTGAGGCCCATCACTGTAGCTCCCGGAATTTCTACCAAAACCCCTTGCGACAATGAGGCTCATCACTGTAGCTAGAGTGATATGTAATAAGAGACCTTACTAGAGTAAGGCCCATCACTGTAGCTCTTGAGATTTCTACCAAGAGACGTTGCTGCAATAAGGCCCATCACTGTGGCTCCCGGGATATCTACTAAGAGACCTTTTTACAGTGAGATCCATCACTTTAACTCTTGGGATATCTATCAAGAGACCTTGCTACAGTGAGGCCCATTACTGTAGCTTCCAAGATATCTACCAAAATACTTGGCTATAATGAAACCCGTCACTATAGCTCCCCGGATATCTACCAAGAGATGTGGCTAGATTAAGGCCCATCATTGTAGTTCCCTGGATACCTACTAAGAGACCTTGTTAAAGTGAGGCCCCTCACTCTAACTACTGGGATATTTAGCAAGAGACATGACTACAGTGAAGCTCGTCACTCTAACTCCCAGTATATATACCAAGACACCTGGTTACAGTGGGGCCAATCACTGTAGCTCCCAGGATATCTACCAAGAGACCTCGCTACAGTGAGGCCCATCACTGTAACTCCCGGGATATATGACAAGACACCTGGTTACATTGATGCAAATCACAGTAGCTTCCCGGATATCTACCAAGAGACCTGGCTACAGTTAGGGCCATCCCTGTAGCTCCAGGGATATCTACCAAGAGACCTGGCTACAGTGATGCCTATCACTGTAGTTCCTGGGATATCTACCTAGATACCTGGTACAGTGAGGCCCATCAATGTAGCTCCCAGAATATCTACAGAGATACCTTGTTGTAGTGAGGCCTATCACTGTATGTACCAGAATATCTACCAATAGACTGTTTTAGTGAGGCCCATCACTATAGCTCCTGGGATATCTACCAAAAGACCTATCTGCAGTGGGGTCCACCATTCTAGCTCCTGGGATATATACCAAGAGACCTTATTGCAGTTAGGTCCATCCCTGTAGCTCCCGGGATATATACCAAGAGACCTAGCTACAGTGCGGTCCATCACTGTTGCTTTTGAAATATATACCTAAACACCTCAGTGGGCCCATCATTGTAGCTCCTTTGATTTATACCAAGAAATCTTGTTACACTGAGGCCATCAATGTAATTCTTGGGATATATGTCAAGAGACCTTGCTACAGTAAGGCCCATCACTCTAACTCCTGGGATGTATACTAAGAGACATTGTTACAGTGAGGCCCACCACTGTAACACCTGGGATATATACCAAGAGACCTTGTTACACTGAGGCCAATCACTAACTCCTGGGATATATACCAAGAGACCTTGTTACACTGAGGCCAATCACTAACTCCTGGGATATATACCAAGAGACCTTTTTACACTGAGGCCAATCACTAACTCCTGGGATATATACCAAGAGACCTTGTTACGGGGAAGCCAATCAGTGTAGCCCTTGGTATATCTACCAATAAACCTTTCAACAATGAGGCTCATCACTCTAGCTCCCGTGATATCTACCAAGATACCTTGCTACAATAAAGCCCATCACTGTAGCTCCAAAAGACTTTCTAACAACGAGGTACATCACTTTAGCTCCTGGGATATCTACCAAGAGACCTGCCTACAGTGAGGCCCATCACTGTAGCTCCTGGGATATCTACCAAAAGACCTGGCTACAGTGAGGCCCATCACTGTAGATCCCGGGATATCTACAAAAAGACCTGAATGCAGTAAAGCCCATAATTGTACCTCCCTGGATATCTACCAAGAGAACTTGCTACATTGTGCCTAATAAAAGATAATCTCTAAATTCACGTTATGCAAGTTGGTTAACTAAAGAAGATATTTCTAGGTGATCAGATAGGGACTGCAACTGAATCACTTCCCTTTGTAGATTTTATTATAATGGTTGTTTCTAATCTCACATGGCTACCACGAGGATCATCACTGTAACTCCAAGGATATATACCAAGACACCTGGTTACAGTGAGGCCCATCACTGTAGCTCCCAGGATATCTACCAAGAGACCTCGCTACAATGAGATACATCACTGTAGCTCCTGGGATATCTTTCAGGGGACCTGACTACAGTGAAGCTTATTACTGTAACTCCCGGGATATCTACCAAGAGCCCTGGCTTAACTGAGGCCCATCACTCTAGATCTCAGGATATCTACCAAGAGACCTGGCTACGGTGAAGCCCATCACAGTAGTTCCGTGATATCTACCGAGAGACCTAGCTTCAGTGAGACCCATCACTCTAGAACTCAGGATATCTACCAAGAGACCTGGCTTCAGTGAGGCCCATCACTGTAGTTCCATGATATCTACCAAGAGACCTTGTACAGTGAGACCCATTAATGTAGCTCCCGGATTGTATACCTAGACACTATGCAACAGTGAGGCCTATCACTGTAAACCCTCGGATATATACCAATAGACCTGGCTACAGTGAAGCTCATTACTGTAGCTTCTGGGACATATGCCAAAAGACTTTGCTTCAGTGAGATCCATCACTCTAGCTCCTAGGATAAATACCCAGAAACCTTGTTATAATGAGGCCAATCACTCTAGCTCCTGGGATATATACCAAGACACATTGTTACCGTGATGCTAATGACTGCAGCTCCTGGGATATCTACCAAAAGACCTTGCTACAGTGAGGCTCATCACTGTAACTCCTGGGATATAAACCAAGACACCTGGCTACAGTGAAGCTCATCACTGTAGCTTCTGGGACATATACCAAGAGACTTTGCTACAGTGAGGCCCATCACTGTAGTTCCTGAAATTTATACCAAAAGACCTTGTTACTGTGAGACCCATCTCTGTAGCTCCTGGGATATATACCAATAAACCTTGTTACTCTGAGACCCATCACTGTAGTTCCTTGGATTTATACCAAGAGACCTTTCTACTGTGAAGCCCATCACTGTAGCCCCCTGGGATATATACCAAGACACATCTTTACACTGAAACCCATCACTGTAGCTCCTGGATTATATACCAATAGACCTTTTTACAGTGAGGCCCATCATTGTAGCCCCCTGGGATATATACCAAGACACATCTTTACACTGAGACCCATCACTGTAGCTCTTGGGTTATATACCAATAGACCTTTTTACAGTGAGGCCCATCACTGTAGCTCCTGAGATATATACCAAAAGACCTTGTTACCGTGAGGCCCATCTCTGTATCTCCTGGGATATATACCAAGACACATTGTAACTCTGAGGCCCATCACTGTAGCTCCTTGGATTTATAAAAAGAGACCTTGTCACAGTGAGGCCGATCACTGTAGCTCCTGGGATATATACCCAGACATATCGTTATACTGAGGTCCATCACTGAAGCTTCTTGGATTTATACCAAGAGACCTTTCTACTGTGAGGCCCATCACTGTAACCCCCTGGGATATATACCAAGACACATCTTTACACTGAAATCCATCACTGTAGCTCTTGGGTTATATACCAATAGACCTTTTTACAGTGAGGCCCATCACTGTAGCTCCTGAGATATATACAAAAAGACCTTGTTACAGTGAGGCCCATCTCTGTATCTCCTGGGATATATACCAAGACACATTGTAACTCTGAGGCCCATCACTGTAGCTCCTTGGATTTATAAAAAGAGACCTTGCCACAGTGAGGCCCATCACTGTAGCCCCTGGGATATATACAGAGAGACCTTGCTACAATGAGGCCCATCACTGTAGCTCCTGGGATATATACCCAGACATATCGTTATACTGAGGTCCATCACTGAAGCTTCATGGATTTATACCAAGAGACCTTTCTACTGTGAGGCCCATCACTGTAACCCCCTGGGATATATACCAAGACACATCTTTACACTGAAATCCATCACTGTAGCTCTTGGGTTATATACCAATAGACCTTTTTACAGTGAGGCCCATCACTGTAGCTCCTGAGATATATACCAAAAGACCTTGTTACAGTGAGGCCCATCTCTGTATCTCCTGGGATATATACCAAGACACATTGTAACTCTGAGGCCCATCACTGTAGCTCCTTGGATTTATAAAAAGAGACCTTGCCACAGTGAGGCCCATCACTGTAGCTCCTGGGATATATACAGAGAGACCTTGCTACAGTGAGACCCATCGCTGTAGCTCCTGGGATATATACCCAGACATATCGTTATACTGAGGTCCATCACTGAAGCTTCTTGGATTTATACCAAGAGACCTTGCTACAGTGAGGTCCCATTACTGTAGTTCCTTGGATTTATAAAAGGAGACCTTGCTACTATGATGCCCATCACTGTAGCCCCTGGGATATATACCAAGAGACCTTGCTACTGTGAGGCCCATCACTGTAGCTCCTGGTATATATACCAAGAGACCTTGTTACAGTGAGGCCCCATCATTGTAACTCCTTGGATTTATAAAGAGATCTTGCTACAGTGAGGCCCATCATTGTAGCTCCTGGGATATATACCAAGAGACCTTGCTACAGTGAGGCCCCATTACTGTAGTTCCTTGGATTTATAAAAGGAGACCTTGCTACTATGATGCCCATCACTGTAGCCCCTGGGATATATACCAAGAGACCTTGCTACTGTGAGGCCCATCACTGTAGCTCCTGGTATATATACCAAGAGACTTTGTTACAGTGAGGCCCCATCATTGTAACTCCTTGGATTTATAAAGAGATCACTGTAGTGAGGCCCATCACTGTAGCTCCTGGGATATATACCAAGAGACCTTGCTATAGTGAGGCCCCATTACTGTAGCACCTGAGTTATATACCTAGCAACCTTGTTTCACTGAAGCCCATCACTGTAGCTCCTGTTACTGAATCTGGAATCTAGAGGATAAACGAGTTTCCTTCAGAATGATTAATATGAGTCTGAACTTTAGATATTGATTGAGAAATTGCACGTCTAACAGACAAATAATTTATGATTCTATTAACATTTCTGCTAAGTCTACCCTTTGATTTTAACTGCTTTAAATATTTTTTTTTCCAGCAAAGAGGAAGGTTACTTTCCTGTTGACCCACACACAACAGCAAGATTTCCATTTTTTCCCATATTGAGAACAATTTCTGACTTTTGCCTCACAAACACCCATATCAGGATGTCTATCTTCTCCACATCTAAAGCATCTCTCATTTGTATATAAATTGTTGGTTGCTTTCTTTCATTCCCTTCTGTAGCATGAATTTTATATATATATATATATATATATATATATATATATATATATATATATATATATATATATATTCTGGGGGGTCATTCCCTGTATCTTAGCACTATTTTCATTATCACTCTCCAAATCCTAGAAAATATCTACAGCCCTCTGCTGATTCCCTTCCTTCATCTTCAGCATACGCTTTAGAGCTTGTTCATCATTACTGGCAGCAACAATACATTCTCTCAATCTATTGTCCATACACTTTGAACAAAAGCTACAGTATCCTGCAATTTTTCGGATACAGCAAAGAAATCTTCATAACTCTCACTTGCTTCTTGTTTCCTAAGATAGAATTCTCTTCTGTCGATGATACTTTTCTTTTGGCCGTGTAAGTGACATTCCAGGTCATCAAATATGATTTAAGATCACCCTTAGCCAAAAGTTAGAGGGCATATAATGTTCATGTTCAGTCTTCATCTAAAAGCAAAATGAAAACCGACCTTTCCTCAGTAGGTGTTAGTTTTATTTCAGTCAACATTGCATAACCTTTGAATTTATGCTGCCAAGCATAAAACTTCTTCCTCCTTCCTTATCCTTATTTTTTGTTTGGGTTCCCCCAGGTCCCTCAGTGTGAGGCACCTCGTATATCCACCAGAGAGTTGCTAATACATCTTCCGGTGTATTTTGCATCTTCCAGTCTTGGATGGTCTGGGATGCATCTTAGGTATTTATCGAGCTGATTTTTAAACGCATCTACGCTCACTCCTGATATGTTTCTTAGATGAGCTGGCAGCACATTAAATAGTCGCTGCATTATCGATGCTGGTGCGTAGTGGATTAGTGTCCTGTGCGCCTTTCTCAGTTTACCTGGAATGCTTTTTGGCACTATTAATCTACCTCGGCTTGCTCTTTCTGATACTTTAAGCTCCATGATGTTTTCAGCAATTCCTTCTATTTGCTTCCATGCTTGTATTATCATGTAGCGTTCTCTTCTCCTTTCTAGACTGTATAGTTTTAAAAATTGCAGTCTTTCCCAGTAATCAAGGTCCTTAACTTCTTCTATTCTAGCAGTATAGGACCTTTGTACACTCTCTATTTGCGCAATATCCTTTTGGTAGTGTGGGTACCATATCACATTGCAGTACTCGAGTGTACTACGCACATAAGTTTTGTAAAGCATAATCATGTGTTCAGCTTTTCTTGTTTTAAAGTGTCTGAATAACATTCCCATTTTTGCTTTACATTTAGCCAACAGTGTTGCTATTTGGTCGTTGCATAACATATTCCTATTTAAAATTACACCAAGGTCTTTAATTGCTTCCTTGTTTGTGATTGTCTCATTATTAGGTCCCTTGTATGCATACACCATTCCTTCTCTGTTTCCATAATTTATTGATTCGAATTTATCGGAGTTAAATACCATCCTATTTATCTCCGCCCATTCATATATTTTGTTTAGATCTCTTTGTAGTGAGTTCCTATCTTCATCACAAGTAATTTCTCTACTTATTCTTGTGTCATCGGCGAAACTTCTCACTACGGAGTTTTCAACATCACAGTCTATGTCTGAGATCATAATAACAAATAGCAGTACAGCTAATACCGTACCTTGGGGCACACCAGATATTACCTGGGCTTCATCTGATTTCTCGTCATTTGCAACCACTATCTGTTTTCTGTTTTGCAGGAATTCTTTTACCCATTTTCCTATCTTTCCCACAATATTATGCTTTCTCATTTTTTTCTCCAATATGTTATGGTCTACCTTGTCAAAGGCTTTTGCAAAATCTAGATAGATCACATCTGTGTCTTTTTCATTTATCATAGTATTGTATATGTTTTCATAGTGAGCTATCAGTTGGGTCTGTGTACTTTTTCCAGGTACGAAACCGTGTTGACCCATATTAAACAAATTATTTTTGACCAAATGGTTCATTATTTTCTTTTTTATTACCCTCTCATACACTTTCATAATATGTGATGTTAGACTAACAGGTCTATAATTGCTTGCCTCTAGTCTTGATCCACTTTTGAAGATAGGGGTTATATAAGCTAATTTATGTTTAACATATATCTCGCTCATATCTATACTCTGTCTTAGCAGTATTGCAAGTGGCTTCGCGATAGTGTTTGCAGTTTTTTTTTAACAAAATCGCTGGAACTCCATCTGGTCCGGCTGCCGATCCATTTTTAATTTTGTTTATAGCCGTGACAATATCTGCTTCATTAATATCTATATCCGTTAGATATTCAACATTTTCTTCTCTCATTTCTGTTTCAAAGAGTGACGAGGAAAAGTGAGGTACAGGTGTGGCACTATGATTAATTTTAAACTTGAAATGCTCATCATTTTGTCTTATTTCGGCACCATCAAATTTTTTCACGAATTTCGTTGACATTTCCTTTTTGTATGGTCATTGTTTCTAACATCATAGTTGAACGATCTTTCGTCTTCTGAGCCACGTCCGTTTGCAAAAGGATGATGTTGATTTTTTTTGGTATAAAAGTTTGAGTCATGGCTTCACAGTCAATTCTCAAAAGTGATAGCTATTGCAGACTTCCCTGTCAAACAAAATATAACAGGTCTTCGATCTTTTACGGTTTTGTGACCAGCGTGGGAGATTTCCTTCAGTAACTACACATGAAGTAAAACTTCTCAGAGATTTATTGAGGCTGCATAATTAATGGTGTTGGACTACTCAACTTGATTTATTTTTAGGACTATAGAGGAAGAACTTATTGTAACCACTATTCTTGCACATTTGAAGAAGCTTTGCGTTGTTGGAGACTGATACAATGAGACCTCATGGTCTAGGGTAAGCTTTGCTTCAAAAACACGGAAATGACTGGAAAATAACATAATGTGGCTCAAAATTTCTTTTGAAACGTTGAAACAAGATATGCTTTGATGGATCTGGAAATGACAGTTAGATTAAGAACAGTAAGGAAATGTCATACTTACTTGACAGGATTGCCTAATTTTGATGTTGTGGTGGATCATAGACTATTGATACCAATTCTTAATCAAGACTTTAATACTAGAGAGATAAGATAAGTAGTTTCAGTTTTACTGTTCACTGGCAGAAGGGAAGTTGTCGTTGTATTCAAGATGCTTTATCACATGCACCAGTTCAGGATCCTACGGAAGAGACTTTTGATTGAGGATGGATCCACAGATCCCTTTCATTTTGCCCTTTGAATTCTCATGACATGACTGAGGATGGCATGATTCTAGCACCTTTAAGGGACAGAATGTTGGAGAGAGTATGTGTTGCTACTCAAAAGGCTGCAAAATACAATTCACTCCTGGAAGTTATAATAAAAGATTTTTCTAAACACTGCCATAACTAGAAAGTAGAACTCAGGCTTTTCTTGAATGTACCTGGCATGCTTGCTGATGCTTCACTTTCGTAGAAATTGTCCAGAAGCTGATTATGACTACTTTTAGGAATGGACCTTTTCTACCAAGGTAAAGATATGGATCAAGTTATGATCCAACTAAATGTTTGCCGTCAGTTATACAGGAACCTCTTATTAAAGGAATATAATGTATCTTCCTCGTATTTCCTTGCCAGTCTATGAGAGCTTAAGCAAGAACGTGCTTTTGGTCTGTTTACCCGCGGAAGGGTCTAGAGCCTGCCACCAGACATTGCAGGAGTGGATCTCAGATTTTTTTGTAAAGGGGGTTCCAGGCTCCATGGCCCTTACGTGTCTCTAACAAAAGGTAGTGGGGATGGTGAACATAACGAGCTATTTCAACTACGCAGTCTGGGGCAAGCGGTAGTTCCTGCAGCAGGTGGCATTTGATGACAATTTCAATGCACGATTAGCTACAAAATAACTAGTTGAAATGCATATTTTTTTAAATCTTGGTCATAATTTACAACATAATTCCATCTCTATTTCAGAATATGTAACCATTTCAGGTGTAATTTTGAGTCCTATGATGATATGTCTGGCAATTAATTGGAAGTTGTATTAAAAAGAATAAGGTAATGATCATTGCTGTGTAACCATGTGTCCAGTAATCATGTACATGATAATCAATGATGGAATTGTGAAAATAAATGTTTTGAATTATTAGTTCTATAAACGTTCATTTAGGATTAATGTTATATAAATAATGATGAGAGTCCTAGACACGTTTTTCTTCTATTTGAGAGTGTAGCCTCACGTTGGCTGAATATGGAAAAAAAAAAAATCATGATCTTAAACAATTATTTATTTTTTCACACTGCACACACATGATATGGGGTTTGTCCTAGAAAACAAACTCGTTTCATATCCTGGGCGTAGGGGTAGGGAGGGGGCAAAGATCTATAGTTCCTCCCCACCCACACTAATATCCAAATATGTACTTTTATAGTAACTCAAAAAAGATTCAAAGACATTAGATTGCAAAAAAAGCTTAAATCATTCAAAATTACTTTCTTGAATTATTGTACTTCTATATTTATATATATAAATATATATATATATATATATATATATATATATAAACATATACACACATATACATTATATATATATACATATACGTGTGTGTGCGTATATATACATACATTAAGTATATGTTTATAATTTTATATATACACATGATTAAAATCATATATATATATATATATATATATATATATATATATATATATATATATATATATATATATGTATGTATATATGCAGATATACAGTATACACACACACATATATATATATTATATATATATATATATGTATATATATATATATCCATATATATATATATACATAATCATATTATTATTATTATTATTATTATTATTATTATTATTACTATTTGCTAAGCTACAGCCCTAGTTGGAAAAGGAGGATGCTATAAACCCAAGAACTCCAATAGGGAAAATAGCTCAGTAAGGAAAGGAAACAAGAAAAAATAAAAATTTTAAGAAGAGTAACAACATTAAAATAAATATCTTCTATATAAACTATAAAATCTTTAACAAAACAAGAGGAAGAGAAACAAGACAAGAGAACGCTAACCCAAGACAGTGGAAGACCATGGTACAGAGGCTATAGCACTATCCAAGACTACAGAACAATGGTTTGATTTTGGAGTGCCTCTCTCTCATAAGAGATACTGACCATAGCTAAAGGGTCTCTTCTACCCTTAACAAGAGGAAAGAAGCCACTGAACAATTACAGTGTAGTAGTTAACCCTTTGAGCGAAGAAGAATGGTTTGGTAATATCAGTGTTGTCAGGTGTATGAGGATAGAAGAGAATGTGGAAAGAATAGTCCAAACTATTTGGTATATTTGTAGGCAAAGGAAAAATGAGCCGTAACCAGAGAGAGGGACCCAGTGTAGTACTGTGGGACCAATCAAAAGACCCAATAACCTTCTAGTGGTAGTATCTCAACGAGTGGCTGGTGCTATGGCCAGCCTACTACCAATATACTGTGTGTGTTTCTATATATATATACATACATAAATATATATATATTCATATATATATATATATATATATATATATATATACAGTATATTGGTAGTAGGCTGGCCATGGCACCAGCCACTCGTTGAGATACTACCACTAGAAGATTATTGGGTCTTTTGATTGGTCCCACAGTACTACACTGGGTCCCTCTCTCTGGTTACGGCTCATTTTTCCTTTGCCTACAAATATACCTGTTGCTCGTTTTCTGTCTCTTAGTGTTATTCCCATCATTATTCTTCCCATAGTTCTTTGAACTGTAGCTAGCTTATGTTCTAATGCTTTAGTGAGGCTCCAAGGTTGGTACTGGTAGGACCAACTCACTAAATATTTCTTAGAGAGAAAATGGCATTTTACTTTTCATAATGACTATGTTAACGAAAATCTCTCCAACTCACGCTTAACCTTCTTGTAATTTCAGTCTCATGTCCTAGGGAAACACCGTCTGTCCTAAGTGCGTATATTCATTAACAATCTCTAGAGGTTGGTCCTTAACCCCTATTTGTTGTGAGCCTTTTCAATGAGCATTTTCTTCAGTCCCACATTTCTGCTTTCTCTATTCAAATCTTCAATCATCTTTCGTAATTCACTAAACAGCACTAAGTCATCTGCAAATCTCAAGTTGTTAAGGTATTCCCCTTAATTCCTACATTTTCCCAATCTAAATTCTTAAAAACTTCTAAACATGCTTTGAATAATTTGAGAGATGTATGGTCTCTTTTTCTAACAATTTTTCTTAATTGGAATTTCTCACTAAATTTATGTAGTTTTATCATTGATGTACTATTCGTATCTTCAAGTGCTCTAACATAAGTATCATCTATTCCTTGTCTTTGAAACGCTATCATTACTACTAAAGTGTCACAGAAACAAAAGCTGTTTCATAGTCTTAAAATGCCATATATATTGGTTTTCTCTTTTTCCATTAGCTGGTTAATTACATGGATATGGTCAGGTGTCAACTATTTACGTCTAAAACTTGCCTGCTCTCTTGGCAGATTAAAATCTAGCTTTCTTTCCATTTTGCATAATATGATCTTTGCAAATATTGCAAATATTACTGAGAGTAAACTTATTGTGAAATAGTAAATGATAAAGTAATTCCAAGATGAAGGCATAGAGAAATTTTGCAAACATTATGTATAAAGTTAAATGAAATTCACTATCAAGAAATATCCTCCATCTGTTATCAAATCATTTGTTAGGCCATCTTCTTCTGCTTTGCCTCTTTTCATGCCTTTTAAGGCCTTCTTTGCTTCTACTGTTAGTTTCGGTACCGGCCCAGGAGTTTCCTTATTTTCGTTGGCAAAGCTATTTCTTATATCTCTATTGTATAGCATTGTATAGAAATCCTCTGCAATTTTTATCATTCCATATCTTTGTTGATATATCCATTTTCATCCGTTAAAGGAAATATCTATTCGCACCCTGTTCCAATTCTTCTTTTTAATAAGTTGATGCTTCTTTTTTTTTTTAGTGTTTCCTCCATTTTGCTCTGATTGTGTTTACGAATTTCTTGTGTTTTTACTTTGTTTATTGTTTTGAAGAGTTCTGCTAATTCTATTTTATGTAACTTGGGTTTTACCTTCATTTCCAATCTTCTCTTTATTAGATCTTTGGTGTTTTATGATAGTTTTTCTTGGTGTTGTTTTGGAACTTTTCCACCGATTTCTTGTGCTGATTCTAGTAAACTTTTCTTTAAATTACTGAATATTTCTTCCTCATTTGTTTTCATTTCGCTATGTAGATGGGAGTGCTTATTTTGTATTGCTAAACTGAACTCATCATACTCTTCTCTTCTTGCAGGAGCGTTTATTTTCTATTTTATTTTTTTTTTATTAAATCTAGACAAATTTTACTCTTCACAATTCATAGTCACTTGACTTTAATTTGTTCAACACTGTTACATCTTTATCTAAATTAACTTTTTCTCTGAGAATAAAATCTATTTTACTTTTCTTTTCTAGATTTCAGCTTTTTCGTGTCCATTTTCTATGTTTATTTTTAACAAAAAAAGGTGTTCATGATTATTAGATCGTTTTCTTTTATCAAATTCTACAACCATGTCTCCTATGTTGTTTTTTGTGTTAAATAGAAATTTGTCTACAGATGATTCTCCTCTCTTCTTTTGACCTACTTTACACTGAAGTCACCCAAAACAATTGCAAATAGAGTCTTATGTTTTTTGTTTGTTTTAAAGATAATCCCCAAATCTTCATAAAAAGTTTCTCTTTCTTCCTTCGTATTGGTTTTAGTTGGTATATAAATTTGAATGATCTTCATCTTATACTTTTTATTTACTTTGATAATCAATTCTGCAATTCTCTCGCTGATACTATAAAATTCCTGTTACCGGCAAGATTCCTATTAATAAGAAGATCCACTCCATTTTCTTTCTTTCTTTCTTGTCCTCTGATGCAAAAGATATGAGCCTATTCTAACTCTCTAATTTATTTTGATTCCACTCAATTCTATTATATCCCAATTTGCTTATTTCTGCTCTTTCGTTACACAACAAGATTTTCTTCCCTAGACAGGGTCCTGACATTGTACGTTGCGAGGTTCAGTTTCCAAAGATAGCTTTTTCTAGAACATATATAATTGTATACAGACCTACACACGCGTACGCACACACACACACACGCACACGCACATATAATTCTATATAAGATTCCCCAGTTATTCCAATTTCACTCAATCCTATGATTTGTATTATATCCCCATTTATTCATTTCAACACTTCTAGTAACACAGCTAGTTCTCATTCCTTAAACAAGGTCCTGACATTCTATGTTGTGAGCTTCAATTTCGAAAAGTGGACTTTTCTATTACACACACACATACACACACACTTACACACATAAACAAATACACATACATACACACACACACACACACACATATATATATATATATATATATATATATATATATATATATATAAGCATATATGTATATATATACATATATATGGGTGTGTGTGTACATATGTATGTGTACATAAATATGCATGCATATGATTACATACACACACACACATATATATATATATATATATATATATATATATATATATATATATATATATATATATATATACGGTTTTGCTAATTGAAAGGCATTCTAAAAACATTGATTTTCTATGACCATTGTAGTATTTTCAAGTCTATGGAGTACTTATCTGTTTGTGAGGTTCTCATCTTCATACCTTATCACCATAGTTTAAAACCAAAGACAAATAACATTATTATTGATTGAATCATTTTATAATTGTCTTCTATAAACTATAAATTAAACGAAATTAAAAAATATAAAAGCCGTTAAAATGTAAAGATAAGATTGGAACTGAAGCAAAAATGATAGATGAAATAAACCGTAATTAAAAACATTGTAGGCTTAGAAAACTGATAGCCCTAATTTGATAGATATTGGGAATGAGTTTATAGAAAAGAATCAACATCGTTAGCATGGTTTTGGCACATTCCTCAAGTAGGCCTACCGGTACTTTATGGTAGTCATTGTAATTGGTCGCATAAAAATCGTCCTAAAAATGTGATTTCCTGGTTGCTATAATTACCTTCCACATGCCAGGAAATCTCATCTAAAGGCGTTTCCTCGTATGAAAAAAGAATCTGGGGGAGGTTCCCCAGACCCCACCCCGTCGTCAGGGACTTCTCTAATTTTACCCCGCCCCCCGCCACCCCCACCCAAAAAGACGCTTCTACGCCCATACTTATACAAATGACGCTACTCTCCATCAGTATCAATGCATGGTGCAAATTATGGGGCTTGAAATTGAACCATAACAAAACTCAAAAGTATGATTGTAAGTAGATCAAGGACAGTGGCTCCTCAGCATCCAGATCGCTACATTGAGGATATTTCTTTTACTTTATAAAACTCAGTTAAGATTTTAGGTGTGATTCTTAATCACAAATTTACTTTTGAGAAACGCAATCGGTCTGTTTCTTCTTCAATTTCACAAAAAAGTAGCCTATTGAGAAAGTTTTGTGAGATAATCGGTGATCAATCTATCCAGAAGAAATTTTTTTCTAATTCTTTCATTCTACCATATTTCGATTATTGTTCTCCTAAATGATCTTCAGCTGTTGGCTTTTATTAGATTTAATATTCCGCAATTTTCAGATGACGTAAAGAGGTCAGTGTATGTTGTCATTTCAATAAGTGCCTTATATATATCATCAACTTGGTAGCATAGTTTTTAGTGCATCTACCAGACTCTCCCATGGCCTACTTGTTAAGCTTTGTACCTGATGTTTCAGTCGAGGTTAAGATGTGTTCAGTACGTCCCAACGATGGATTGAGGTAGAGAATAATGCATAGAGCTTTTGTATCATGCCAGGAAAGTTAGTTGCTTCTAAATAGAAAGTTGCTCCATTATTCCCCACAAGATTTAATGTGTGTGCAGAACATGGCACCAGTGGCAT
>NC_090733.1:75000989-75008489 GCF_036898095.1 Palaemon carinicauda | reverse complement strand
GCCCCTGAAAGTCAAATTTTTGTTTTGCGAAATTCTCAGCTCCAGAACAACTGCAAAGGAAATATTTAACGAAGTGGACAGATATTCTTTCTGAGACACAAGGTATCAAAGGAGAATATGTTGGCGTGTGAACTGACGGCGCTTGCAATGCATAGATCTGGTTAGCCAAAATTCGTCAGATTAATATCATGAGTACACCTTGCACTATTCACCGCCAAGCATTGGGAATGGAAACCATGCACGATGAGTTGAACAAGTTCTCAATGAAGTGATTAAAACAATAAACTTCGTTCAAAAGAACGCACTTCATTTTTGTTTGCTTAATGCATAATGCAAGAAAGTGATTCCGAATTTGAAACGCACTTATTACACGCATAAGGATGGCATTCCCAAGGAAATGTATCGAGTTGGGTGTTCGTACTAGGCCTATACGTAAAGAAATGAAGCAATTTTTGCTAGACACAGAACCAGTTATCCCCGCAAATGTTCGTGCTCTCCGTTATTTTATAGGCCTGTAATTTTTGGTAGAGATATTTGAATCAATGAATTCCCTGAATTTGTAACTGCAAGGAAAAGAGATCACAATGCTCCATTATTATTATTATTATTATTATTATTATTATTATTATTATTATTATTATTATTATTATTATTATTATTATTATTATTATTATTATTATTATTTCTAGCTTTCAAAAGGAAACTTGAACTATGGCACTCTAAGCTAGAGAAAAATTATTTTCCACAAATATTAATGAGAATAAGAAAAATGTCGAAAACAATAACATTGAGTTGATGAAACAACTTGTAGTACTTCTTATTGAAGAAATAACTCATTATTTTCCTAAAGAAAAAGAAGAAAAAAGAAAAAAAATATTAATTTATCAGCATCCAGTTTGAGCTTTCCTTTAATGATCTACCTTTTGAGGTTTATTCAATACAAGAACAATTTATTGAATTGATTAGTGATGCATTTTCCGTGAAAAGCGGACTGAAATAGCACAGTCCTACCCGGTGTGACAAAGATAGCTCCAAAAGTGCGTATTCCATTTGCAATCCCTTATGAGCGTGAATCACCATTTTCCACGCTACTTACCATCAAAGAAAATTCCGAAACAGATTAAAAGCAATTGATGATATGAGAGATACATTGGCCAAAGATAAGCCAAATCTAGAAGAATTGATTCAGTCGAAGCAAATACACTCATCCCATTGAACGTACATTTGATAAATAATGTTGCCATTTTCTGCTTATATTTGTTTTAGCCAAAAAAAAAAAGGAAAAAACCCATATAGGTAGCATTTTCTTATTAATTGCCTGGTTGTCCAATAAAAATGAAGTTTTTGCTTAAGTAGATTAGGGTGTCCATCTTTGATGAAATGTAAACAGGTTTCCAAAAAAAAAATAGTTTTGTTTTAGTACCTTAATGTTACTATTTTGTGAATATAGGCTATATTTGTTTGATTTTTTTTTTTTTCATCAACTGTACAGTATAATTTGTAATGTTTATTATCATTGATTTGAAAACGGTCCGCCGAGCGATCTAAAACTTGTGAAGAGACCGCCAGCCAAAAAAAATTTCAGAATAGCTGAAAACCCCTGTTCTAAGGCTAGTAAGACTCCAAGTTTCTGATGCATAGGTTATTACTTGTAGGACCATCTCATTAAATACTTTTCTTTTTAGCGAAAGTGGCATTTTACCTTTCATAATCACATTTTGTATATCAAATGCTCTTCATCCCATGCTTATCCTTTTAATTTCGGTCTCGTGTCCTGAGGCAACACTTACTGTCTGTCCTAAGTACGTGCTGAATATTCATTAACACTCTCTAGAGGCTTGTCCATAACTCTTATTTGTTTACTCTCGACATTCTCATTGAACATTGTCTTAATTTTACGTTCCTACATTTCTGCTTTCTCTATTCAAATGTTCTATCATCTTTTGCAATGCCTCCTATGATTTACTAAACACAACTACGTCATCTACAAATCTTAACTTGTTGAGGTATTCCCCATTGATATTGATATATATTTTCCCAATCTAAATTCTTTAAAACTTCTAGGAATGATGTGAATAATTTAGGAGATAGGGTTCCCCTGTCTAAATTCTATCTCAATCAGAATTTTCTCACTACCTTTATGTAATTTTGGGATTGCTGTACTTCCTTTATAGATATTTTCGTGATCTAACATAAGATTCTTCTATTTCTTGTTTTCGAAGGGTTTTCATTACTGCTGATGTTTTGACAGAATCCTAAGATTTCTCATAGTCTATAAATGTCAGGCATAGTGGTTTGTCATACTCTGTACATTTTCCATTAGCTGGTTAATTACATGGATATGGTCAGTTGTTGAATACCCACTTAAAAAGCCTGCCTACCTTCTATTTGATCTAATATGATCTTTTTGAATATTTTATATATTAGGGAGTAAACTAATTGGGTGGTAATTTTTCGGGCCTTTTGTGTCTCCCCTTTTGTGAATTAACATAATTCACTATAGTGTATATATATATATATGTATATATACATGCACTATATATATATATGTACTGTATATATATATATATATATATATATATATATATATATATATATATATATATATATATATATATATATATATATATATATATATATATATATATATATATATATATATATATATATATATATATATATATATATATGTGTGTGTGTGTGTGTGTGTGTGTATACACGTGTGTATATGTATCAGTGACGTTTTCTAGAAAGCAGATAAGCTGTTAAATTTTTGTTTTGTTCAATTCACCTGTGCTTAGATACTGCTAGTTTGTAACTTTTCATATTAAAATCCACCTACGAGTTTACAAGAGATGACTGATCATCTGAGATTTTCTTTTAATGCTGATGCTGGTGATATGTATCATCATCAAATGGAGTATTTATGTTTCATTTCCTTGACCTTTGGTCACTGCAAAGATTCTATGCGAAATAAGCCCCACCCCTAATGATGCCATAGCCAATCACGTTGTCTCCCACATTAGCACTGGTTACAATATATCCCCTTACAAATTTCAAACTAGACTAACTTGAAGGGGGTGTGTTGTGACTCCTGTTAATTCGAGAGACATGACTGGCTATGACGCTCATTTTGCTCAGAATCTCTGCTGAGACTATAGAATACGAAAGTATTACAGAAACTTACTATTTTCTAAATCCCGACTAAACAGCTTTTTGTTATCTTCATTAATAGCAAAGCTATAACTCTAACTGGAAAAACAGGTTGATAAAAGACTAAGGCTCCAACAGGCATTACAGTCTATATGTAAGGTTATCCTCTTGATTATAGTTGTGTTGGCCAATTGGAAGAGTCCCTGCCTGACGATCAGCCGGACTGGGGTTCGAGTCACGCTCTAGTTCGATAATTTCCTGCTGTGTTTGCAACCTCACCATCCTGGTGAGCAAAGGATGGGGGTTTGGGGAGCACATAACTCTACTTGCTGAGTCATCAGTAGACATTGCCTGATCCTTCCTAGTCCTGGTTTGGGTGGAAAGGGGCTTGGGCGCTGACCATTGCCTTGCTAGCTAGGGCATTCTCACTGTCCCTTGCCTCTGCCATTCATGGGCAGCCTTTAAACCTCTAAACCTTGAATATTTGTTTCTATTGGTTTAGCCTGATGCAGATGATCGTGATGGAGACTATGGAGTCAAGAAAAATCTGATTTTTACCATATCTATGGTCTTAATGGCCAAAGATATGGTCAGAGATCAGGTCCGGTCTAGAAATAAGTATAGGTTGAAGTATTCCAGAAGAACCCATGTACCTGGTTGATAATGTAGTAAAGGAATCTGTTTCATTGTTATTTTATGAATATTATTTTTATACTTACCTATTGTTTTTTTTTTTTCAGTTTCACACGGCGATTTTGGGGATCATGAAACTTCAATATATAGGAAAAACCAGATTCTTCAACTGAAGCTTTTGCCCCAAAACCCGGACATCTTTCTCATATCTAAGGTATGCAATTAAGATAACTAAGATAAAGCAAGGAAAATAAGCTTTAAGATATGGGACGCTTTATATTACTATTTCTGATAGCCTTTCCCTTTCTGGGTGGGGATACCTTAACCTGGAGAAAGGGTTTGCGTATCGCCATTATCAGCAAAGTTGTTCTAGTCAGGGTGAGCGTTCAGACTAAAATCTCCCACCATCACCAATCTGCACTGGCCAGCGTGGTGGTGAAAAATTACCAAGCCATAGGCATGATAAAAGACAGGTCTGAGACTAGAAGCACCTTCATTTGCCACAGATGTTGTATTTTTTTTTTTTAATATCAATTGGGCAACGAAATAAAAATCCGAAATGTAATTTACGTGATATTTTTTTTTTTTTTTTTTGATAAAGAGAATTACTAAAAAGGAAAGTTGAGTAAAGCTCTTTTCTTATCTCTGTTCTGGCAACTTCCAGCTTCTTCTATGGGAGGGAGGATACATTTTATTATGCATTATTTACTTCAGTGATTATAGTCTATGAAACAATTTGATATAGAAATGATTGTTTTGAGTTGGTGATATGATTTACTAAGTACAATGAAAGATGTTCATTATCTTTTGTGACAAGTAAAATACTAAGTCAAATGGAAGAAAGGGAAACAATTTTCATGAATCATTGCCAATCTTAACCCACCTCTGTCCCCACCGTAGTTACACCACTGCTTTATCTGTAAAAAATGCCTCCACATTATTGCCCATAACAACGCAATTAATGCATTTCTATGGTAAGCATTCAAGTTGTACTATAACCATAACATGACATGCACTAACAAGTTACAGTATAAGAAATGGAAGGATAATTATGTAAAGTCTTTGCCGAAGTAATGCAAGAAACATTTTGATAATATGGCTAGTCGTAGATGCCATAAATCATGATATGTCTGCAATGGTTTATTCAAGTTACCGAGATAACCCTCTGCTATACATCTATGTAATATAGTAGCTGCAGTTATAAAATTAATATGGAGATTCTTCTTTCCCGCCGTTATCCCTACATTAAGGGGTCGGTTGCCTGATACGATCACTATTTCTAATAGCATCAGGCATAGTTGTTAATTAGACAGAGGGTTCTACGACCGCATGTCCTTGCAGTCATTAATCACAGTTATTGACGGTTGGTCTAACCTTTGACTAAACAGTCCAACTACAAAGCAACAGTTTCCACAATTATCAGCAGTGGGCCTATCCTTTCGCAAAAAAGCAACACTGCAATGCAGCGGCTGTCCTTTTAGTCGCTTTTTACGACACGCAGGACATATGGTGGTAGGGTTCTTACTCCCATACCGGAGGGTGGTATTAAATGAATATGAATAATATGTTCAAAAACAGAAATTCAAGTTCTTCCTAGTAGGAGAATTTCATCAGGCTAAAGGATAAAATACATATAATTTTTATTTCAGATGAATGAATACACCTGCGCAAGATAGAAGCCTCCACAATACATTAGGAAGAAATGTCCCGGAATATACAAGTAACAGAATAACTACACACAACCAACCAGGTAGGGCCGTGCTTTCCTCACAGAGTTTTTAAGGCATCTTCTCTGACCAAGAGGATGTCGTTAAAGTGTTGAGGGGTGCAAGGATGAATAGGACGGTAAACTAAATTGCTAATTATGCCACTGTTCCTTAAATAACTTAATATTTATAATACAATATATTACTGTAAACAACTTTATTATTTTTGTGTCAAAGGATGCTTCACGAAATATGTCTAGTAAAAGGATAAAGAATAGTGGCAAGATTATTGTTGCTGAGTTTTGCATGTCAGAAAGGTCATAATATTGATTACTGATTCCCAATTTCGGGGTTAACCCTTCTTCAGGTGTAAATCGCATTTTCTCTCCTAATCCGACTTTTATATATATGAAGATTTATCAGTTTTCCTTTATTTGACAAAGAGTCAAGATGGCCTCTTATACATAATCCAGGTGGCTGTATCACACACTGTCCAAAGAACAGGGCTCCCTTTCAGCTGATGCGTTTGATTGTAAGAAATATAACAATACTTTTTTCGAAGCTCATCCGACAGAGAAGCAAGGTCCTTATCAACTGATCTACCACTCCTCCACCCAACTTTAAGACAAACTTCCATAAAAAAAAAACATCATCATTGCTTTTCAATTGCTAGGAGATACGTTTTTCTTTCAAATTCCTGCCAATGTAGTGTCCCTCCGACCCAAAAACTTATCCTTTCAGACTTCAACTTTTCCTTTTGGGTATAGCTGCACTGTATTAGCCCAGTGTTGGGCTATAGGATGAATATTTCATAAAATGAATCAAATTCCGGTCTGTTTCTGTGACAGGAGAAAGGTTATAGTTCTCACATTTCTATCATATATCCCGCCAGGTTGTGTTTCCTCTTTATCTAATGGTGTTTTTTAAATTGAAAATGAATTCATAGTTCTCATTCTTAAGAGCGTCGTTATCGTTTCTTCATCTCTTTTATATGATAACGACTTTCTGATAGTTTTCTTTTCTGAATTTCATTCGCACAGTTTGTCTTCTTTTGTGTGGATGACATTCTTAGCCTTTGTTTTTGTTGCAAAAGCTAGTGATGCAAAACCATTTATATAGCTCATCTGTAAGTCATATTGTTTAAGTCGCATATTCTAAAAGCTCTTAGCAAATAAACTCACTGATATTCAGTTTTTTAATTGCACCATTATGTAAGGACAATTATTAAATGTATACATCCGTATCAAATATATTTTTGGAAATATATCCAGGAATATGAGATTTTATCTACACTTTTTTGCAATCAATTTCATGGATGGTTTCTTGGTACTGAACTCTATCAACAAATACATTCCAAGTTCCAGTGGTCTTTCTTTGGGATATATACATATTATTATTATTATTATTATTATTATTATTATTATTATTATTATTATTATTATTATTATTATTATTATTATTATTATTATTACTGCTAGCTTAGCTACAACCGTAGTTAGAAAAGCTGGATGCTATAAGCATAAGGGCTCCAACAAGTAAAAAAAAAAAACCAGTGAGAAAAGGTAATAATGAAAGTCATTCAAGGTGAGATAAACAGCATAAGTGAGAGATTTTGTGGGTGCTAAATATGTTGCTCCATGACAAGGGAGTTAAGATAAAGTTACACTAGTATGATATATTGCAATAATCCATTCAGTTCAAAAAATATATATATATATATATATATATATATATATATATATATATATATATATATATATATACATATATATATATATATATATATATATATATATATATATATATATATATATATATATATAAAACTCGCTGAACACTACACCAAATGTCTGCAAGAATACTCTATACATTCAGCTTGGAAAAACTTTATCATTATACTAATTCACAAATAAGGAGAAACAAAAGACCTAAAAAATTACCGCCTAATTATTTTACTCTCCGTAATATATAGAATATTTACAAAGATCATATTAGGCCGAATAGAAAG
>NC_090733.1:74993489-74995989 GCF_036898095.1 Palaemon carinicauda | reverse complement strand
TTGGCCAGGGCACCAGCTACCCGTTGAGATACTACCGCTAAAGGATTGCGGGGTCTTTTGACTGGCCAGACAGTGCTATAGTGGATCCTTCTCTCTGGTTACGGTTCACTTTCCCTTTTCCTACACAAGCACTGAATAGTCTGGCCTATTCTTTACAGATTCTCCTCTGTCCTCATACACCTGACAACACTGACAATACCAAACAATTCTTCTTCACCCAAGGGGTTAACTACTGACCTGTAATTGTTCAGTGGCTACTTTCTTTTTGGTAAGGGTAGAAGAGACTCTTTAGCTATGGTAAGCATCTCTTCTAGGAGGACACTCCAAAATCAAACCATTGTTTTCTCGTGTTGGTTAGTGCTGTAGCCTCTCTACCATGATATTCCACTGTCTTGGTTTAGAGTTCTCTTGCTTAAGAGTACACTCGGAAACGCTGTTCTATCTTATTTCTCTTCCTCTCGTTTTGTTAAAGTTATTATAGTTTACATAAGAAATGTTTTTTTTTAATGTTGTAACTGTTCTTAAAATATTCTATTGTTCCTTGTTTCCTTTCCTCACTAGGCTATTTTCCTGTTGGGGCCCTGGGCTTATAGCATCCTGCTTTTTCAACTAGGGTTGTAGCTTAGCAAATAATAATAATAATAATAATAATAATAATTATACAACTAAACAAACCCTCATAAAAGAGACAAAATAAGCGATTCTTTCTTCAGCAAAACTCTCTATCTCTCTCTCTCTCTCTCTCTCTCTCTCTCTCTCTCTCTCTCTCTCTCTCTCTCTTTTCTGTATTTTTCGAAACACAATACTTGTTTATAACTATTGTATCAATACCATTAATGAAATTTCTACTAACGAATATTTCATATTAGTAGTAACTAACAACTAAGCATATTTTTTTTCTATTCCGCAACAATCGTCCGTGTTCTACTGTATGTATTGCAGTAAATTCCCTGGGTAAACAGACACGCCTTATAGCGCCCCAGTCAAAGAATCAGCTTATTTAATATCACGCCACTTAATTCTATCTTCATATATCAAAGCAGTTGACGTGACCTTCATCTGATGCATCCCTCAACAGTTGAGCGCCATTGTCCATCGCACGTTACAACTTCCAGTTTTTTTTTTCCCATAAGATCAAATAATTACTGTTGGCAACCGTCGGTTCTATGCTACCAGGTGTCCTGGTCTACGGTGCGTGCCCATTTCATGCCCAGCAAACTGGTTTTTCCTTGATTTTGCTACCGGTAGTCTGTCATTGCGTGCCAATGGGGTATTCCTTTCCTTCAAGACTACTTTTCGCCTAAAATCTGTATGGATTAGTTATGTGAAAAGCTGTTTCCAAAATAGACCAAATCCAAAGTTGGCCTCATGGCATCTTCAGGCCCGAATCAAAAGAAGCATGAACGGACAAGAACGTCGTCCTGTAGTAGAATCGGTTCCTTTCCTTTCCTCCCCCTCCAGAATGGTCTTTGAATACCGGTGGTCATGGCGGACCATCTATTCATTTCGTGGGAGCCTAAGTTAGTTCTCTCTTTTCATCTGCAGGGTGAGGATGGCTCCGATGGAAACTGTCTGCCAGCAGAACTACACAAGTTCTCTTACGCCACCTCTGCACTGCTTCTACCGCCATTGACTTTTGCCGCCCGTTCACATGGATAGCCATTTGCACCGTGTGGCTGGAGAGCGGAGAGACAGCCGGGAAAGATTCCAGCAATAGACAATCCCAATTTCAAGGTACTGGATACACCATGTCTATTTCTAATAGATTCTGTTTCTCATGTAACATTAACGTAGTAAGCCATTTCATCCCCCTTTCAACGACCCCTGGGCCCCCACCTTTTTAAAACATTGTTTTTTAGTAGTTAATCTACACATTTTCTTCCCCTAAAAAGTATATCAAATACTTTCCTGACTAAAAGTTTTGTAAAACTCCTCTTCTAATGATATTCCAATCTTCATCATGTCATGTATATAAAGATTCGTATGATAAATTTGGAACGGGTTTCACTTCGGAACATTTTTAGGAAATAATAGTTAATGATATTTAGCTAGTTCTCGAATTTAAGAGCTGTCAGTATCTTGCGATATTCTGTAATCAAAATGCGAACAAGAAATAACATTTTTGCCAACATTTTGACAGAAAATTTGATGGTAACTTTTGATTGTCACCCCATAAGTTTTATTGTTGATTTAAAATAGTTATTATTTTTCCCAAAATATCCTAATTGTTCTAAAAATCCCGAATACTACAACGGCAAATAATCAACATCAAATAAAAATTGTACTTAAAGAATTCTTCAGGGAAACTTCAGTCTTACACTACTGATTCCTTACAGAATTCAATAATGAATTGGAATGACCGTTAGAGAGATATTTCAGCTGAGACATTTATTTTAACAATGTTTTCATTTAATTAACCATCGTTTATTGCTAATGTGCTCCAAAATAATTTTTACTTAACGTATATCATATGTTGCTACATGAACATAATCATGACTGT
>NC_090733.1:74963489-74988489 GCF_036898095.1 Palaemon carinicauda | reverse complement strand
CTCTCTCTCTCTCTCTCTCTCTCTCTCTCTCTCTCTCTCTCTTCTATGCTTAACATATAGATAAATTCATTAGTTGATCTTCACAGTTATATCGTGTTCAAGGAAAGTGAATACTGTGTAAGAAGAGAAACCCAGTTAACATTTTGAATAAATACTACATGAATAGAATATGCATTTATGTATGCTATATATACATATATATATATATATATATATATATATATATATATATATATATATATATATGTATATATATATATATATATATATATATATATATATATATATATATATAAATATTTGTACGGCGACGTAAATGTAATAATTAAAAAAAGTGGAAAATTTGTTATAAATAAATGCTACATACATGTATATATATATATATATATATATATATATATATATATATATATATATATATATATATATGATAAATTTTGCACATTTAGACGTGTTTTTCATATTCACATAAGCCATATATATTATTGATACATTAATGCCTGGATTCTCTTAATGACCTCGGCATCAAAGCCCCAGGCGAAATCACACAAAGACAAGAGCTTGTGACCGGCCGGGAATCGAACCCTGGTCCGGCAAGCTTGCCAGACCAGGGTTCGATTCCCAGCCGGTCACAAGCTCTTGTCTTTGTGTGATTTCGCCTGGGGCTTTGATGCCGAGGTCATTAAGAGAATCCAGGCATTAATGTATCAATAATATATATGGCTTATGTGATATATATATATATATATATATATATATATATATATATATATATATATGTATATGTATATATATATATATATATATATATATATATATATATATATATATATATATATATATATATTACTAGCCAAGTTACAAACCTAATTGTGTTCGATCTACCGGTGTCCAGACGTGAATGGTTCTATGTTTTACTCAGCGTTAAGAAAAATTTAATGTTCAAGTACTGGCAATAAAATAGGGTCATCCTTACTTTTCCAAATTGCCAGAGCGTAGCCATTTGATGAGTGCCTCATTAATAGCTATTAAATGTTCATTGAAAGAGTCGTCTTAGGTTACTATATGCAAAAGTGTGAAGGGTTGTGTGTAAATGTCTATCTGAAATTCCCTTTTTATATCTTCATAAATGGATTGATGCAAGAAATCAGTGAAAGGACCTCCTTATTTGTAGGAGATACAGTATATTGTTGGGGAGAAAATGGGACATCTCTAGATATTTTCAAATGAGACCACAAATTTGGGATACTAAGATAGACAAAGAATTTGAAAGTACTTTCAATAAGAAAAAGAGGAAATAAGGCCATGAATGCAAAAGGAAACAGGAAGATGATGTGATGAATAGTGGAAGAATAGAAGACCTTTGATTGAGATAGGTACCTGTGACTAAGAAGAATGGAAAGGGTAAAAGACAAGATGTGGAAAGTAGGATAGTCTGAGTGAAAGGATGGGTCAGGCAGTCAAGAGATGTGTAAAGAATGTAAAATAATGGGCTGCAGAAAAGTGTGTATAAGTTTTGGTTGTTGGAAAAACTGAGAACAAGTACTGGAAAGAGTTACTTGACACCCATGGAGCGTGAGAAGAAGTGCACTATATACTGAAGCTGAATGGCAGTGTTTGTATTAGGGTATGTACAGAAGGTTTTAACAATGTGTGGCTGTGACCATTGTTAGGATTTTCCTTGTATATACAGTATATATATATATATATATATATATATATATATATATATATATATATATATATATATATATACAGTTTATATGTGTGTGTATATACACATACATACTTACATACATATATAAGACCAAGCTACTCAGGATTCACTCATATATATATATATATATATATATATATATATATATATATATATATATATGTGTGTGTGTGTGTGTGTATGTATATATGTATATATATATATATATATATATATATATATATATATGTGTGTGTGTGTGTGTGTGTTATATATGTGTGTATATATACTGTATGTGTATATATATAAATATATGTATATATATATATATATATATATATATATATATATATATATATATATATATATATATATATGTGTGTGTGTGTGTGTGTTATATATGTGTGTATATATACTGTATGTGTATATATATAAATATATATATATACATATATATATATATATATATATATATATTCAAATATATTTATTTTTGTATATGCTATATGTATGTATGTATGTATGTATGTATGTATGTATGTATGTATGTAAAATCACCATCATCATACGCCTTAAGATGCAAAGGTCCTTGGTTGGATTTCGCCAGCCATCTCTATCTTGGGCTTTTAAATCTACTTCACGCTTCATAGTCTTCACCTATGTAGGCCTGGGTCTTCCAACTTTTGTAATGCCCTGTGGAGCCTAGTTGAACGTTTGGTGAACTAATCTCTCTTGGCCAGTGCGAAAAGAATGCCCAAACTATCTCCATCTACCCCTCACCATGATCTGATCCACGTATGGTACTCTTTACTTTATTTACTTTGATGGCTGCTTTTCCGGTCCCATACAGCAGGGGAACCCCACTCTCTACAGGACCTCCACTGTCGTTTTACCTTATTCGTTCAGAGTATTTAACGTTTCATGTCTCATATTCTTCATTTATTGTTAAATCATCACTGTCAAAAGACTCATGAAATAAGAAGTCTTCAGTTTCCTCTTGAAAGCCTTAATGTCTTCAATCATTCGAATGTTTCGTGGGAGCTTATTATATAGTCTCGGGGCCGCATATTTAAAGGCTCTGGATCCTTAAGTAGACATATATCTAGGTTCCAACAGTTTGAAGCCATTTGTTGGCTGCACGATGTGTAGCAATTCTTTTAAGTATTTTGGATGCCCAGTTCTGATAATTTGGTGGGTTATTGTACATATTTTAAATTCAATTCTCGCTTTAATCGGCAGCGAGTGTGAATTGATTAGTATAGGGATGATCCTTTCTCTTTTTAGGACACCTTTTATCAGTCTTGCTCCTCTGTTTAATATGTTTTGTAATTTCTTAAGTTGCATTTTTGGTAAATTGTAGTAGATAGAGTTGCAGTAGTCAATCCTGGTAATAACAGTTTATCACAAGTTTCTTTACTCGGATAAACTCTCTTATAATTTATAATCTTGTCCTGCCATTTAACTCTCAATTTGCTTATGAAAACTTTGTTCTCAAATCTACTAAATCTGTTGGATATTGTTTCATTGTCATACCATAACTCATGTCCATACAGTAACACCAATCTCACCTAACTGATATATAGCATGATTTTTATATGTAATTTCAGACGATTTGATTTCCATGCTTTACTCACTCTAGACATTGTCTGATTTGCTTTTTTTTCAATCTTTCACTAAACTCTAATTCTAAAGACCCTGTATAAGAGGTCATAGTTCCTAAATACTTAAATGATTCTACCTCATTAATCCTTTCTCCTTCCAATGATATTTCATCTCCCGTTGCATATTCCTTCCTCATCAGTCTTTTCTTCTATATCTTGAGCCCCACCTAATGTAATATTTCAAGCATTCTGGTAAGCAAGCTTTGCAAATCCTGTGGTATTCTGCTTATAAGGACAACGTCTCTCTATGTCAGCTAACTTCATATACCAATCCAGCCCAATCCTTCTCCACCATCCCAACTGTTCTATGCATTACAAAAACCATGAGGAGGATAAATAACATAGGTTACAACACATTCCCTTGGAGTACACTGTTCACTGGAAATTCACTTGATAGTACTCCACCAACATTAACTTTGCACTGGTTATGCTCATGAACAAATTTAATTAAATTTACATATTTAAGAGGAACGCCATAATAATGCAGGACTCTCCAAAAAATTGGCCAGTCACTCTATCAAAGGCTTTAGCATTGTCTACAAATGTATCAAAAGTGGATTTCTATATTCCATGCATTGCTGTACAGCATGTCTTGAAATGAAAATTTGATCAGTACAACTTCTACCTTTTATAAATCCTGTTTGTTCATCTCTCAGTTTTTCGTCAATCTTTCTCTATAGTCTATTGAGAATAAGCATACTATATATGTTCATGACAACTGACGTAAATTTGATGCCTCTGTAATTATTGCAATCAGTCAGGTCTCCTTTTTCGTCATTTTCACCAACACTCCTAACTCCCATTCATCAGGTTTTGCCTCTTCATGCCACATTCTACAAAATAATCTTGTAAGTAGTCTGGGAATCACTTCATTTTCGGCCAGTATCATCTCTGCAGTTATACCATCGTATCCAGGGGCTTTCCATCTCTTTAGTTTTTTAATGATAGCTTTGACTTCAAACATATTGAATGCATTCATGGGCGTATCAAGGTCTTCCTCAGCTTCAGCTATATCAATCAAATTATTCCCTTCATATCTTCTATTCATGACCTCATTAAAGTTTTCCATTCAACGTTGCTTTTTTCATGTTCTGTTGCTATAAAAGAGCCATCTCTCTTTGTGATGAGTATATGCTTCTTCTTCTTTATCCCCGAAGAGATTTCATAAATAATTCTATGAGCGATTTTGACACCATATCCACTCATCTGCTTTTCTCTCTAAATATTCTCTCCAGTCATTTCTGGCTTTTCTTTTGACCTCACTATCAATATTGGAATAGCATGCTCTACCTTGTAATTTTCATTACTTTCTCGAAAACTTTCAGCGATCAATTTCTGCCTTTGTCTCCGTTTTATAGTATCCCAAGTATCATTTGATATCCAAGGCATTTTCCTTGTAACTGCATGTCCCAAAATTCCACCACCAACTGACTGATACATGTTCTTAATATTATACCATTCTTTGTTAATTATCTGATCTTTGTCTCTTAAAGTCTCTAAGACTGTAAATCGATTCTTACATTCAATTAAAAATGTTTCTCTGTGTTCATCTTTTCGAAGCTTAGTTGTGTCAAACCTAAAGCAGGTATCCTATCTACGTTTCAGTTTGGTGATTTCAGTTTCAATTTCAGTGTGACAATGAGGAGCTGGTGATCACTACCAATATATGCACCTCTCTATCTTCTTATAATTCTCAGTGTCCTCCTTCTCTCTTTATTAATGCCTATGTGATAATTCTTGTAATTGCCACATAGTGAAATCCATGTATATTTGTGTATATCCTTGTGCTGGGAAAGAGTACCTCCAATAACAAGATTGTTTGCTGAACAAAAACTTATAAAATATGTTCCATTTTCATTTACAACTTCGCCAAGACCCTCGACACCCATCACATTCTGTACCACTTGATTAATCTTTCCAACTTTAGCATTGAAGTCACCAGTCATAATTTTCATATCTTTCTCTGGGATTTCATCTGTTATACTCTGCAGTTCTGTATAATATTCATCTTTCCTATTCATCAGGGGAATCATTTGTTGGTGTATAGCAAACTATAATACTCATATTGCACTACTTTTATTTGAACTTTGCAAGTAACAATATACTATTTACAGCTCTCCACTCCGTTAATGGCTTTTCTGCTCTTGGTGTCATTATCATTCCTACCCGTTCTCTTCCGACTCCATCTGTTCTTTCTAGATACATTTATATATTACCTTGGTCTAAGATTTCTTTACCAATCCCCTTACAATGTGTTTCAGATAGGGCCAATATATCGAAACTATATTTCATAAATTCATCATCGACTTGCTGTAACTTTCCAATCTGATTCATGATTCTAAAATTCTAATTACCAATTTTCAATGTTTTATATATATATATATATATATATATATATATATATATATATATATATATATATATATATATACGTATATATACATACATACATATATATATATATATATACATACATACATACATATATATATACATACATACATATATATATACATATATATATATATATATATATATATATATATATATATATATATATATATATATATGTGTGTGTGTGTGTGTGTGTGTGTTTGTTTCTGAAAACATACAATGACTTTTATTCATCAGTTACTTTTTGACATGAACATATTTCATTCCTGACTAATCTGAACCTACTGTAAATATCGCATTGGTGGCCACTACCTTTAAATTATCTAAACTGTTCTTATTTTTTAAAGATGTGTCAGCCATATCTCTAAGAGTATTTTAGGGTCACGTTTCAACATTTATGTAAGATGAAGATCATTGGTCTTTTGAACTTCATAGGCATCTTGCTAGTTCCTTTTATCATCTCTCAGAACCTTACCGTTATAGTAGATACTTCTAGTGCTAATAATGGCAAATAGTTGATTAGGAAATAGTAATTTTACTCTCCTGATTTAAAGGTAGCCACCGAAATAGAACTCTACTTCAAATAAAAGTTTATTTTCACTATAAAGAGCTGTTGTTGATTTTAGCGTCGCCATTACTACTAATTGCAGATTTGTGCTATTTGATCTCCCATTTCATACTATAATAGGGTTTAAAATTCTTTCATGCTTCGCCTATGATTCTTTATTCTCCATGCCCCTTATTCCTTGCTACAAATTTAACTCGAATGATAACCTTAGAGAATTTTCATATCTTAATGAATTGCATCGCACCACAAAAGAGTCATTCGTGAACAAACTAGGGGAATATCTGTTTTTTGCAATCCAGATTTATAAGATACCAATTGAAAATTGGGCAGCCATCTTTCTCTGCAAGCAAGGAGATTATAAAGTTCCCATAGCAATAAAATCAATGTTGTTTTAGTTTCTAATCAGTCTTAGCGTTCTGCAAAGGTCCTTTCCTTCTAGGATGTCAGACTTGTCCTTCTACTAAATGAGATATGACCTCTTTCATATCTATGCATTTCATGAACCACTTGGGTTAATAGGAAGTGACCTTATTGACTCCCCACCATTTCATTTAATGACGATTATTGTTATTATTATAATAATAATAATAATAATAATAATTATTATTATTATTATTATTATTATTATTATTATTATTATTATCATTATTATTATTATTATTATTACTATTATTATTATTATTATTATTATTATTATTATTATTATTATTATTATTATTATTATTATTATTATTAGTAATGTTGTTGTTGTTGCTGTCTTTTGAGGAGACTCTTGGAATGAAGTTTTGTTGAATATAACTGCTGCATCACCACCGTTTACTTTGTATGAAAAATTATTAATGTTATTTACTAATTAGAGGCAAATTCCAGTCCTTTAGCACATGCACCTGGGAATAAGTTATTGCAGAAAACCTCAATGAATTAATAGAGTAGGAAAAGAACTATTTAAAAGATGGATGGTTTAAAAGATTGTTTATCCAGTTCTGGCAATGATGAGGTAGAATACCACATCAGAAGCTAAGAAAGATGAGCAAAATGCTTTTGCTTACCTGGCAACTCCTGGATCTTTGACTGGTGACTTTGGTGTTTTTACCTGTGTTCAGTGCTATGCCTCTAATTATTAGTAGTAGTATTACTAGCTAACCTAGAACCCTAGTTGGAAAAGCAGGACACTATAAGAACAGGGGCTCCAACAGGGAAAATAGCCCAGTGAGGAAAGGAAATAAGGAAACAGATAGCATAACGTGTGTGTGTGTACCCTCAAGTAACATTTTGCCGAGGATTAGATGTCTTTTTACCATATGTAGGAATGGGTACTGTAACATGACACAAAGTACTTCAATAAATTTCAGTCCATGGAGGAAGGCATCGAGTTTATAATTTCCATAGTATTTCTTACTTTTGGGGAGTCAGGGTACCATTTTAGGCTTATCTGTCATGCTTGTGTATACCTTACTCAAGTATGAGACCTGAAATAAACGTATAAAGGCGAGCTGTTTTCATACTATTGTAAGAATGGGTCAGGTCACTTCAGAGGAGAGATATTTATAGATGGAATCGTTCATCTTTAAATCCTCATTGAGGAAGCTTGTTAGTTCCACAGAAGGACTTTAGCAGTAATGCGGTTTGTGTAACATGTGAATAGTTTTACAGATCTAGGTTTCCAGGAGTGATGTTATAGAAAGCTATCTAAATATAAATTCTTTCATCTACCATAAATTCATTATAATTCTTATTAGTATTTTATACATTTATTTGTATAACTCATTCTTAATCTTTATTTTTAAGGAACCACTTAGAACAATGAATGTGTCCTTTCCTTTAAAAAGGGTTAATTACTGACTTGATATATTAGTAGGGTAAGGCAATTTTGGACAAGTAAGGCAAAAATTGGACAGCTGCAATATCTCTAAAACTATTTATAATTTTCAAAATCTATAATGCTGTTAGAAATTTCCCAATCTTTTACCTTATAAATATTAGTATGTTTGGTTTTGAAAAGGTATTAAATACCACTAAAATATTTTTAAATATGGGTGTCCAAGAATTGCCTCACCTTCATTTTAGGGATTCTCAAAAATAATACTTTAAATTATTATTTCTAAAAAAAAAATTAGTAGATGATACTAAGGGAAGGTTTAAAATTAAAAATTTATGAAAAAAAAACTGGAATATCTAGTGTCCAATTTTGCCTCACCTCGAAAAATGGTGCGCCAATTTTGGACACTTGAATGAAAAAACAACTAATTCATAATGCCAAGTTATTAAGTGATAGGTTTTGTAATTTTCTTATCTTTTATGTTATTCTTATATGCATTTATATATTTTCTTAATAATTTTAACCAAAAATATAAGTAAATGATAGTTATTTGAAAATATTTTTAACCATTTACTTCAAGGGAAAAAATATTGATTTATAAAAAACGGAAAAAGAAAAAGGTTTTCTTTGCAAAGAAAATATTAATCAAACTTATTACTAATGAAAAAATATGTAAAATACAAAATCTGAAATGAAAGTGAACAATTCAGTATATGTTATAGCCATATACGTCAAAATAAATGCCTGAATATAAGACTTTTCTATTTACTTCAACTGAATGCTCAGAAAACTACTTCTGTTCTTTTATAGATGGCACTAACCATTTTTGTTGAGGCCTGGGTTCCATAAATAAAGGACCTTTAATTACACCTGTGATTTGAAAAAGGAATGTATCCGTTTGGTTCTATGGATACTCCTCTACTCCCGAGGCCTGGCGGATGATCCTAGTGGAATTAGTATGGACCGGCAGGGGTCACTTGCCTTAGTTAGGCACTGCGCATCACAGGGAACTGGCTGTCCTTTGATAACTCTAACCAATGAATCCTCTTTGGATTTAGTCATTCTTTGAAAAGCGGAAATGAAAGAATGGCCCCCAGTCCGGTGTAAAGGATTCAAGCTACCCCCAGTTCCAAGCTACCCCCAGTTTCAAGCTACCCCCCGGTAACTTTAAACCGGTTTCAGATTACCGGGGAGGTACTTTCAAACCGGATTCAAGCTACCCCCCATGTTTTCAAGTTACCCCCCTCATCGAAATAGAAATAATCTATATGACAGTGGACATATGCATCATGCATTTATTGCCGACTTCGCTGCAGTAGAAAAAAAAGTTTATTTTCGTATTTAAGAAAAATAATTGTTTTCTTTTATCATCTCAAAAAGATGTCATTCTTGTGCTTCAGGTGCATGAGCTTCACACGGCAATATCCGTGGAGAAATTGCTGCAAAAGTCCACAACGAGATGTGTACTTTGTTACTATACTCTCAAATTTACGAAGAAGTTTGAGATGTAATTAAAGACTAAAACACACATGCCATATTTCCGAAATTTTGTCTCGAAAATAAAGAGAAAAGGGTGCAATTTTATGTTATAATTAATGCCATTACTTGAACTTTAATTCTACAAAAACTCAACTTCAACTTGTTATCGATTTGTTAATCGGCTTTCGTCAGAAAGTATCCCTTATCAAACCTCCTTGCCTTGAGGGCAGGTAATGGCAGGAACCACCGCGACGAAAGTAGCTTGCTGCTTGCGCTGCACACCCAAATGGAGAGAGAGAGAGAGAGAGAGAGAGAGAGAGAGAGAGAGAGAGAGAGAGAATTAAAACTCTGTAACAGAGATGCTTCAAAGATTATAGCCAATCAAGGGAGACACACAAAAAGCACCATAAACTTTTCGTCAGCCAGAATGTAAGGTCATCCATCCCCAAACAGAGCAGCAGTAGGGATACGATACTTATTATTATTATTATTATTATTATTATTATTATTATTATTATTATTATTATTATTATTATTATTATTGGCCAAGGTGCAACCCTACTGGAGAGGGAAAGAGGAAACAAACAAGTAGAAAGAAATAAAGGAAAGATATAAAGTTAGAATACAAAAATAACAAGAAGGCAAATGGGTATTGTATCATTAAAGAAATTTTTAAAGCAAACTGATAACAAGAAAGTATAGTGAGCAAGTTGATCTGCCAACAAAAATAATGGAATAACTGTTGTAAGAGACGATATGACAAAAGAAAAAGAAACATTTCAGCTGTGGCCTACAGAGAAGAATTTTTTTTTTTAATAGGTCATCGATTCCCAAAGGAGATTACTACAAAAATTTAGTGATGTGAGAAGGTATACTACGAAGTCGAAAATATGGCACCGTGTGTTTTTTTGTCTTTAGATACACCTTGACCTTCGTAAATTTAACAGAGTATAGTCTTCCAAGATTGGCTTTTCCGTTTTCTAAAGCCCCTTTTGGGTACTTAGTGCTCACTACGTAGTCATAGATGATATCGAGGTTGTCCGATTTCCGTTCAACAGCCATACTGACGACTTTTTGGACAAGTGATGCTGTGATCGGGTTAACCTGGGTTTATTATACATCCCAACACATAGATCAAAGGCTTAATACCGCGTACAAGAAAATCAAATAAAAAAAAGGGGGTTTTATTTGCGGCTCAAGGACGAGAAATGGTCATTGTAACTATCGTCCTCTTTATGGTCATCCAGATGAATTAAGAACGCTAGACTTATATGCACTAGTATTAAACATCATGCAAATTTACTCACTGAATGTGCCTTAAGTTCGTTCAAAAAAAAAAAAAAAGTCCGTATCTACCGTGCTTTTATCATTGTACGAGTATAATAGTCGCAAAGAAGAACTAAGACAATAGACGGATAAATACATGACATCAATAAATTCTACAAATAGAGGAAACCGTACATGTATAGACATGTAACCTAAAAATTTTGTGTTGACCTTGATCGAAAGCAATTGATTAATATTTATAAATTATGAGATACTACGCAAAAGCGAGGGGGGTAGTTTGAAACCAGGGGGGTAGCTTGAAACCGGCTTCAAATTACCCCCGGGGGTAGCTTGAAACCGGTTTCAAGTTAACCCCCAGTAGCCTGAAACCGGTTTCAAACTACCGGGGGGTAAGATTTGGAGGGGGTAATTTAAAACCGGTACGCCGGGTGTTACAGGGTGCGAAGAATCTTCCGGTTAATAAAAACTAAAGAAAAATTGAATATTAGTAATTGGAATGTTAGAAAGATGAATCAGATTTGGAAGTTACCGCAAGTAGAGAATGAATTTATGAAATATAGTTTGGATTTCTTAGCCCTAAATGAAACACGTAAAGGGATTGGTAAAGAATACTTACACCAAGGCAATACATACATCTACCCAAGAAGAACAGATAGAGTTGGAAGAGAAGGCGTAGGAATGACATCAAGAGCAGAAAAGTCATTAATGGAATGGAGAGCTGTATATAGCAGATGGTCACTTGCAAAGTTTAAATCAAAGCAGTGCAATATGAGTACTATAGTTAACTATGCACCAACAAATGATTCCCCTGAAGACAGGAAAGATGAATACTATAAAGAATTGCAGTGTAACAGATGAGATCCGAGAGAGTGATATGAAAATTGTGATTGGTGACTTCAATGCTGGAAGGAATAATCGAGGTATAGAGAATGTGATGGGTGTTGAGGGTCTTGGCGAAGTTGCAAATTGATAAAGAGAGAAGGAGGACTCTGAGAAATGTAAGAAGCTATAGAGGTGCAAATATTGTTAGTGACCACTAGCTCCTCTTGCTACACTGAAATTAAAGCACCCAACAGAAATGTAGATAAAATACCTAGGTTTGATACGACTAAGCTTCTAGAGGATGAGCACAGATTTCTTTTCAATTTAATGTAGGAGCTGATTTGCAGTCTTAGAGACTTTAACAGACAAATAGCAAACAATTAACGAATGATACTTGGGATGCTATAAAAAGGAGACAAAGATAGAAGTTGATTGTTAGAAGTTTTTGAGGAAGTAATGAAAATTGCAAGCTAGAGCATGCCAAGCATTCTAGTATTGATAGTGAGGTCAAAAGAAAAGCCAGAAATGACTGGAGAGAATATTTAGACAGTAAAGCAGATGAGTCTGACAAAGCTATGGATTCAGGGAGTGGCTATGGTATAAGAATTGTACATAGAATTATTATAGAAATCTCTACGGGAGCAAAGAAGAAGAAACATATACCCATCAAAAAGAGAGATGGAGCTGTTATAACAACAGAAGATGAAGAAAGGCAACGTTGGATGGAACACTTTAGTGGGGTCATGAATAAGAGATATAAATGGAATAATTTGATTGATATACCTGAAGCTGAGGAAGGTCTTGATGTGCCCATCAATGAATTCAATGTGTTTGAAGTCGAAGCTATCTTTTAAAAAACTCGAAGAGATGGGAAGTCTCTGGTTACGATGGAATAACTGTTAAGATAATATTGGCCGAAAATGAAGTGACTCCCAGATTACTTACAAGATTATTTTGTAGAATGTGGCGTGAAGAGGCAAAGCCTGATGAATGGGAGCTAGGAGTGTTGGTGAAAACGGCAAAAATAAGGAGATCTGACTGATTGCAATAATTACAGAGGCATCACACTTACGTCAGTTGTCATTAAAGTACTATGTTGTTTATCCTCCTCATGCATTTTGTAATGCATAGAACAGTTGGGGATGTTGGAGAAGGATTGGACTGGATTGGTAACAGGAAATTAGCTGACCTAGAGTATGCTGATGACGCTGTCCTTATTAGCAGAACACCACAGGTCAAGATAAATAGAAGAAAGATAGAGATGAGGAGAATGGAACATGCAATGGAAGATGAAATAACATTGGAAGGAAAAAGGTTTAATGAGATGGAACCATTTAAATATTCAGGATCTATGATATCTAATACAGGGATTAAGAATTTGAGTTCAATAAAAGATTGACAGAAACAAATCAGACAATGGCTAGGTTAAGTAAAATCTGGAAATCAAATCTCCTAAAATTACATATAAAAGTCTGGCTTTATATCAGTTTAGTGAGATCGGTGTTACTGTTTGGATATGAGTTGTGGTATAACAATGAAACAATATCCAACAGATTTTATAGATTTGAGAACAAAGCCATAAGAAGAATATTGGGAGTTGAATGGCAGGACAGGATTAGAAATGAAACTGTAAGAGAGATCACTCAAGTGCCATATGTGGATGAGATCATAGTGAGGGGTAGATGGCGATGGTTTAGGCATGCTCTTCGCTCTCTCCAAGAGATTAGTTCACCAAACTTTCAACCAGGCTCCACAAGGCACTAGAAGAGTTGGAAGATCCAGGCCTACATGGCTGAGGACTATGAAGCGCGAAGTAGATGTTGAATGGAAAAGTATTGATTTAAAAGCTCAAGATAAAGACGAATGGCGAAATCTAACTGAGGCCCTTTGCGTCAATAGGCGTAGGAGCAGATGATGATGATATGTGGTTTCAAGCTATTTAACTCAAGTTGAGTCACTTCGCCTCCTTCTTCCTCTAAAAACCGTTTTGTTGCTCTACTAATGCAAAATAATGGACGCTCCTTATCTTTATAAATTACCACATACCATTTTCCTATAACTGAGGCTTCTTTATATGGAGGTGAAACGCTCTTCCAAAATGAATTAAATTCCTTTTGATTCACTATCAGGAATATCCAAGTAGTTTGAATTATCACTATTAATTACCTTGGTCAATTTAGATTTTTTTTTATATTCACTTTAGCGTTTGCACACATTTTTCTTAAAAAAAAAATGAGAAATATTTGGTTACTTTGTATTTGCATTATTTGTTTTGTTCTATATCTCTTAATGCCTTTCTTTGGGGTTTCCCCTGTATTTTTTTTCATTTCATCTCTTTTTCTTAAATCTTCGATTGCACCCCATTCTTTTACTATTTGAGCAAATGCCTTTCTTATTCTTGTTTTGTTTTTATCATTCTTGGTTGCTTTTTCTGTAAGGTTACCTTTTATGTGGTAAAAGTGTCTCTTTGATGGATCGTTCATAATATGAGGTAAAAACAAGAAGAATAAACTAGATATGTACAACTTAGGACGAATATTGATTATGGGATCAGCTTAGTCCCTCATTGATATCTGTCACTATCATGCTGTTTACTCTAATGTTGCTGCATTGAATACTATATAAAAAAGGCAACATACCAGCTGTGTCTTTTCTATTGCAGTTATCAACATGGAAATTAGCAGAAAAGGGAAAACATATTTTCCCTAATACCTGAAATTTTCATTTGGATATGTGAATTATTCTAGGAACAATGTATATACTGTACAAGAAATTTTTTTTAATTATTTGTAGCATTTGGGGTGACACCCCTCTCGAGGATGTAACCATGATTTGGTCGATCTTTTCGAAGGTTCCACCCCTGAATGTCAACACCTTTGAGTGTGTTCCCAGTATTATATAACTTTTTGAAAATCATATCATAACTCTCGAGCTAGAAAGACAAACTTTTTGTAGATTTAACTCTCAGGGTGTCACCCCCTTTTAGGGTGTCACCCTGGGCAGAAACGCCACCCCCCCCCCCTATACTGCACTCCTAATGTCTTATTTTGTATGCTCATGATTACATATGTGTAGATTTACACATAAAAGTATATTCGTGTGCTTGACTACAAAGTTTAATTTATAAAGTAAGGCAAAATTGGACAGTTTTCAAAGCCATGGTCAGGCAAAATTGGACAGGCAAATTTCTCACTTTTTTCTTGGTGAGGCAAAATTGGACAATCTTGGATTTTTTTTATAGTATATTTATATTGATACGGACAACAAATTGACATAATTGGCAAAATGAGCGTTGCCGCTTAACGGAGATACAGATGTGTCCATAATTGCCTCGCTGTCCAAAATTCTCTCGCCTCTAAGATATTTTTTTTATTGCTGAAATATAGGAATTTCTAATTCTTTGATGATATTGAGATAAACTATTTTTATAGATAAGACCTCCCTCTTTTAAAAGCATGTTTGATTTTTGCTCATGAATTATTAATACAGATTTTGTACAAAGGTTTCTAAAAAGGTGTCCAAAATTGCCTCGCCCTACTATACCATGGGAGTGTTTTTACTTATGCTGTGTAATTTCCTCCAAATCATCATTATATCTTATCGCACCAACATTGTATCCTCTGCATACTGGCTTTAGTACATTCCTACAGGTCCAAAACTGTACAGATTGGCCCCTCTTCACACCCACGAAGTATATGGTCCATTGTTTGGATACGATACCCATATGGGCACTTAGCTGAGGGGGCGGCAAGACCCCACTTATTCTGACTGGCTCCAGTTCTCCCAGCTGTAGCTCTTGCTCGATTAAGAGCAACCCAATGCTTTCAACAGAGGTTTGTTCAATGGAGAAGAGACTCACTTGGGCTCTGGATGGCCTCACCAGGTGAGCAGTGGTCTGTTTCTCTCCAGCATAGCTAAACCTTGACAAAGATGTTGATGATGTAGCTAGAGTAAGTTGACAGGGCCTTGATCAAACCACTATAATTTCTTCTATGACAGCCTTTCAGAGTTCAAAAATTATCTCAAGGGGTGATCATTATCATCTACCAACTTACCTGCAAGTTCAGTGCTTACCTTGCAATTAATTAAGAGCCAAGATAAGCTAAAGATGCTCTATTGTTATCGTTACTTATCTCTTGGTTTTTCCTAACTGAATGTTTGGTTCTGAATTTTTTTGGGAAAATATTCAGCAGTTGAAAGTAGTTAAAGAAAAGTCGAATGTTGGGCATTCAATCTATATTTTGAACAGCCAATGTAAAATTACTTGAACTTGCCCATATATCTCACTTAAATTAGGAAGAAAATGTTTTCTTTAGCAACAGAAGTCAGAATCAATAAAAGTAATTTTCTTCAGGAATCTCCCCATTTTCCTGTATTTGGGTATTTCTTTTACACGTCACATCAGGTGAATAAATACTTTGCTTTAGCTTTTCTCTTCTTTTTTCAACTTTAGAGGTTTTCATCAGACAATCTTTTATGCTAAGGTCAACAGAACATCAAGTTCATATTTTATTTCATTTAGCCTTATTGATTTTCTGCTATTTTCTCTTTTAAACACAAATGAAAAGAAATAGATAGGAAGCTGTTTGTTAATCTTAAAGGCAGTCCTATTATTTTGGGGAACCACCAGTTTCAGAATTTATATATAAAATCCCCCCAAAAACAAATTTGATATTGAGGGTTTATCAAGTTTTATTTTGACTAATACTATTATTATTATTATTATTATTATCATTATTATTATTATTATTATTATTATTATTATTTGCTAAGCTACAACCCTAGTTGGGAAAGCAGGATGCTGTAAGCCCGGGGGCCCCAACATGGAAAATAGCCCAGTGAGGAAAGGAAACAGGAAAAATAAAGTATTTTAAGAAAAGTAATGACATTAAAATGAATATTTTCTACATAAACTATAAAAACTTTGACAAAACAAGTGGAAGAAAAATAAGACAGTGGAAGACCATGGTACAGAGGCTATGGTACTACCTAAGACTAGAGAACAATGGTTTGATTTTGGTGTCCTTCTCCTAGAAGAGCTGCTTACCATAGCTTAAGAATCTCTTCTACCCTTACCAAGAAGAAAGTGGCCACTGTACAATTGCTCTGCAGTAGTTAACCCCTTGATAGAAGAATTGTTTAGTAATCTCAGTGTTGTCAGGTGTATGAGGTCAGAGGAGAATATGTGAAGAATACGCCAGACTATTCGGTGTGTGTATGTGTGTGTGTAGGCAAAGGGAAAATGAACCGTAATCAGAGAGAAGGATCCAATGTAGCACTGTGTGGCCAGTCAAAGGACCCAATAACTCTCAAGCGGCAGTATCTCAACGGGTGGCTGATGCTCTGCCATTTCTTGAAATAAATTAAAGCTGAAACATTGATTAATTTCTGTATAACTTAAAATTAAAATTTTTGTATCTTTTGAAGTCTAACTGTAAAAATATATTTAAACTTAATTATATGTGCATATTATCATCGCTATGCTGGTCTTTATCAGTGCAGTACAGATCTAAAATTTAAACATTGAAAATTTTTTTCGAAGTTTAATGAAGTTTAAGTAGGAAAAAATAATTTTACTGGTAAATAGATTTACGTTTTATCAATGTTATACTGCTCTTTATCAGTGCAGTACAGATGAGTCCCATAAGTCAGAGAAAGAAAGAGAAATAGTGAGAGAGATTGGGTGTAATTGTAATTTGTTCATTGGTGAGAGCCTCTGTCTTCCACGCCATGCCAACAGTATTAGCAGCGTTGCTATCACAAGCATCATCATCAGCAGACATTCCAGACCTCTTCATAACGTCCATATTACATTAACTCCATTATTAGATAACGTTATGCCCATTATTGGATAGTCAATACCTCTTTAAAGCTGATCAAGAACAGATGCTTGTGATATTGACGGATAGACTATTAGCCCTTCCGATAATGATCTCTTAGTCAGTCCTCGCGCCATCGAAAACCTTCCCAATGACATTCAATCGATTCGAACTATTTTACGACAATTCTTTTCCAACTGGGCACAGTCAACACAGTTTTTTCTAATAGATATTTTAGCACCCAGCTGTAAGTTATTAGTTAGGGAGTCAGCATCCAGTAGGAAAGATTTTAAGGATGAATATATAAAGTCAGATCTTCGCGGATCGGGACGCGGGAGAAGCTGACCAACCAATCAGCTGATATGTGGCACGCGACGAGAGAGAGGGGGTTACATGGGCGGGTCATTAGCTGAGAATTCTCAAATGAACTTTTCGAAGTTTACCCTCCCTCGCCAGCCTTCCTTCCTTCCTTTCCTTATTTGGCTGGCTTCAGAATCTTCCTCTTTTGTCGCTGCCTATTGGGTCACATCATACATGCAACTTTGGCCATTTATTTTAGTTACGACAGACTCCTTCTGATACATACCTTTACCTGGTTCTTTGACACTTTTCCAGACAGGTTGAATTATTATTATTATTATTATTATTATTATTATTATTATTAGTAGTAGTAGTAGTAGTAGTAGTAGTAGTAGTAGTAGTAGTAGTAGTAGTAGTAGAAATTCCAGTGAATTTATTTATTTAGTAATAAAGGAAATTGATTTTTCTCTTTTATGTCTTTGATTAAAAGATAATATAACATGATAAAAGAATTAATCTTTTATTGAATAATGAAATGTGTTTACCAATACACTCAATAAACTTCTCAAAACGAGAGAGGGAGAGGGGGGGGGGGTGTGAGAATGAAAATGAGGAATGCTAGATATGAAAGGTAAATAATTCCCAAATAATTTTCCCTTATTCTATTGTTCAGGTAAAGTGAAGATGATGAAGGAAAGAAGGTTCCTCTTCATTTGTGTCTGTTTTGCTTGGCCTGGTCTCCATGGCAGCGCCAAGCTGTTCTCATATATAAAGGTGGGGCCAAGTTCCACCTGCTCTCCACTCTCTCTCCGCCACCCATCACAGGTACGGTTAACTTCTTAGGGCTTTTACTGCCCCAGTACTAGTGCCAGCAAATGGAAAAAGTTGCTCTCTATATATATATATATATATATATATATATATATATATATATATATATATATATATATATATATATATATATATATATATATATATATTTATATATATACACGTGTGTGTGCACGAGCGAGTATGTGTGTATTTTTAGGTACTGATTTCCGTTGTCAGAAATTTCTAAAAACATTGAAGCTCAGAAAATTATTTTAGAATTAATTATCTTCGTTTTCATCATATTTCATAATATCAAGATATTTTTTCACCAATTCAGTGAAGTTCAAACTAATATATAAGTTTCTTCATGCCATTAAAAGACTGTTGCAAAATTTCCTAGAATTTTTATTGAGATCTGTACAGGTTTAGAAAAGTGATTCAAATTATGGTCTCTCGTTGGCTCATAGGAAAGATCGGTGAATCGCGTGATTAGTCAGGTATATTACTCTGTATATATATGTATATATATATATATATATATATATATATATATATATATATATATATATATATATATATATATGTGTGTGTGTGTGTGTGTGTGTGTAATACATATATATGGATATATATTACATATATATATATATATATATATATATATATATATATATATATATATATATATATATATATGTGTGTGTGTGTGTGTGTGTGTGTAATACATATATATATGGATATATATTATATATATATATATATATATATATATATATATATATGTGTGTGTGTGTGTGTGTGTGTGTGTGTAATACATATATATGGATATATATTACATATATATATATATATATATATATATATATATATATATATATATATGTATGTATATATATATATATGTATATATACAGTATATATATATATATATATATATATATATATATATATATATATATATATATATATATATATATATATATATATATATATATATATATATGTGTGTGTGTGTGTGTGTGTGTGTGTGTATATGTGTGTTTGTACGCGTGTGTGTTTGCATAATTTGCTGGCAAAGAGATGAACATATTCTATATTATTGTTTGAACTATTTTCACTACTGTTGAAGATTCCTTTATTTTTTCCTTAGCGCAGTGCCTTATTCTGTCGGATTTTTTCATTGCGTTCGAACTTACGACATAACAAGGGATGTCTTCTGATATTGTGCAAAATCTGAAAAAAGTCTATTTGCCAAGTGCCTCCATGATATTCTAAATCCTTTCATATAACAACCAGGTTTCTTCATTGACTTATTTTCAATGGTATAATTTTTTTTTGAAAATTACTTAATTGTTTCACAGAATGGTGTTAATAGTCCAGGTTTAGGAAGAAAAAGGTTTAGAAGGACTAATATTATATCAATAAAATTCACATATATATATATATATATATATATATATATATATATATATATATATATATATATAGATATAGATATATATATATAGATATATATATATATATATATATATATATATATATATATATATATATATATATATATATATATATATATATATATATATATATATATATATATATATATATATATATATATATATATATATATATATATATATATATATATATATATATATATATATATATATACACATACAGCAGCAACAAATGTAACCGTTTCTAGTCCACTGCAGGTCATGTCCTTATTTATGTCAGGGGTTTGGTCAGTTTTCATCACCAAGCTGGTCAATGCGGGTTGGTGATGGTGGGAGCAAGGTATATAGATTTAAGCTTTAGGCCTTGGGTGGGAGACCAACCTAGTATGGTTAGCCCTAAATAGTACATCTTTGCAGATCCGGGCTATACCCAAAACCTTTCACTTGTGTGTGTCTGGCTGCTACGAATAATTGCGTAGGAGTATAAAATGACTAAGTTGTATAAGTTTTATTGTTGGTTCACCCACATCCAGCAGATATAAGGTGAATTTGACAGTAACTATGTGACTATAGTGTTATTATATTTGGAACCTCATCTATTAAGGGAAACAGATCAGATTTGACTTGGAATAACTATACTCAGCTAAGAGCTGTTATTCACATAGTTTATTCTTCAACTAAAAATTTAGTCTATGAATCCTGTATGGATTTAGAGGACTTTTGCGTCAATATGTGTAGAAGGAGATGATGATGAAAAAGGATTATCATTTAACCATAAAAGAAACCCTTTTGGTACATCTCTGTAACATAAGTGGTGGGTTATCCTTAAACCTACATTCTTTGGTGTAGACTTAACAGTTCCTCCTTTACTTAAACCAGATGGCTGTCACTCACTGTCCAAAGGAAAGGGCAACCCTTTTTCTGAAGTGTTTGACAGTAAACTCGGTCTCCCTCATTCCCGTTTTCCTGAGGCTAATCTACTTACTAGTTTAGCTTTTCGGTCCTGTGAAATTAAAACTCTTGGTTGACCTCGATGCTTATGGAGGTGTTGACACAAATGTTATTGTTTCTTATCTTTTTTTATAAATTCAGCTATTTTTTAGCTCCTACGTTTATTATTTTTTGCAAATTAGAAATACTAGCCTCCTGGTTAGTACAGTGATAACGTGTTTGCCTAGCCTTCGCATGACGGCAGGTCGATCCCATCTCGGGACCGTGAGTTTAACCTGTTTACTGGGAAGGCCACTGCTGTGCTTGGGCACCATGGTGTGAGGGGTTGGGCTTGCTAAGCTGACATTCGGGTGAGCATCTATTCTGATGAAACTGGAACTAAACCGACACACCTTTAACCTAAATTAAGAGGTTCTTTTGCACCTGTGGGCAAATTGTAATGTTACTCCATTGGATAAAACGTGTTTGTGGTAGCTCAAGTCCAGCTGATTACTGCCTAATTCCCACAACTCCCATATTATCTAAAGTTTTTTAACGTCTTTTGGCAAAACGTCAAAATGGGTATGCTGAAGGTAACGATTTGTTCCATAGTTTGCATTTGGTTTTTACAAAGGCCTTGGAGCATTTCTTACAATTTCCAATGCCATACAGAAATTCCTTGATTGTGGTCAGGAAATTTGTGATTGGCCTTGATTTTAGTGCTGACTTTAACAGTGTTAATCCTGAGGCCCTTGTTTTCAAATTCAAACAGATTGGAGAAGGTGGGTCTTTTCTTAACACAATTATTGTAGTTGTAAGTAATAGATTGCAAAGAGTTGTTGCTGATGGGTAATTTATTGACAAAAGGAATTTAATATCTGGTTTCCTCAGGGTATTGTTCTTGGGCCATTATTTTTCATACCATTTGCGCATGATATATGGTTTGACCGAGAAAAGAAGCTTGTGGCAAATCCAGAGAATACTACTCTTTTTGCATCATTTCCATCTCATGGGGTTGCTAAATCCCCCGATGGAGATCTAGCTAAAATTAGTACATGGAGCAAATAATGGGGCATGAAGGTGAACCATAAAAAAACTTAAAGTATAGTTATAATTAAGTTTAGGGCATTAGCACCTCAACATTGATAATGTTTTTTTTTTTTTCAACTAAAATTCTAGGTGTGATTCATGATTGGAAATGTACTTTTGGGAAGTACATTCTGTCTGATTCTTCATCAATTGCACAAAAAATGGCTTGCTCAAAAAATTTCGGTACTAAATCTATCCTGAAATGTTTTAATACTCTCATTCTACCGTGTTTGGAGTATTGTTATCCTGTCTGGTCTTCAGCTACTAACTCTCATCTTAATTGATTGATTTAAAGTTTTCAGGCATCCTGACAACTAAGGTCATTGACGCCGATATCATTTATTTTATATAAAAATTAGAAGAATATTCAATTAAAACCATAAAAGTTGAATGTCATTATACAAGTTAGATAGTTTTCAAAAGACCTGCATCTGAATTCAATCTAAAAATGCCACTTGCATTGTAGGACACATCATGTCCAAGAATCTTGGCAAGGATGAACCTGCCACCCTCACCTCGAGCCTCAAACAAATATCTATTCCTTAAGTTATTATAAATGGGGCATTCGGTCAACAAATCCCTCACTGTTAGAGGTACTAAACAGTCATCACAATACTGTTGGTGTTGGCCCTTCAGCAGAAACTCGTGTGACCAATACGGAGACGACAAAGAGTTGTCTCCCATTTTCGGGGCATCATGTTATACCTCCAAGGAGATATGACATTTGTTACTTCTCTCCTTTTATTGCCATCTAGACTATCCCAGTGCTGTTGCTATTTATTATAAAGCAATTTCTTGATGTTAGGTAGGAAATCATTACACGGAATGGGATACCTTCTTGGCAGCAACCCGGATGCAGCATTCTTTGTCAGTGAATCTGCCTTCTCATTACCACACACACCTACATGTGCTGGAACCCAACAAAATCGAACTGTTATACCTCTCTGTCCAATAATATAAAGCCATTCTAAAATCTTTAAAACTAGAGGGTTACTAGAATTAAAAACTTCTACAGCTTGAAGGACACTCCTTGCATCACTAAAAATGTAAAATTACCCTCCTTCTCCAAAGCTATTTTCTCAATAGCGTTTAATATGCCATACAGTTCGGCAGTAAATATGGAAGCTGTTAGGGGAAGTGCACCTCTACAATGAAAACCATTACTATGTACTCCAAATCCAATGCCAGCATCAAATTTGGAGCCATCAGTATATATAAAAGTCGATCCTCTATGTTCTTCAACATGTTCCACAAAAAGAGACCTGACTTCTAGGTCAGTCATATTCTTCTTAACTCCAATAAAGTATTTACAAAAAGATATCTCTGGTAATTTCCATGGAGGCGTTGATGTTAAATCATCGGACAAAAACTTGCAGTCTATTAAATTTCTTATCCATACTGGTCTGAAAATTAATCTCTGGTATCGTTGTTCAGTTAGTTCTTTAGGCTAAGATTTTTCATAATTCTTATTCTTACCACCCTTTGCATTCAGATCTTCGTATCCTGTACCATCCTTGACGTAGTAGTAGGTATGCAGATAAGTCATTCCTTCTCCACCATAAGGCTTAATATTAAATTACTTAGTATTATGGAGCTTTTATTCCAGTTGTGACCAGAATGTGGAATTATCTTCCTAATCTCGCAGTTGAATCGGTGGAGCTTCTAAAGTTCAAACTTTCACAGAAAGTTTTAAGGCTATACTGGTTGACATAAGTCTCTGTTCATAGTTTATATTTGACAGATCTATTTTAACATTGTTATTCATCTTAATATTTTTTTCAGTCATTACTTGTCACATACACTTTCCTAATTTCCTTTCCTCCGAGCTACTTTCTCTGTCGGACCGCTATGGCTTGTAACATTTTTTTTTTTTCAACTAGGGTTGTATTTTGACTAGTAGGTGTACCTGCGTTTTTGCTCATGATCAAACGTAAAAATTAAAAACTCTAAATATCAATTTCGGTTTGATTTGAGAATAACTTTCGCCCAAAGAAAATACTACTGCATATGAGGATTCCTCTCATACTACGACTCGAACCTATATTTTGGGGGCGTTGTACCAGGGTGATAATGACCTTATATATTTGCCGACCTTAAAATTGGGCAGCGATTTGTAGTTTAGTCGGAGTAAGAAAAATTGGTGTTAAGAAAATTGAATTCAGTATTAAGTAGTTATTTTGATGTTTGAAACAATTTATACTACGTATAGATGTATAATCTACGTAGCTTATATGGACACAAGCACACACACACACTCTCTCTCTCTCTCTCTCTCTCTCTCTCTCTCTCTCTCTCTCTCTCTCTCTCTCTCACAGACACACACACAGACACACACACATATACCGTATATGCATGCAAAATATTATTGTTATTACTATTATCTAATAATATTGATAATAATGATATCTTCTATGTATGCATGTAAAGGCCTTGGAGCATGTGATGCCCTTCTTACAATATCCAATGCTGTACAGAAATCCCTTGATTGTTGTCTGGAAGTTCGTATGATTGGCCTTGATTTTAGTGCTGCCTTTTACCGTGTTAATCATGAGGCCCTTGTTTTCAAACTCGAACAGTTGGGAGTGGGTGGGTCGTTTCTTAGCATCATTATTGAATTTCTAACTAATAGATCGCAAAGAGTTGTTGTTGATGGGCAGCATAGTGAGTATAGGAATGTGATATCTGGTGTTCCTCAGGGTAGTGTTCTTGGCCCATTACTTTTCATACTATATACACATGACATGTGGTTTGGTCTAGAGAACAAGCTTGTTGCATATGCAGATGATGCTACTCTCTTTGCTCAATTCCATCTCCTGAATGTAGATCTGTGGTTGATGAATTCCTTAATAGAGATCTAGCTAAAATTAGT
>NC_090733.1:74770989-74955989 GCF_036898095.1 Palaemon carinicauda | reverse complement strand
TGAATTACAAAAAGAGTGTCGACGCCAGGCATGTCTGAAAGAGGTCTACCATGGCTGTGGGCCTGCCTACTGACTACACCTGTCTGCCCAGCTGTTCTTATTGGCGCACTCACTGCGGGGGGTCATGAGGGCCTATCTGGCTTCTATCTAGGTAGCAGTGGCGGGCTATGAAATTGCATTCGGCCGTTTCTCGCTTCCTTCCATCCCCTCTCCCCTGTGTACCTGCTAATACACAAATCTAACTCAAAACAATGTGCGCTGTGTAAGCAGATCAATGATGCCACTAAGAAACTGTTTCAAACCAGCTTTCCAGCCCCTGAACGTGGAGACGAGGTCACACATCGACAACCTGTCGGCCCTGTTTCCTAAGACTTCGTGTTGCCCTTTAACACCCTATAAAGAATTTACTAAACTCCCGGTTAACTTTGTCACAAAAGGGAAAATAGCTGTGAGGAAAGGAAACAGATAGAATAGTGTACCCCTAAGCAAGAGAACTCTAACCTAAGATAGTGGAAGACCATGGTACAGAGGCTATGGCACTACTCAAGAGAAGAGAACAATGTCTTGATTTTGGAGTGTCTTCCTAGAAGAGCTGCTTACCATAGCTAGAGAGTCTCTTATACCTTTACCGAGAGGAAAATAGCCACTGAACAATGCAGAGTATTTCTTAAACCTTTGAATGATGAAGAATCTTTCTGTTATCCTAGTGTTGTCAGATGTATGAGGAAAAGGGGGTAATTTTTAAAGAATATGCCAGACTATTATCTGTATATGTGTCGGCAAAGGAAAAAGGAGCCGTAACCAGAGAGAGGGATCCAACGTACTACTGTGTGGCCAGTCAAAGGGCCCAATAACTCTAAAGGTAGTATCTCAAAGGGTGGCTGGTGCCTTGGCCAGCCTACTACTTACATGATGGAATATTTAAAAAAAGAAAAATTTGAAGAGGAGGCAGACAGAACAAATTTCTGTCTTTAACGGAAATAATTTCAAAAAGATATGGCCTTTCCAATTTGATAAGCTTATAAAATCTGAGCTAAAATGTTAGGGTTAGATAATTGGATACTAAGTTTGATGAATTGATAATAGCTGACACTTGAAAGAAGATATTTGAATGGCTGAATTGCTAGCAAAATAAATAAGAGAATAAATCAATTAGTACGGTCACTGATAAACACTAAGAAAAGACCACAATCTGCCATGCAAGACCTAATATCAGTGAGATAAGAAATACAGACTTTATTATGTTTTATATAATGGAAGATGAATTTATTTTTCACCCAAAACTAAGAGAATTTGATTCCCGGAGCTCAAAACAATGAAACATGAGGCAAAGAAGACAGTAAAGTATAAGAATCAGTTCAACAGCAATCTACATGGATAGGTCATATCTTTACCATTGCGCCAGAGGTCCCAACTAATCGGGAAATGAAAACATCTTGAAATTATCCTGTGAGAGAAAGAGAGACTAGTGATTATGACATCTCTAGTCATTTCTTGTACGACTACTGAATTTTTACTGTATTTTCTAAATTAAATAAGAACTGATACAATAATTCACATTTAAATCACATTGAACGTATGTGAAAAACAGTAAAATTGGCAATAAACTACAGTACGGCACATCATGAATGTGTGATAGTTATGTGAATCAAGTAAAACTCTAATTATCATAGGAAAAAGCATAGGCTTACTCTACAATTTCCATTACCATAGGTGAAGCCTACCTTAAAACGACAAGAATGATCTTATTCGAAGATAATTGCCTCAAAAGTTTAAGCAATAGTTGTTGGACAAAAAATCTCGTTCCCCTTTTCTTTGGCTATCTTCATTATTTTTCATCTTTGTGGTTGCTGTCCTTCCTTTTTTGTAACCTATATTTAATGAATATATTTGATTACTATCGTAATCCAAAGATCTTCAGTGAATGAAGGTTACAAAGTTTAAAGGTGAAGGGGAGCTTGATTGAAAAATTGCAGATACAGAAGTTATCCAATCTTATGAAACATGTAAATTAAGTGGCTGTTATAATCATTGTAAGTTTATGACGACTATTTTTAAAGTAACCGGAGTCTTTATTAAATAAAGAAATTTGCTGTAAATATGGAGTAGAATGGAAATAGAGGAAATAGGAAGTAGGGGAAAAGAACCCTGAAAAAAGAAATTAAGAAAATAATTATGGAAAAGATAGAGGAAACTACTGAAGAAAAGAAGAGATGAAAAAAAATCGAGATTTAAAGAAGGAAATTGCCCACAGCCTTATATCAGAGATAATGAAGGCAAGGTTAAATATGCTCATACTAAAAGTAATTTTCAAGGGAAAATCCGCAGATGATGTGTGTGACTTTTGCGAAGATGAAGATACTACAGAACATTTATTTTCATGGCCAAAATTAAGACAGTTAATAAAACAAGACATGAGTGTAGCTCTGTTGCAAAATCCTGGAAGGGAACTGGTTGTATACACAAGTAGGGCGATGCATATAAAAGAATAATTTAAAAGTCTAAACTAATGATGGAATGTGATAAAAGTAAAGATTGAGAATTTCATTGATAATGTTGTTTATGGTAAGCATAAGCTTAGAAGCTCGGCACCTATCTATTATGCGATAGAGTGCCGGCAAATTTATTTTGCAGAGTGAGTAGTTAGGAACCAGGAACAATTCGGTTAAAACTTGACAAGAAAACCTTGACACTGTTCTATCAAATCAAAACTATTTGCACATGTTCTCTTAAATATCAAAGGAGTTTCGAATCATCACTATTATCACCAATAGAGTAAATCAACTTACCTCTATGGATATGTTTGTATACATAGTATATGGTTGTTGGTAGGACAACGTACATATTACATAATTTGGTAAATCTTCCTGACTTTTGTTAAAATAGCCATTTATGTTTTCGGTTATCTACGGTGATGGCAGTCACCGATGTGTTCGAATTGTAAGGAAATTAAGGAGATGTTTATTACACTCATGTCCGATTGGGGATAACTTAACGTGGTGTAAGAGTTTATGTATGTCCGTGACCAAGCAGAAAAAGAAGGAAGATGGTGGAAACAACCAACAAAGTACCTACAAGAATTAAATTGGGTTATAAGGTAGATAAGAAGAATGACCAAGACAGAAATAGAATCCGAAACCAGAAACTGGGGCACTGAAAAAATGGAAAGAAGGAATAGAAAGTAAAGTGAGCTTAGAAATATACAGAAAGTGGAAGAAAGAAATTAAAGAAGAAGAATTATATGACAACACATTTGCATCAGTGATATTTTCAGAGCAAGAACTAATACGTTAAAACCAAACATTATAAATAGACACAATAGGGGAATGTAAACTGTAATTTTTGTGAAAATGAGGAAGAAGATTTGACCCATTTTTGTTGTTTTACCAGGAATATAGAAAAGAAATAAATGAAATAATTGAGCTTCAGCAACCCTACGAGAAAGATCTAGAGAAAATAATAGGATAATTTTTATTCAGTGAAAGAAATTTAGATAAGAAATATTAAATTTGATGTGCAAAAAATACAAACCGATATAAAAGAAGGATAATCTCTGATAAATACTTTTTAGATGTGCCGTTGCAAACCATGAACCTAGAAAATAGAAGAAATAAGAGGTTGGGGGGAAAAGGATTGTGCTGTCTGTGTAGGAGGTAACTAATGATAAGGAATTTTCTGAAAATTGCAGCGCTTTGCACCTGCTACACTTCTTCCAGTCATCACAGTGTTGTGGAGAGAGCTACGGGGAACCTGGAACTTTGAAAAAAAGAAATTACAAAAAAAAAATATGGAAAAGAGAGAGGAAAGATTTGAAGAAAAGAAAAGTATTATAAGTTCGAGGTGTTGGGGTTAGCGTAAAACCAAAGTCGTCGTCAATACTGACGTTATTAAGTAGAAAATAACTCACAAATGCAAATGACCATTGGCGAACCTCGGTTTGGCAGAATACAAAACAAGGAAAAGCATGAAACGTTATAAAAAGTATAGATTACGCAAAGGTACAAAAGTATTGGAATCTATGGGAGAGGATCCAATTATTTATAATGGAAAACAGTAAGCAAAAAAAAAAAATAAGGAATAAAACTGTTATATTCAATAGTAAATTAATAATAATAAATCAATATATGACATTTCCTTTTCCCTGAGATTAAGATATCCTCCGTAATTAAAGATTCAGTCTATCAAGTGGTTTAACCACTCTGTCCGATCTACGTAGTAGTACTGGGTCAGGCAATGACACATTACTAGGAATTGACTTACAGTATCTGCAACAGTTGTCTCTCGCTGCTTAAACCAGTATCAGAACTTCTAACAGTTGGAATAGGAGGCAAAACAGGTTCATGGAAACGACTAATTGCTGGGTTACGAATAGGAACAATACAGTCATCAGAATTAGGAGTGAATCTAGGCATTAATTGATCAGCATGGCGTTTCCATACCGTGTTACTAAAATTCTTCAACTGCAATCTATAATTCATAACACCAAGCACTGGCAGCCAAGTGTTCCCAGCACCAAAATATTTTACAAATACTGCTTCATCAACTATATATTTAGACTTTTCAAATTTGCAATCATTTTTCAATTCTTTCTCTTTCTTATTCTGGGGTTTAATCCTCTCAATTAAACCACGAAAATTACGATTGAACATCATATCAGATGGGGATTTCCTAGTGGAAGAATGCACTGTCCTTCTATAATTGTAAAAAAATCTACACAAACGTGTAGTGATATTCCCCTCTGTGAATTTAACAAGACCCTCTTTAAAAGTGTTAATTGATCTCTCTGCAAGCCCATTTGATGATGGATTGTACGGAGCAGGCGTAGCATGGTTAATGTCATTCTTCCTCAAGAAAGTCTCTATCTCATCAGAAACAAAATATTTAGCCTTATCAGAAACAAGTACACTGGGTAATCCAAAATTGCAAAAAAAAAAAAAAAAAAAACTAATTCTCAATTTCTCAATAGTTACAATTGATGTAGTTAATTTAGTTACCTGAATATCCAAAAATTTAGTGTAATAATCAATGATTATCAAAAAATAGTTTCCATATATAGGACCAGCAAAGTCTATAAGTGCTCTATCCTATGGTTGATCAATCCCTGGCCACGACAATACAGAAGATTTAGGAGTTTGATAGTTTTTAAAACATACATTACATGATTTTGTCATTTCACTAATGTCTTGGTCTATTTTTGGCCACCATACCCAATTGCGTGCGTCAGCTTTCATTACACTAATACAATTATCATTATGATCAACATGTACTTGATCCAACACTACATTTCTCATATTAGATTGAATAATCCCACGATTTCTATATAAAAGTACATCATCATCAAGCCCTAAATTGTCTTTCACTTTGGAAAAATCAGAAATTAAAGGATCATTAATACAGCTATATTTCACACAACTGATTACTTTCTTAAGCACAGGATCACATTCAAGCAAAGATTTAATTGATTCAATAGATAAATTTTTCTCATCCAAAGCTTGAACCATATGAACATATTTATTAGGAGTAGTTAGATCCAAATCCGAATCAGACAGGGGTAACCGACTCAAAGCATCTTAGATAACATTGTCCTTGCCAGCATTAAAACATAAATCGTAATCAAATTGAGAAAGCAGCAAGGCCCAACCTTGTACCCTAGCATTACCATTCGTAGGTACCAACTTGGTTCTGCCAATTAAACCAAGTAAAGGTTTATGGTCAGTTCTGATTACGAATTGCGACCCAACAAAAGCTATTGAAACTTGGATACAGCATAAATCAAAGCTAAAGCTTCCTTGTCCAATTGCGAGTATTTCAACTCAGCAGCTGACAATTTCTTAATTGCAAAATACACTGGTTTCTCATTACCATTGAATCTCTGCATTAAAACACATCCCACACCCACTGGAGACGCATCCACTTCTACTACTACTAGACTATCACCGTTAAAATTAGCAAGAAAATTGGACCTGGATAACTCAGCTTTGACCGTACTGAATGCATTAGCCTCACTATCAGACCATTGAAATTTTGCATTTCTCTTCAAAAGATCATACAGAGGAGAAAGTACACGAGAAAAAATAGGAACAAATCTCGAATAATAAGTAACCATTCCCAAAAATGATTTAACTTCAGAAACAGAACTTGGAGAAGGGGTTTCCAGAATTGCTGCTATTTTCTTTGGTGATGGCTTGATTTCATCTCCTGAAATGACATAGCCTAAGTATTCTAAATTACTGGTATCTAAAACAGTTTTACTTTTATTAATGGTAACTAGAGAACCATGACTTACGAACGTCACCTGTGTGTGACACTGTGAGCGTTGTAGAGCACACCCCTCGCTTGTAGCTCGTGCCGGCCACTGATATTGTTGGGCGCTTAAGTTTTTCAACCTTGGTGCTTGGCGGGTGGTATTGAGCTACTGGGCCCTGGGCATGAGTCGTTGTGTGTGCGTTCAGGAGCGCTGTGATAATGATGGGCTCTGTGGATGCCTCAGTTCGATAGGTGCATCCAGGCACTGGGCAACCAATGCTTTGTGCGGCCATTTTGCTGCTTATCACTGTGAATTACCTACTAGGGAATTACTGACAGAGTGAATCACTTTAATCACTGTAAACCATTTGGATACTACTGACCTTTTGAGTCCTTTTTGCCATATTCACGTTCTCCACAGGTTTGCGGGTTTGTTCATATCGTGGTGTAGGGACACACAATCAGGTAGATCTAGTAACAGACTTAACTTTAATACACAGCAACACTGTTCTTGACAATTCCCAGTTGCATTAGATTCAAGTCTGTTCACTTTTGTTATGGCCACATTTAGTTTACCTTTGGCTGGCACTAGTCACCACATTATCACTCAGCACGTTGCATCACTTACAATAATGTCTTTTAACAATGACTTCTCCCTCGGATCGTTTGTACATAAATAGGAACGATTTCCATTTGTATTTGGCATATAAACAATGTAAAATTTTCGATAATCTTATAACAGATAATGCCAATTGCAACAAATTGTTTATATGCCAAATACAAATGGAAATCATTCCTATTTAATAATTTGCTACAATTTCAGATTTTGTTAAAGGTATACCTGGAATCTTTCCTCTTATTTTAAAGAAGAGGCAAAGGAAATATTGCCTAATGTTGATTACAGGAAAAGCAGTTCTAGTCTTCTAGATGAACCCATTAAGTAAAATTTTCAAATTAAAGATTAAATTTTACCCGACAGATGTGCAAAACATATTGTTTATATGCCAAATACAAATGGAAATCGTTCCTATTTAGTAACATTATGCTTCTGAAGCTCTCTCAAAACTCTGTTTAGTCTTTCATCATGTTCTTTTTGTCTCTCCCCCACTAAAAATGTCATCTAGAAAAGAAATAATGCCATTAATATGCATTAAAATTGGAGACATGGACCTCTGAAAGATAGTGGGTGATGAAGAAACACAAAGGGAAGTATCTTATACTTAAATAATCCCTTTGGAGTGTTTATGACAAGCAACTTTTGACTATCAGTATCTTCAATTTTTGAAAAAAAGAAAAAATCGTACTCTTACCCACTATACCAAATATTTCCTCAAGTCTAGGTAAAAGATATTTCTCACAAGCAATATTGTTAATATTAAGATATTTGAAATCACCACAAATTCACATAGACTGTTTATCACTTTTTAAAACAGGTATAATAGGAGCTGCCCAATCATAAAATTTAGCAGGTTCTATCACATCATTCTCCACAAGCTTATCTATTGCATTTTCAACAAGCTTTACATATTTACTAGATTTATGGAATTTAGGAAGTACACCCCTTTTCAAGTGGATTTTAGCCATAACAGGCAAATTAGGATCAGAGTTGAACTGCTCCAACTGGGATTTACCATCCAAAACAGAATTAAGTTCTATTTCATCTTCAATTCCTGTTAAAGAAATGCCCAATTTTGGCATTAAATCTTTACCACACAAAATGACATTAGGATCTTCAACCACATAAAAACCATGATGGATTTAGTAATCTTTAAATTTTACATTAACAAACACCTAGCCAATTACATGAATAGAATTATTTCCATAAGCTTTCAGGCCTTTAATATTAGGCTGAACAGACAACCCTAAAATTTGAATATATTCGCAAATATCAGTATCATTCAACTTCAAGGTAATCTTTGTTCTGATTAGTTCAGCATTATCACAACCACTCTCCAAATTAAACATATGATTCGATTCTGAATCATTAGCCTCATCCTTTAAATTAAGCAATTGATCACAATTATCATCATCATCATCAAAATCTGAATTATCACATTCAGCTAAAGCATTTACTTTCTTTTTAAAAACTTTCTATTTCTTAGGTTTGTAAAACGGACTTTTACCATCACCGTTCTTATCCACACTTGGCTTAGGTAGCCCTTTGGCCGTGATTTGACTCTATAAAACGAGGACAAACACGTTTCAAGTGCCCTTTTCTATTACATAAAGAACAAGATAAATGGGAAAATCTACAATTCTCACTACAATGAGGATAACCACAATGTCTACAACTAAAATTAGCTTTACGTCTGGTTGCACTATAATTTAAATCCAAAGCATTAACACTATTAGTTAAACCAACTTTCTCAGAAAAGAAAGCTTTCTAAAAATTCAAAACTCTTTAAAGGGTTTCCGTCGAAGTCATAGTTTTTAAATTCAGATTTTCAGCAGCCAAATTTGGAAAATAAACTTCATTATCAATGGCCATAAACAACTGATCTCTGACTCGACCATCAAAGGCAGTACCAAAATCACAATCTGAAGCTAAGGATTTCAGATCACCATAGAGATCACGCAATGACTCACCACAAGTTTTCTTCCTTTGCTGAAACTTAATTATCTGTGATAGGACAGTTTCACAATAAAATGGGTTTTCAAAAGAGAAACAATATGATCAAATCTTAAAGATGCATCATGAGGTAATTTAAGTAGTAATGATATAGGCCATGGCATGGTTATGAGCCTCATTAATCAAAAATTATCAGAAGGGAAGCTCTACAGGAAAGTAGTTGAACATCTGAGAAAGTGTGATTATACACTAGACGAATTCTTCAATGCGATAGATTTCATTATTCGAATGCTCGAGGACGATGCCTTGCAACGAGGAGATAAACTTGAACCTGACAAGAGAATAGACGTCAGTGTAAGAGCGAAGTCGAAACCAGTTCAGAATAATTCTTTTCCCTTTTGTAACGAACAGCACCCGCCTCACGGATGCCGCCGAGTGACTGACGTGGCTGCTAGACGTCGCATTTTGCTAAGAAAGGGCATATGTTTTAATTGCATTAATTCTGGTCATCGAAGTGATAAGTGTCCTGTCCCTAACTCTTGTAATAATTGTAGTGGTAACCACAACACAGCCATTTGTGATGATTATAATCCGAGAAAACAATTGCCATCAGTTCCCTCCACTTCAGCCCGAAGTAATAGTAGTAGTGATTATAGCATTAGTCAGTCTACAACGTCCCGCCCCGTAGTAAATGCGACGCCTCAACAGCACGAAACAGGCCCCTGTCCATCTAAAGATAAAGTAGAATCCAAGCAGTGCAAAAGTGCAAAGGTTACACAGATGTCCAGCGTGGACCTCCCATGTACAATCTTGCTTACGGCTATGGCCAAAATCAATCACAAGCCAGGGAGTGAGCGAGTCCGCTTATTTCTTGATACGGGAAGCCAAAGAAGCTTCATCTCTGTGAAAATTGCGAGGCAATTAGGCCCACCGGTGGTAGGGAAGGTAGCGTTGAATATAGCTCCGTTTGGCTCCACAGAAATAAGCGGACAATATGATGTCGTAAGCTGTAGGGTGGAGATAGGAAGAAGAGTAGTACGAATGAAGCTAGTAGCACATGAGAACGTTGACGTCCCAATACATAACGCCAGTTATGTACAAGTTAGACAGCATCTGTTGAGTAAGGGAGTCACGTTGGCCGATCCAGAGAATAAGTCCGATAAGTTGAAAAATGTGCACATTTTAGTAGGGGCCGATTATTTTAGCTACTTCATCATAGGCATTGAGAAAGTTGATGGGATAAGTCTTTTCTTGACCCATAATGGCATGTCGCCATATGGGAAAGTGCTGCAGTGGCTGTTAGAAGGCCAAAAGATCGAACATGTGAAAACGCTCAGAGTCTGTAGAATTGCGGGTGAACCAAACCAGTTTGACGTAGATGAGTGGTGGCATTTGGACCGCGTTGGCATCGCCCCATCAGAGCAATATACTGTCCGCAAAGCGGAAACCATGCGAAAGGTATCGCAAAGTGTCGTAAAGAAGCCTGAGGGATATCAGGTTAGCCTACTATTCGGGTTGGATGCTAGGCCAGATACGAACTATCGAAACGCTGTAGCACAGTTAGATTCGTTGCAAACTAAATTTAGGAAGGACAGGGAATATTTTGATCGGTATCAGGGAGTGATAAATAAGTATCTAGAAGCAGGCTTTAGATCAGAAGTAAAGGAACCCAAGATTGAAGGGTATTATATGCCACATTTCGGCATTAAGAAAGATAGCCGCTTGACCCCCCTCAGAATCGTGTTTAATTCCTCGGCAAAATCTAAAGGTCATAAATCGTTGAATGAGTGCCTCTTACCTGGCCCCAATCTAGTAGAATTAGCATAGCATTTGCTTATAAAATTCAGATTCAACGAATATGCCATGCTAGCTGACATCAGCAAGGCCTTCCACCGTGTATTGTTAGATCCCTGTGATGCCAAATACACACGATTTCTGTGGCGTGAGGTAGCAGGTCGAGCGCTCACCTTTGCCTTTAGAGTCGTGGTGTTCGGCATCACGGCGAGTCCGTTTTGTTGCAACAAGTTTTGCATTGTCATTTTTGGCAAAGTCATTTTACATAGATAATTATCTCAGTACTTTCGAGAATGCAGAGAGCATGAGGCAGGAGCAAGAATCTGTCAACAAGATCTTAGAAAGGGCTGGTATGCCTTTAGAAGGGTGGGCGTCCAATAACTTAGCCTTCGATAGTGAGAAGCAGTGGAGTGAGCCAGTGAACGTGAACGTACTTGAGCTGCGATGGGCCCGAGACGTCGATCGATTGTGCGTGAAAGAGAGTAAGAGAATCAGTGAATTGGGGGAGGGATGGGTACCTACAAAGCGTAGGGTACTTTCCCTGTTAGTCTCCATATATGATCCTCTAGGCTTGATAAGCCCATTGTTTGTTCGAGGAAAGCTTTTCCTCCAGCAACTATGGGAGGATAACGTAGGCTGGGATGACATGTTAAGGAGAGAGAAAGCTAGGGAAGCGGGTGAGTTGTTGTGTGAATTGAAAGCGGTAAGTAACATCACATTTCCAAGAGCGGTAGGCAATAAAAATCTAGAGCTCCATGTATTCACCAATGCCAGCAGCAAGGCATATGGTGCAGTAGCATATATTAGGGACAATTGCAATCAAGTAAGACTACTCACTAGTAAGATGAAAATCACTCCCAAGGGGATGAACAAGTTGACAATCCCCAAGCTAGAACTATTAGCATTATTGTTAGGCTGCAAATTAGCTAAGACACTTAAAGGGCTGATAGAGCCACGAGAGATAGTCATGTGGACCGACAGTAAGGTCACGATGGCATGGGTAGCATCTCCCGATGCCAAAGAAAATAAGAATATATTTATATCTAACAGAGTGGCGGAGATTATTTTTCTTCGTCAGGTTTGCGATTTCAGTCTCAGCTATGTCCCGAGCAAACAAAATCCTGCCGATGTCCTGTCCAGAGGAGCAACAACGCAACAACTGCTACAGAACCCTCTTTGGCAGAAGGGTACAGAGTTCCTTGGGACAACGGGAGAGCCTGTTCCCTACAAAGAGGATGATCCAACCAGTGTGAGAGCCGTAGTAGCAGCGGTGCAAGAATTAAGGGAAGAAATAAGACCTGTTCCCCTAGGAGAGATATGGGAACTTCTACAGAGGGAAGTAGAGTTCCAATTCTCATTGAGAGTTACTAGGCTAATATTGAGATTTGCCAAATTAAAACGGGACCCATTTAGAATTGTTGTCCAATTAGAGCAAAAATATTTATTTGCCTACAGTCTACGCTTACTTGGAGGGTGAGGTTAGACCCCCCTCGTGAAGTCATTAATTTTGTCAGACAATTAAATTTAGTGTTAGATAATAAGTTGATTTGCACTAGGGGACGTGTGTTCCAAGTAGAGAAAATGAAACATTTGATTCTTTTGCCAGCTAAAGGACGCTTAGTTAAGACTTATCTAAGATATTTGCATTGTTTGCATTTACATTGTAGTGTGAATACACTAATGGGTATCTTTCGACAGAAATGCTGGTCGCCAGGCCTGCATTCCATTGCAAGGCAAATTGTACATCAGTGTCCAGAATGCGTGCTAGCCTTCCAGCCCCTGTTGAGACAGCCACCACCACCACCCCTACCGATGGAAAGGATCAGCTTGACGAAGCCATTTACCGCAGTCGGAATGGACCACACAGCAGCCATATAGACCGAAACGTGGCCAGGCTACCTACTGATTGTAACAATGCACCGATCTTGCCAGACGACGACCTCAATGTGACCTTCACCTCCCGGAGCCTCCGTGATCGTTATTTGAAATTGACAGACACTCTGAAAGCCTTCCGGGAGAAGTGGAAGAAAGAGTATTTAAGTGCCCTGAGGGCCAGACTCGATTGTCGATCTGGGGAACCTTCCAAGCTGCACCCCGGAGACATCGTGCTGGTCAAGCAAGACAATAAAAAAAGGGCTACGTGGCCCCTTGGACGTGTCGTGGAGACATATCCTGACGAGGACAGAGGCGTGCGTTCGGCCAAGGTGTTGTTCGAGGATGTGAAGTCCCTGCGAGTTGTCAACCACCTAGTTCCCCTGAAGATTGCCCCCTCTGATGACGATGATGGTGCTGGAGAAGAGACGACGGTGATGGTCGGAGAAGACGATGGCAACGGCGATGTCAAAGACGAGGGTGCGTACAGTTTACCAGCAGGACTGCCAGGGAACGTTGTGACATCTGGGGACAACCAGGAGATAGTTCAGGCTACGACATCTCGACAACAAGCCACAGAGGTCTTAGGTAGTAACGAAGATAGTAGAGGTAATGATGGTAATGAAAGTAGCGATACCAATACAGTGAGAATATTGAAAGGCGTAACCATGAAATGTTGAGTGCTAGTGCCGTAGAATCAGAGACGTCGGGCGGACAAGGACGTTCCGCACGCCCATTCAGAAAGGCTACTGCGAAGCAGCTTGAGCTAATGAAACGATTAGTTGAGAATGAAGATATATAAGTCATAGTTGCAAACAGTAAAAGAAAACGGGAGTATCCCTCCTTCTGGTAGGTAGGGAGGGTGGAAAGAACTAAGTGTAGGTGAGTTTGAATCCACAGAGGTTGGAAGTGCGTCGGGTATAGAGTACGGGAATGGGAGGGCCTCTTTCGTATATACAAGTCTAGCGTTGTACAGAACCAGCCCCACCCCGCCACCCCCCTTCCCCTAGAGTAATTGCCAAGAAGTGTGGCTGTTTGGTGAGTGGTAATTCCATTGATTGATTAAGGGCAGATTGCCTTATGATTGTATATATATATGATTATTCGATTTATGATTGTGCATGTATACATTGCTTATTGCTTATTGAGATGTTATTGCAGGCCTATTGCCTTTCTATTGTTGATTCATGTATGCATTATATGTTTTGGTACATTTATACATATTATCGCCATTATGTGTATATACTTGTAAGAATTGATTGCCCCGGGGTAATATTATTTCCCTTGATGTACATTGTGTGTGTAATCCGTTAGAGTCGTTGCGGAGCACTACGCCACAAGCCTAACCGAGTCTTGGAGTGGTTACTCCCCCCCCCCCCCCCAGGTTCGGTCTTGCCTAATTGTCCAATGTTTCACCGCCCATTTATTTTAGGTGTGGAGTATGTCGGGAATTTTGAACTGATCATTTGGAATCCCTGCCATTTGACTTCACAAACGTTGCGTTAAATTGGGGCAAGACTGAAAGATCTTGCGGGCGTTTCTATGAATGAGCGCTGTCCAATACGTGACAGTATTGTGGCGTAAATTTTCACCACCTGGCGGGGAAGGAGCGGGTGTCAGAGAAACAAAGTCTTTTTTGTTTACATTTTACGAAAATGATATTGTATTCATTCATGCAGGCAAAATTATCAATGTATATGTTTAGAGCCAAGGACTCGCTAGTTTGTTAGATTCTGGCAAAATACGGCCTTCAGCTGAAGTATTGAGTTTATCCTTTGATCTAACGTAAGACTTTGACTGTTTTTCTATCTTGTATTCTATAAAGAAACTCAATTAAACCCCTTGTTGATTAAATAAAGTGAGAGTTCCCGCGCATTTTACAAGGACCCTTTAATTAGCGCGGGAGACAGTAGTTTTCCTTTGAGCCATGCTGAGCGATGCTCGGCATTCCTGCCGTAGGGCCCGGCCAGACCAAGCGCGGCTAACGGCGAGGTTAGCGGCAAGAGGTTAGGGCGGCAAATTGAAACCTTAGGTATCTTATGTAGGTGGCCAGATAGGAGGCGCGGGAAGCCTCGCGCCTCCTGTCTGGCCACCTACATAAGATACCTAAGGTTTCAATTTGAGGTTAGGGCGGCAAATTGAAACCTTAGGTATTTTATGTAGGTGGCCAAATAGGAGGCGCGGGAAGCCTCGCGCCTCCTGTCTGGCCACCTACATAAGATACCTAAGGTTTCAATTTGCCGTCCTAACCTCTTGCCGCTAACCTCGCCGCTAGCCGCTCTTGGTCTGGCCGAGCCCTTAGCCCCGAACAATGTAAGTACCGTCTATGAGGTTGTAGTGTGTCTCTCTGCCTCTGGCTCCTATCTACCGCGATACCAGGTCGGTTCCTTTGTCAGTGTGAGTTATGTACATTTTTATGTCTGTAAATTTGTCATCCCTGGGATTAGGGATTTGATTTCTCAGATGATGTCTGCAGGCACCGGTATGTCATTTACCATAGAGTCATTATTGTAATGTTGTAATTTCACCTTGTTTAGTTCAACTGTGAACTTATAGTTTTACGAGCACATGTTGCAAACCTCCTAAGGGTTACCGTGTTCTAAGGCCATGAGAGCCTGTATTTGATTAAGTAAAATTTCTTGTCAATGTCGAGTAACTGCGTGTGTAGTAAGGTTGAAGACCTAACTTTCGTTTTGCGTGATGTTTCTAAGAACACATTGGCTTAACCACCCGTGATGTCCTTCAGATTGTATTAGCGTGATTTGTTATCGTTTTTAAATGATCATTTTTGTAATAAACCAGATTTTGTGAACATATTTTATTGAAACCCTCCTGAATCATTACAGTTTTAAATAAGTCGGAGAAAAATTCCTGACAACTACGTCAGTATATTTTATTCTTATATTTATGACATTCTTAAATTTTAGATAACTAAATTGTAATTTTACAAACCGGTACATTTATAAATTAAGAATACATATCCTTATGTTTCTGTCTGTTTTTTTTTCTGAAACTTAATAGCTGTCTCTTATAATTTTGTTGATTTTCTAGCATTTTCAAGTATTGTATATTACAATTGTAATGGGAGAATGTTATCCTTTTGGTATTTTGATTTTTTTTCTGTGAAATTGATTCATCATCCGACTCTAATATCTTTAAAATTATCTCTGTTAGTAATTATTGGAATTTATTTTAATTCCAACCTTATTTATATTTAATAAACAAAACAATTACTCAAAACCCAAAACAACTTACATCAAATAGTAGATCGACTAGTAATACTTTGTGATATTGCCCTACATCACCCTTTTCCCTAGACATGTCCTAAGATACAGAATAATATAGTTCACTTATCACAAGGTAGATGTTGAAGTCTTCCAAAATTGTCGTAGTTTTGGGTGATGAACGTTAAGTTTTGTTCGGAGTTAATATCCTATGAAGATGCCGGCCTTTCCATTATGTACTTATTACTAGAACTGTTCGCCGTGGCTGTGGTAACCTCGGAGTTAATTTACTTCTTACCATTGACAGGTAAATATTACGCACGCGCGAACTTAAGGCCTATTAGGCAATTACTTATTTAAGTCATTTAATTCATAAGTTTAATTTTATTATTCATTTTACTTATCATTAACACTAAGTTACTATACTAAGTAGCATTAAGTTATTTACTTTTAATTTATTATGAAAAATAGGTAAAGCTTCGAGTCAAGCTAACGACCGAACGGCTATTCCCCACAGTCGACACAAATATTTACGTTAACTGTAATCCTTATAAATAAACAGTTTTGCTTTCCATTTCTTTTGCAACTCGTACCTCTATAATTTATTTTTGGTTTCTAACATAATATTGATTATAAAAATCATTTAAAGAAACTTTATTTCATCAACGAATGCATGTAACATTATTGCCATTCCCTTCTTATGTTTTTCTCTCTCTATCTGATACGTGGTCTTGAGTCCTTTTTTTTTCGTTTTGGCCATACTGGCATGAGAAAAACACGTTGGAGAAGCCGAATGGGCATGCTTCCCCGTCCATTAAAGATATTTGTTTTGGGTCATTAGAGAAGACATTGACGTATCCCTTTTCAAAGGTAAGACTTCGTTATAATCTAGAAGATTATTATAAGGATAGGGAATATTATGTTATAGATAGAGAGGAAAAGCGATCAGAATGGATGCAGTGGCTTGCCAATGTCCGGCAAAACAGTTCCAGAATTGGGGACTAGAAGATCCCATAGGGTAACGGTTTCCGGCAACCAGCCGTGCTAAGATACACACAGCATGCTGGAAATCTGTGATATGCAAGAAGACAGCATGATTACTAATAGAACGGTAATAAAGTACCGATCCATTTACGTAAACAAGTCATCTGGTTGCAGTGTAGGGCTATCAATATCAGATGATAGCTAGTAGAAGGGGGTGCAAGTCGCCTTGACGCCTCCGGAAGGCTCCGGCAGACTGCCGGCACGCCGGAGGCCGCTCCAGCAGAGTTTCTGGCATTAGGGAAGACAATATAGAAGTCAAGAGTAATACCAGGGTGGCGGCCGCCGGCACTGCGGCGGCACGCCGGCGGGGAGCGGCGGCTCCGGCAGCCGGAGGTTGCCGGATTGGTGACAGGAACAAGGATGGTTATAGCAGAACCGGACTGCCGCGGATGCCGGCACTCCGGGGGCCGGCCGGTGGACGGACGACCAAAGCTATGAGGAAAGAGGGAAGGCCATCGGTTGGATGCCGGCGGCAGGCGGCAGTCCCCCGGCACACGGAGGACTGGCGGCCCAGAGGGTAAGGGATAAGTCACCAAGGTAGGAGGTGGGTATCACCGACAGTGGAGGCGGCAAGGGACCGGCACCAGGATAGTGAAGGAGACAGAAGGAGGGATGTAGGGGTCCGGCCACGGACCTCAAGACATCCCACCTGAGTGGGTGTACCCATGATAGAGGCTAGCTCTATCACCCAGAAGCAGGGGCCGCAGAGGACCGGGAGCTAAGGTAGCCCAAGGGAGGGCTAGGGGACACCCAAGAAGGGGGGAGAACCCCTGCAGACAGAACGCATCCAGTGGTTAACCCCATAGGACACTATGAAGGGTATATGTACCAGAGCGGACTGCACACAGGAGCTAAGGTAGCCCTATCACTCCACCCTAAGGAGGAGTTGTAGGACAGGGGACAGATGGGTATAGACTAACCTAAGTATAGGCTAGGCCATACAAGAGATAGGTGGGGAGGGGAGAAGAGAATGGTCTTCTGTGGAGGAGGTTCTGTACCAGAGCGGCCACCGAGGAAGGGAGGACACTCCCTAGCCTAAGGTAAGGCAGCTTGTCTGAAAACGGTGCATGGGTATCGTTTCAGCAAGGTACGCAACAAACCCCTCCAAAACCTAACCTAGAGCAGGGATGTTACATCCTGAACTAGGAAGGATGGAAGACGTATCGCTATTGCAGGGATGGTCGGAGACCTAACCCCAGCAATAGAGGAAGGACTAGTCGTTCCTCATTCTCGGACGCAACCCTAAGGGGGAATCATTCCCTTAGGGAGGACAGAGAAGCGATATAATACTCTGATAAGAGCTTCAACCCCTTACGTGGTAGGGGGAGCAAGGTTATGCAGAGGGGATGCCCTAAGGCAGGGGATGAAGGAAGCATATAAGGGTCCTACGTGTAGGTTAGGTTAGAAAGACTCACTATCTAACCTGTCCCTTATATGGTCCCCGAAGGCGAAAACACTTGCATCACAGTCAAAAGTATTGTAAAATAATGCCACTATCTTCATAATAACCTAAGATCACTGATAAATATCATGCATGAACACTGATATAGGCGCTCTGGCCTGGGGGCTATAGTAGCCAACTGGTATGGGGTCATTCGATGACCGATAAAAAGGCGTCAAAACACGATATAAAAGTTCCTAGCTATGAAGACTAAATAACTAATAGTATCGATTAGTTAAAGAGGCCGGAAAAAACGCTGTTGAGGCTAACTAAATAAGGCATGCAAACAACAGCGACGCCATAAAATGGCGGGTCCGGTCGAGGCACAGCTCTGCCACAAAACATCAAATACAGTATCTCGAAAAGTAAAATTTACTTTACGGTCAGAGGTTAATTAAACAATACTGGAAACTTGTACTCAATTTTCCAGAAGAAGGCGAGGCCGAAGGTAGCGACATGACGAAGATGCAGGTTGATGAAAAGAGCGTAGGGAAAATCCGTCTAAGTAAGGCAAGCTACTAGCAGAAGGATGGAGACGGACGTGACGTCATTTAGCAATGGCGCCCGTTTGTTTACGTCTCGAGTACCAAAAGTAGCCACGAACGAGATTAGCTGTGGAACGGCTCCCAGCTATTCTCGGCCCCTACACACCGAAGTGTTAACTCTGTTTGGGGTGTAGATAGCTATGTGGCGCGTTAATACATGCGTCCCCTGTTGATATACGATGTCTTAAAAGGGAAACCTTTAGGATACTCGCTCCAGAAGTTAGAATTCTGTGATAACCTGTGGTTAAATTCTCTGGGAATATTTAGTAGTGATATACCCAAGGAAGCTACCAAAAAGGAACCTTCCATCAGGACGCCATGGCTTGAGCCCAAAAAGTTTGCATACACCCTCGTGGTCGTGTTGCATCATTTTACAAGACACCCTATTTATTCACTTGAGTATGATACATTCTTTTCTTTAAAAAAAAGGGGGGATGTGAACATGTTAGTAACATTACGACCTCCTCGTTTTCCTGAAAACCGTATTAACTGTACGAAAAGTAATGGTTCCTTATATGTAAATTTATTTTCAATGCCAAGAGGGTGTCACGAAGTAGCCGACCTGTAGGACACCTCGGGACTCCCCCTTTCCCTCTCTCCCATGGAAAATTCCATTGTTTATGATCTTAGATTGGGCTATACAATTGTTTCTGAAAGCCCAGCAGATATTTTTCTTATCAATTGAATAGTTATATTTCCTTTGGAAAATAGTTTAGGCTATAAGAATTATTCAATGTTGTTAGGTATATGAGTTAACCTATGTCCTCCTATACCCTCCCTAACCTAGACACAGTGGCCACAGAAACCTTCTATAGCCTAGCCTAGAATTGCCTATAAACCTTGAGTAGGGTATTTTTGGGCTCAAGCCATGGCATCCTGATGGAAGGATCCTATTTGGTAGCTTCCTTGGGTAATCACTACTAGGATTTTCCCAGAGAATTAAACCACAGGTTATCACAGAATTCTAACTTCTGGAGCGAGTATCCTAAGGGTTTCCCCTTAAGACATCGTGTATCAACAGGGGACACGCATGTATTAACGTGCCACATAGCTATCTACACCCCATATAGAGTTAACGCTTCAATATGGCGGACAGAGAGCGGCTGGGAGCTGAGCCGCAGCCAATCTAGATGTGGCGATATCGGTACTCGCGATGTAAACAGACGGACGCCATTGCTTTTGATGACGTCACGTCCGTCTCCATCCTTTTGCTAGTAGCTCGCTCGATTGGACGTATTTTTCCCTTTGTGCGACTTTATCTGCTTGCATCCTCGCCATGTCTCAACCTTCAGCTTCACCTTCTTCTGGAAAGTTGAGTACAAAGGTTAAAGTATTGTTTAAATAAGCTCTGACCGTAAAGTAAATCTTACTTTTCGAGATATTTGCATAATTGTGGCAGAGCTTTGCCAGACCGGTCAGCGCCATTTTATGACGCTGCTGTTGCTTGCATGCCTTATTTAGTTAGCCGCAACAGCCTTACCGGTATATAAATTACTAATCAGCGCTATTAGTTATTTAGTCTTCATAGCTAGGAACTTTATATCGTGTTTTTGACGCATTAGTTAGGGTCTTCGCTGACCCCATACCAGTAGGCTTTGCTTAGCCCCTAGGCCAGTGAGCCTAAACCAGTGTTAATGCATGATATTTCAGTGATCCTAGTGTTAGTTATGAAGATTTTGGCATTATTTTACAATACCATTGACAGTGATGCAAGTGTTTTTTCGTCTTCAGGGACCATATAGGGGGTAGGTTATCTTGAGTGCCTTGCTAACCTAACCTTATGATAGGACCCCTATATGCTCTCTTCATCCCTAGCCCTAGGGCTTCCCTCTGGTAATCTTGTACCCTATTACATGTGATAGGACAAGACTCCTCAGAGTACTGTATCGCCTCCCCACCTAAGGGAATGACCCCTCCCTTAGTGTTGCGGACCTTAAAGGTAGGATCACCTCCTTTAAGCTGAATCGGTCCTTGACCTTTTCCTTGCGATACGTCTTCTCCCTTCCTTGATTAGGGTCTAACAACCCTAATCCAGGTTAGGTTGGGAGGGCTGGTTTATGTACCTTGCTGAAATATACGCGTGCACCGTTTTTCAGTTGGTCCACCTACTATAGGTTAGGGTGAGCATCTCCCTTCCTAGGTGGCCGCTCTGGTGCATAACCCATCCTTTCTTATAAGAAGACCCTCCCCCCCCCCCAACCTATCTCTTGCCTAGCCTAACCTACCAGTAGGTTAGGCTTCATATGTCCCCTGTCCTACACTCCACCCTAGGCTGGAGTGCTGGACCCCGTGGTGCTCCCAGTGTTGTCCGCTCTGATACATAGACCCTCCATAGTGCTATGGGGTCAGTTATCATTTGGTCGACATGAAGAGTCTCCACCCCTTCTTTGGGTACACCCTGTCCTCTCTTGGACTGCCTTAGCCCCCGGCCATTGCAGCCCCTGCTTAGGATGATAGATTCACCTCTATCATGGTGGTACCTTTTTCCAGAGGTGTCTTGACTAGGCTAGTACAGCCTTGCCATCCCACCTCCATCTTTGGTGCTTGTCCCTTGCCGCCTCTACCCCGGCATTACCGCCGCTACGGGTGACTTCCTTATCCTTGCCGCCTTTCCCCGAGTGCCGGGGGATCACCGCCGTGGCCTCTCCATTCCCTCATAGCCTCGGCACACTGCCGACCCCTCCCGGAGTGCCGGCACTAGCAGCCGGCCCCCGGCCCCGGCTATGCTCCTTTATCCTTACCCCTGTCACCCTCCGACTGCCTCCGGCTGCCGGAACCGCCGCTCCTTGCCGGCGGCCGCCGCTACCGGCTGCCGCCACCCTGGCTTCTTTTGACCATAGAATGATCATTCTTGAATGCCAGAAACTCTGCTCGAGCGGCTTCCGGCGTGCCGGGGGTATGCCGGACCCGTCCGGAGGCGGCAAGATGCCTTGCACCCCTTCTCTCAGCTATCTTTACTAGCGATAGCTCCTAAAAACCGCACCTAGACGGCTTGTTAACGCAGACAAACTGGTACGGAATCGTACATTTTGTTCAGTTTTCACTCTGTCTTCTTGCGTGTTTCATCTTTCCAGCACGCTACGTGTAATTGGCACGTCTGGTTGCCGGAACCTTACTAGGATCTCATGATCCCCAGACTTTCTTGATAAGATTTCAAGCCTAGTCTATAATATGGTTATTCTAGATGGAATTCCCATTATCAAGACACCTTCCATGGAGGCCTACGGCCACCTGGGACTGTCCGATGCTACGGCAACCAGCCGGGCGGGTTACACGAGGCATGCGTCTGTCTCCTTTCACCCACCCTTCTGTGCATCACAATTAATTTAAGTTAATATTAACTTGTTAATAATTAACTTTATATACGAGCCATATTATGACTCTACAATACTCATCGTCTCTTTCTTTTACAGGAGGAGTACGTCACGTGTGACCACGACTTCTGCGCGGTCCGTCGGCCACACTTCTATGGACACACGGCGTGTAGGACACACGCCCCTTGTGCTCACAAGAGAGGGGATCTCAAGTACTGGGGCCCCACCACCTGTTCGGTCTGCCAAGAATGCTTACAGAAAGCATTCTATGATCCTCCCTCAGCGGAGATTCGGGACACTGCTCGGGACAACCTACGCAAGTGGGTACGTGGCTTTCAAAAGAACGCCACTGGACCATACCTAGCCACAGAAGAAATGAGGTCTTTGCTGTTCCCAAAGGCCTCACCAGACTCAGTGGTCCCAGTCGAACAGATCCCCGTAGTCCAGATTACAGTGGAACCTGATGTTGTCATGGCTCAGTCCATGAATGATTGTCACCTGGATTCAGAACATGATGAACACATGTCAGAGATCTCGGAGGACACCGAGAAAACCCTTATGGCCCAGGGTGAAGGGAAGGATGATGAAGAAGAGGACCGGGTAGTATATACCGAGTCCGATAAGGAGGATGCCCCTCCCTCCATCCCCCCTGCTACTCCTACACCGACGGAAGTGTCTCTCCCGTCTACGTCCTCCACCACGACTCCTCTACCTACGGCACAGGATATGATTCGGCTCATTGAATCCGTGATGGAGCAGAAGCTCCAAGAAACTCACAAGATCATTCGGTCGATGGGAGGTTCCAAGGAATCTCGCAAAATTTCCATCAAGGACCTCCTCGCATGCTCGAGCGACAATCCGTGGCGATTCGCCGAGCATATGGTCATCGCTGACGACAAGATCTTCGTCAGCGATAAGATCGGCTCCATACCCCTGGAAGAAGTTGAGTTCTTCCCCCGCTTTGAGGCGTATCCGGACTGTTACGTCCGTCTACGTTCAGAACCATCCTCAAAGGAAGAGACCGAACCGAAGGAGAAAATAGTGTTCGATCTCTCGAAGGCCCAGGCTATGCTTGCCAAAGCGCTTAAGAGCAGAGGCTTTACCTGCTCTGGACTTCCGGCTCTGAGCAAGAAGTACCCCACCTACGTTGCGCCCGATGAAGTGGTGATACCCTTCACGGAAAAGGCCTTCGCTGCCTGCCTTAAGGCTGTAGAAGAAGGGAAATCCTGCCCTGCATTGGAGGAATGCAGACCTTTCTCCGCAGTCACCCCGCCCGACACCAAACACTGGAAGGATGTGCAACACACCTTCGTGGTGGGCAAACTAGATCCTGACGTTGCTGGACGTCAGTTTAATGAGGACCTCCCCAAGCTAAACGATCACCTCCTTCGTAGGGAACAGGAAACGAAGGAGAGGCTGGCAGCATCTCTCACTCTCCAGGTCCAGATGGACGTAATGGCTGGTGACACCAGAGTCCCTGACCATTACATGGTCCTTGCCAAATCTCATATGGCAACCTTAGTCAAGGATCTGTACCACTTCATGCGAGCTCGTAGAGCCTGCAGAGAATTCGTGTTCTCCAGTGCCACTGTCAGACACGAACCCCGGAAACTGATTTCCTCCAACATCTGGGGCAAGTACCTCTTCCCGTCTGATCTAGTGAAAGAGATCACAGACAAGGCCGCATCTGAGAACAGGAACCTTCTCAACAAATGGGGCATGTCTAGGAAGAGAAAGCCCTCTCAGGATGACGGTCCTCAGCCTAAGAGGAAGCAGTCGAAGCATAGACCCCAGCAACGTCAGCACAGACGTCAGTTTCCGGCACCCGCTACTCCCCAAGTGGCCGCTCAGCCGCCACAGACCTTTCAGTTGGTCCCACAGCCGGTTTTGTCCTCATCACCGGCCTTCAACCCCGCCTTCGAGCAGCACTCCACTACCTTTCGTCCCAAGGGTAGAAGCTCAGGCAGGGATTCCGGCAGAGATTCCTCTCGCCGGCCCTCCAGAGGCAGAGGAGGACAGGGAGCTAGCGGCCGAGGCAGCAAGTCCTCGGGACCCCAGAAGCAATGAAGTGCTTCCGGTGGGAGGAAGACTCTGCCACTTCCAGGATCGCTGGACCTTCGACTCCTGGGCACACAGCATCATCAAGAAAGGTCTGGGCTGGAGCTGGGCGCAACCACCCCCAACCTTCCAGCAATTCTTCCAACGTTCAACCCCCCTCCTGGAAGAATATGTGCTAGACCTCTTGAACAAGAAGGTGATAAGAAGGGTGAAGTCCACAAGGTTCCAAGGGAGACTGTTTTGTGTCCCCAAGAAAGACTCAGACAGACTCAGAGTCATTCTGGACTTATCCCCCCTCAACGTATTCATATCGAACAACAAGTTCAAGATGCTGACTCTTCAACAGATCAGAACCCTCCTGCCTCGAGGGTCTTTCACGGTCTCGATAGACCTGGCGGACGCATACTGGCACATACCAATGAACCATCACGCTTCCTCCTACCTAGGATTCCGACTCCAACGGAAAAGCTATGCCTTCCGGGCCATGCCCTTCGGACTCAACGTGGCCCCTCGGATATTCACAAAGCTAGCGGACGCAGTAGTACAACAGCTCCGCATCCGAAACGTCCAGGTGATGGCCTACCTCGACGACTGGCTAGTGTGGGCGCCCTCGCCCGAGGATTGTATAGAATCCTGCAGAAAAGTTACCCAGTTTCTCGAACACCTGGGATTCCAGATAAACGCGAAAAAGTCTCGCCTATCTCCAGCTCAGAAGTTCCAATGGTTAGGCATCCACTGGAATCTTCAGCGGTGTGCCTTTCCATTCCAGCAAAGAAAAGGAAGGAAATAGCAGGGTCTGTCAAGCGACTGTTAAAATCCAAACGGATCTCGAGACGCCAGCAGGAACAAGTTCTAGGCTCTCTACAGTTCGCCTCGATCACAAACCCAGTGCTTCGTGCACAGCTAAAGGATGCAGCGGGAGTCTGGAGACGTTCCGCATCCATCGCTCGAAGAGACCTCAAGAGACGGCTCCCAAGCAGACTTCGACTTCTTCTAAAGCCGTGGTCAAAAACGAGGGCCCTAAAAAGGTCCCTTCCTCTCCAACACCCACCTCCATCTCTCAACATCCATACGGACGCTTCGTTGGAGGGTTGGGGAGGTCACTCCCACCAAAAACAGGCTCAAGGCACTTGGTCTCCCCTATTCAAGACGTTTCACATCAACATCTTGGAGGCCATGGCGGTTCTTCTGACGCTGAAGAAACTCTCCCCGCCCCCGTCGATACACATTCGCCTGACCCTGGACAGCTCTGTGGTAGTGCGTTGTCTCAATCGCCAGGGCTCAAGATCGCCCAAGATAAATCAGGTGCTCCTGACAATCTTCCGTCTGGCAGAAAGGAAGAAATGGCACCTGTCTGCAGTTCACCTACAAGGATTCCGCAATGTGACAGCGGACGCTCTATCTCGGACAAACCCGATAGAGTCGGAATGGTCTCTAGACGCAAGATCATTCTCCTTCATCTCTCACCGAGTCCCAGAACTCCAGATCGACCTCTTCGCAACGAGCGACAACCATCAACTTCCTCGATATGTAGCCCCGTACGAGGACCCCAAAGCGGAAGCGGTGGACGCCATGACCTTGGATTGGAACAGATGGGCCAAGATTTACCTGTTCCCTCCCACCAATCTTCTGCTGAAAGTCCTCTCCAAATTGAGAACCTTCAAAGGGACAGCAGCTCTAGTGGCTCCCAAGTGGCCCCGCAGCAACTGGTACCCCTTGATCCTGGAGATGCAGCCAACGCTGATCCCCCTCCCGGACCCAGTTCTCTCCCAGCAAATACAGAAGTCGACTGTCTTCGCTTCATCATCGAAAATCAAGGACCTTCATCTCATGATTTTCTCACCCTAGCCGCTAAGAAAAGGTTTGGGATTTCGAAGGAGAGTCTAGACTTCCTCGAGGAATACAAGACCGAATCCACGAGAAGGCAATACGAATCGTCTTGGAGGAAATGGGTCTCCTTCGTCAAGGCAAAGAACCCCTCGAAAATCACCATAGATTTTTGCATGTCCTTCTTCATTCACCTTCATGGACAAGGCTTGGCAGCCAACACGATTTCTACTTGCAAATCGGCCTTGACTAGACCTTTGTCATACGCCTTCCAAATAGATCTGTCTAGCGACATCTTCAACAAACTACCGAAGGCCTGTGCCCGTTTACGACCGGCACCCCCTCCGAGACCAATCACTTGGTCTCTAGACAAAGTTCTCCACTTCGCCTCCAACTTGGACAATGATTCATGCCCTCTTAAGGACCTGACTCAGAAAGTTATATTTCTCTTCGCTCTAGCTTCGGGAGCCCGAGTCAGCGAAATAGTGGCACTATCTAGAGAAGAGGGACATATCGTTTTCAACGATTCAGGAGACCTCTCCCTCTTCCCTGATCCGACGTTTCTCGCAAAGAACGAATTACCTACCAAACGATGGGGCCCGTGGAGGATATGCCCCTTGAAGGAAGATGCCTCTCTATGTCCAGTAGAGAGCCTTAAGGTCTATCTTCATAGAACTTCAAACTTTGGTGGAGGCCAACTCTTCAAAGGAGAAACATCGGGCAGCGACCTGTCACTGAAACAATTGAGAGCTAAAATCACCTACTTCATTCGCAGAGCGGATCCAGACAGTACACCCGCTGGTCATGATCCTAGGAAAGTCGCTTCGTCTCTGAATTTCTTTCAGAGTATGGATTTCGAAAGCCTCAAGAACTATACAGGCTGGAAATCCTCGCGTGTTTTCTTTAAACATTATGCGAAACAAGTGCACGAAGTGAAACATTTTGTGGTAGCCGCAGGTAGTGTTATGAAACCTGCTCTGAACTCTGCTTAGAGCAGTGAGTTATTAGGGACTCTAACTCGTCGGGTGCCTATGTTGACCCTCAAGTGATACGTAGTGAAGCAGAAACCACCTTGTGCTTTCTTTAACTGTTCTTACCTCAGGTGAAATGTCATAGTAGATTACCACATGAGTGCTACATGCCACGTGCATGACGTGTGTTACATAAAGACTAACGTTCCGTAGAACGAGTGCCTACTAATACTTGATTCTTCCCTTTCAGACTCAAGAGCACGCCTTTATGACTATGTACATTTTTATCAATGTAAATGTTTTTTACTATTTATTGCATGACATGTATTGATTTACCTGCAATTATCTAATAAAATGTCTATTTTATTACTTGTGCGTCTCCCTTGCTCCTTTCTTACTATGAAATATACTAATTGTCATAGTTTTATTACCCTTTATTCTTGGTTAAGGAAAATGCCAGGATTTACTCCGGGCATTTATTTATATAGAGCAAGTAAGTTTCCTTAGCGAATACTTACTCAGTTATGAAGATGAGTCAACTCCATGCACGAAGTGTACAACCACCACTTCTTCAAGTTTGTTTCGACGCGAATACCAAATCGCTCTGACTTATCTTCTGGATCTCATTGTTCCTTCAGCCTATATGAATAGCCTTCCCATGACCACTTTGATCTCAGCATAGCCCGTGGGGACTTCCATGCCAGGGGGGCAGGAAGGCAACTGCCTCACGGTAGCTCTAGTATAGACCACTATGCTTTCGGCTCAATGTTTTAGCACTCACTTATAAAGGGGAAAAAGTCTACCACGATACACTAATTCTCTGGTACTCTTCCATCAGGACGCCATGGCTTGAGCCCAAAAAACGGATTTTGAGCGAAGCGAAAAATCTATTTTTGGGTGAGATAGCCATGGCGTCCTGATGGACCCGCCCTATCTGTTATCAGGTCCCGCCCTGCGCCGCTGTATCATGGTGATGAGCGAGCTCCAGACTTACGGATGGAGACGGACGTGACGTCATCAAAAGCAATGGCGTCCGTCTGTTTACATCACGAGTACCGATATCGCCACATCTAGATTGGCTGCGGCTCAGCTCCCAGCCGCTCTCTGTCCGCCATATTGAAGCGTTAACTCTATATGGGGTGTAGATAGCTATGTGGCACGTTAATACATGCGTGTCCCCTGTTGATACACGATGTCTTAAGGGGAAACCCTTAGGATACTCGCTCCAGAAGTTAGAATTCTGTGATAACCTGTGGTTTAATTCTCTGGGAAAATCCTAGTAGTGATTACCCAAGGAAGCTACCAAATAGGATCCTTCCATCAGGACGCCATGGCTATCTCACCCAAAAATAGATTTTTCGCTTCGCTCAAAATCCGTTTTTTAAAGAGGTTTGAGGAGGCCTAGCCTATGCTATATTGCGTTAAAGGGCATATTAGCCTAATTTACCTCGCTTAACCTTGTAAGATTTCCTTTGCCTCTTAAACCTTGAAGGTAACCTCCTCTATGTTCACATGTATCATTTGTTCTTTAGGGAAATTGAAAACTATTGTTTCATATTATTGTAAAATTATTAAATAGAAGTATCCTGTAATTTTGTTTTGAAACTGAAGCATAGTAATTATATTTTTTTTCTTTGTTATTAAAAAGCTTTTAGAGGTAGGTATTATTATTTGAAGAATAAAAAAAATTAAATAACTGTAATAATTACAGGGAACCAGTCTTGGAGACCTGTGATCATGAATCAGTCTGGGAAATCTGTGATCTTGGACTCAGTCTGGAAGATCAAATTATGGAACAGTGTACAACATTTTGAACTGAATAAAACTAGATAAGGATCACGTCTTTCTCTTACACGTCGAATGTCAAGTTCACTTTTGATGAATAACGAAAATTCATGTCAGGAGGAAAAGAAAAATCCACCGTGACATATGGTGGCAGCTGTTAAGGGATTAATAACCTTATGCTATTGATTCCACTTACCCATGAGGCCTAAGTACTGCAGGTCACACTAACGTTTTTGTATATTTTCATAGAAATATTTTTTTGAACTGTAACACCCTATGTATAAGGTAGGCTATGTATAACTTATACTTTGCATGTAATTCTTAATGTCTGATAATATTTACATATTTTGGGATTATTCTGTTTAAATGATTTTTGTTAAATTATTGTATTAAAATGGTCAGTGCTATGGATGACTCGTACACAGAACTAATAGAGTTAGAAAGCGAAGTTAGACAAACTGCAAGGGAAACACAGAATCTTACACAGTCCTACCAGGGAGTTTGGACACAGGTAGGGGATTTAACACAGCAGGTTCAAAAAATGGACAGGAAGATGTCTAATATTCAGGGTACAATGCAGCACCTTATACAAACCCTTAATAACACTCAACCCCCAGTAGGGTCTGCGCCACATACTCCACATAATCCATGCAACCCTTGCCCAGATACACACATCAATACAATATTAGGAACACTACCATACAGTTCCCCAATCCCTCCATGTACGAACACACAAAGCGCATCTGCGCTCATGAGTACAGTACCCCTAACACCTATAAGGGCATGGCCAACAACACACAACCCTGCAATTCCAACACCACCAACACCATCCCCCATCCCTAATCCACCACCAGCCTACCCGCCTCCTCAACTTTCTGTTAATCAGACAAACCCTTTCATTATACAGCAAGGTAATCAGTGTGTCACATCCAATCCTTTTATTGGATCTTTCAGTAATGCTAATCCATTCCTTTATTCAAATAATATTCCAGTAGCAGTTTCTCATGATATACCTGTTTTAAGGCCAAAAGATGTATCTCTCCTCAGGCTTGCAGAGCTTAAGGGTGTAGTTGCCGACAATAGGTTGAATATTTTCTTTAGGCAAGTAGAGTCATGCACAGGCTCAGATGATAAGAGGATAGAAGTTGCCATGGCTAAGGCTGAACAGGATATAGCTACTTTCTTGGCCGCTGAGATACAAAAGAATGGTAATAATCTGTCTTGGAGTGAGATTAAAAGGCTCATGAAGCAACAGTTTATAGGTGCAGCAACTCTTTTACAGGCATGGCAAGAGATAACTGCCATGACTTAATACTTTGATGAACCTCCTAGTTCTTTTGTTAATAAATTGCAGTGTAAAATTTCAGCTTTAACATTGAAGTTCCCCAATGATCCAATTCCAACATCAGATAAGTTCCTTAAGACAAAGATATATAAAGGCTTAAATTCACAAGTTCAAGTTAAATTAGTTGATTTCTTGGCAGACCATATACCTTTAAAGAATTTCATGGTATATGCAGAAGAAGAATATTATAGGGCTCAGGGCATAATTATTAGTAATAACAACAGAGTCTTGCCCATTTCGGGTGCTGGAAGTTCCCAGTCACCAATCCCAGTAACAAATACCCCTCCGGTAGGAACTCCATGTAATGAAATAGAGAAATTAACAAGAAAATTGGATGAGTTAAGCAAGAAAATCGAGAAAGTATCCATGAGGAGACAAAATAATATTAAAAAGTACAGTGCTTTTTGCAAAGTAGCCACCCATAATCTGTCTGGTTATCCTTATAATCCACCCAAGGGAGTATGCTTTGATTGTCATCAACCAAATGTTAGGAGAGGTCATGTAGGATGTCCAGGACAATTAGGTGGAGATAGTTCACTATGACTAGGTCACGCCAGATTTCCAAGTATAAGTTTGATGGTTAATGATTGCATGATAGGAGCTTTAGTTGATACAGGTAGTTGTGCCAGTATAGTCAAGAAATCCTTTGTGGACAGTTTAGGTTTGAAGCCTGCTAAGATGAAAAATTTACCACAGTTAACGGGAGTCACAGACACAGTTGTACCAGTATTAGGATCGGTTTATTTGGGTGTTAATGTTGGCAATAGAGTTGTTACTCATTTATTTTATATTGTGCCAGACCCACTTTTAGATACAGAAGTCCTTTTGGGTGCAGATTTACTTGGGATTGCTTGTTTAACATGGGATCATAAGAAGGGTATCCTGGTTTGGGATAATATTATGTACCGTGTGCGGCTTCTTAAAATGAGACCTTCCACAAAGAGAATTAGGAATCTCAAGATAGTTGAATCCTCAAATCCCAAAGTAGATGAGATTAGGTTAAAGAAAAAGATTATTCTACCTCCTTCCTCAGCAGGAATGTATGCAGTTAACGTTAATGAAGATGCGGATACAGTACTTCTATTGGAACCAGGAATGAAACATAGTGGTGCTATGAATGCTTTGTGCCCTAAAGTTAATAACAATAAGGAAGTTTTTATACCTCTAATAAATAGTACAAAGGGTATAGTTAAGTTAAAGATAGGAATGTTGATAGGTACTTATAAAAAGATTGATGAAAGGGACATCAGTTCAGAATCTCCCATATGTAGAAAGATTGAGATTAAGAATGAGCTTATCCCTGAAAGCATGCGTGTTGCACCAGGACAAGGATGCACTAGAGAGGAGAAATTAGAAAATTTAATTGCACAACACGATTGGTCACATCTAGATGATGAACAACAGGCCCAGTTGAAGAACATAGTAATGGAAAATCATCAAATTTTTACATTAGAAAATAATGAGTTAGGAAAATTTCAGGGCGTTCAAGGGCATATTAATGTTAGTGATCCACAGCCAGTTAGGACCCCTATGTATAGATATCCTGAGAAAGCTAAGCAACTTATTGCTGATATGTTAGAGGATATGGAGGCCAAAGACATAATTGAGCCATCCACAGCTGCGTGGTTAAGTCCTATAGTTTTAGTTAGGAAGCCTGATAACTCGCAAAGAATGTGCCTGGATTATAGGAATGTTAACACACACCTCCAAACTGATATTCATCCTCTACCTAGATTAGAAGAGTTAGTTGAGTCAGCTTCCAGGAATCAGTTTTATGCCTCGTTGGACATGAAAGAGGCTTACTACCAGGTAGAATTGGAGGAAGATAGTAGAGATTTGACAACTTTTAGTGATGGAGTCTCCCTGTATAGATTCAAGAGACTCCCCTTTGGGTTGAGTTGTAGTCCAGCCATATTTTCAAGAGTAATAGGAAATATCTTAGCTCCCTTAATAAAGAAAGGCTGGGTCAAGAATTATTTAGACGACATAGTCGTCGGGGCCCCTATTTTGGAAGAATTAATTGGGAGATTAGGAGAGTTGTTCAAACTGTTAGGTGAAAAGGGAGTGAAGCTAAATATTAAGAAATATCAGTTCGCTCAAGAAGAGGTCAAATTTCTGGGCCATATCATATCTAGGGAGGGATGCAAACCTTGTCCGGACAACGTAAGTGCAATCAGAGATATGAGAGCTCCCACTAATGTAAAAGAAACTAGAAGATTTTTAGGTATGTGTGGGTTTTATAGGAAGCACATACACAATTTTGCTAAAATTGCTGTCCCCTTGACTAATCTCTTAAGAATGAAAGAACCATTTAGTTGGACACCAGAGTGTCAGTCTAGTTTTGAGCAGCTAAAACAACTTTTGATGACAGCTCCAGTACTGGTAAAAGCAGATATGACAAAGCCTTTTCAGTTGTTCACAGATGCTAGTCTAGACCATGCAGGTGCAGTACTGATGCAGGAGAATGATGGTCTTTTGAAACCTGTTGGATACTTTTCAAAGAAATTGAAACCTGTCTAACAGAGGTATCCAACTACTGATAGGGAAGCTTTGGCCATAGTCTTGGCCTGTAGGCGGTTTCATCATTTTCTTTGGGGTACCATGTTTACGGTTCAGACAGATCATCAGCCTCTTGTGTCAGTCTTCAAGAGACAAAGTCTCCTAGGATGAATAGATGGATTATTGAAGTGCAAGATTATCGCTTTAAGGTTGTATATAGGCCAGGAAAGCTCAATGAAGTTGCTGATCAGTTAAGCAGGCCAGTTAGAGCAATTTTCCACAATAATCAAGATAATTATCTTGGGTTAGGTAAGGAAGAATTTAGAGATAAACAGGTAAGTGAAGCTAGATGGGGTGACTTGATTGCTTACTTAGAAGGAGGAAAATTACCTAGGAAGCAGTTTCCCAGAGCTTTAATTCATCAGTTTATACTGTATGAGGGTTTGTTGTACTTGAGTGCTGATAAGCAAGATAATAGTTTTCAGTTAAGACTTGTGGTGCCTCAAGAGCTTAGGAAAGCAGCCTTAAAATTTGGTCATGAGTCTGTTGCAAGTCATTTAGGTAGGAGAAAAACTATTGACGCTTTGGAGACGTACTTCTATTGGGCCTCACTTAGATCTGATGTAGTTGAATATGTTAAAGAATGTATTACATGTCAAGCTCATAAAGACAGTCCGTCCTTACAGCAAAAATTCCATGAACTACCTCCAGAACATAAACCCTTGGAGCGTATCAGTATTGATTTGACAGACATGGTGTCTGGCGCAAATGGATACAGGTATGTTCTTACCATCATTGATCACTATTCACGCTATGTGAAGTTTTACCCACTGAGGAACAAGACGACAGATGTTGTCAGAAAAACTTTGAAAAGTATTTAAACGACTTTGGGGTTCCAAGGTGTGTAATTCTTGACAATGGTGCTGAATTTACCTCACAACAGTTTAGAGATCTTTGTAGAGTACACAACATAAATACTGGTTTCATCACACCATACCATCCTGAAGGTAACAGTATCTGAAAGGATGCACAGGACCATGAAAACTTTGTTGAATGTCATGTGTCAGGGTCATCCATATCAATGGCCAAAATATTCAGGAGAGACACAGAGAACCCTTAAATGTGCAATACATGCTACCACTGGTGAACAGCCTCACTATGTATTTTTTAGCCGTAGGCCCTTTTGGCAAATTCTCAGTGAAGTGCCTTCAATGGATGATGAGGTGACGGACTCTGATCTCGCTCGAGCCCATGAAATAATTCAAAAGACATATGCTGAAATGGCAAGAACATTTGTCAATATTGCCAATCGAAAAAGAGTGAACAAAAAGGTGGAACTACATTCCCTAGTATGGGTAAAGAATGAGACCCAGTTACCAGGTACAAGCCGTAAATTAAATGTGAAATGGCTTGGACCATATAAAGTGATAGAAAGTGTTCGCGATGGGTCTACCTATGTGATACAAAATGTTTTCAATGACACTGTACATGAGCGTGCTGCTGATAAACTCAAACCAATCTATGGGGATGAACAGTACTTACTGAATATGCAAGAGCACACAGAAAATGTGCCTGACATTGTAACTGAGGGAGTTCTCACAAGAGGCACTAGAAATATTGTACCTCCTTCCCGTCTCATAGGAGAGATATAGACTCTGTTAGTGAATTTTGCTGAGAGGAAAGCCTACTATATACTCTCAGTATGATTGTGAAGCAAACATGTTCCTATACGTTTATGATACTGTATCTGTATTTTTTGTATTTTTCTTTTTTACTTTTATGATATTTTTGTAAGTTGTAGTCCAAACTCTGGAATTATTCAAAGTTGATGAATAGATTTTTTTCTACTAGAAATAAAAATTGTAATAAAAATATATAATGGATCATAGAAAAATTGCCCTGATTATGAGTGTCGTAGTGGTCCCGTGGATCTTGTTTTATAGTAATTAGTTCTGCTCTTGTGGTACTGGTTTTGTATAAATCAGGATGGAGTGCGCCCCTTTCCGAATGCCTTTGAGACTCGTGATGTGAGAGTCGTTTCTAACCAAGAGGTCTGGACAGTTAGGTAGTCATTAGGACACCTCAATAGCAGCCAACGTTTGCCTTCTTAAGTGGAGAGCTCTTTTGAGGTAGAGTGACATGATCTCCTGTGTAAATGGAGTCAATCTAACCGCAGCATAGGGCTAGGCAAAGCTACTAGGAAAGTTGTCCGAATGCACACCTTTAGGGTAGTGTCCCCATTAAGTGCTCCAAGATATCCATGTTTTGATTGTACAAGAGTAATCTCTTCCCTCTATTGAGTGTGTTTCTGATTTGTTGAACCGAGATCTGTATTCCCCCGGTAGCAAACACATGTAAAGGGTTATTCAAGACCATGATGGAATGTGGCCTGATATTAGAGTGGACATGAATCAATCTTTCCCTAAGGGAAAAGCTTTGTAATGGGAGAATGTTATCCTTTTGGTATTTTGATTTTTTTTTTCTGTGAAATTGATTCATCATCCAACTCTAATATCTTTAGAATTATCTCTGTTAGTAATATTGATTATAAAAATCATTTAAAGAAACTTTATTTCATCAACGAATGCATGTAACATTATTGCCATTCCCTTCTTATGTTTTTCTCTCTCTATCTGATACGTGGTCTTGAGTCCTTTTTTTTTCGTTTTGGCCATACTGGCATGAGAAAAACACGTAGGAGAAGCCGAATGGGCATGCTTCCCCGTCCATTAAAGATATTTGTTTTGGGTCATTAGAGAAGACATTGACGTATCCCTTTTCAAAGGTAAGACTTCGTTATAATCTGGAAGATTATTATAAGGATAGGGAATATTATGTTATAGATAGAGAGGAAAAGCGATCAGAATGGATGCAGTGGCTTGGCAATGTCCGGCAAAGTTTGCATACACCCTCGTGATCGTGTTGCATCATTTTACAAGACAACCTATTTATTCACTTGAGTATGATACATTCTTTTCTTTAAAAAAAAAAGGGGGGGGGATGTGAACATGTTAGTAACATTACGACCTCCTCGTTTTCCTGAAAACCATATTAACTGTACGAAAAGTAGTGGTTCCTTATATGTAAATTTATTTTCAATGCCAAGAGGGCGTCACGAAGTAGCCGACCTGTAGGACACCTCGGGACTCCCCCTTTCCCTCTCTCCCATGGAAAATTCCATTGTTTACGATCTTAGATTGGGCTATACAATTGTTTCTGAAAGCCCAGCAGATATTTTTCTTATCAATTGAATAATTATATTTCCTTTGGAAAATAGTTTAGGCCATAAAAATTATTCAATGTTGTTAGGTATATGAGTTAACCTATGTCCTCCTATACCCTCCCTAACCTAGACACAGTGGCCACAGAAACCTTCTATAGCCTAGCCTAGAATTGCCTATAAACCTTGAGTAGGGTATTTTCAAAGAGGTTTGAGGAGGCCTAGCCTATGCTATATTGCGTTAAAGGGCATATTAGCCTAATTTACCTCGCTTAACCTTGTAAGATTTCCTTTGCCTCTTAAACCTTGAAGGTAACCTCCTCTATGTTCACATATATCATTTGTTCTTTAGGGAAATTGAAAACTATTGTTTCATATTATTGTAAAATTATTAAATAGAAGTATCCTGTAATTTTGTTTTGAAACTGAAGCATAGTAATTATATATTTTTTTTCTTTGTTATTAAAAAGCTTTTAGAGGTAGGTATTATTATTTGAAGAATAAAAAAAAAATTAAATAACTGTAATAATTACAGGGAACCAGTCTTGGAGACCTGTGATCATGAATCAGTCTGGGAGATCTGTGATCTTGGACTCAGTCTGGAAGATCAAATTATGGAACAGTGTACAACATTTTGAACTGAATAAAACTAGATAAGGATCACGTCTTTCTCTTACACGTCGAATGTCAAGTTCACTTTTGATGAATAACGAAAATTTATGTCAGGAGGAAAAGAAAAATCCACCGTGACATATGGTGGCAGCTGTTAAGGGATTAATAACCTTATGCTATTGATTCCACTTACCCATGAGGCCTAAGTACTGCAGGTCACACTAACGTTTTTGTATATTTTCATAGAAATATTTTTTTGAACTGTAACATCCTATGTATAAGGTATGTATAACTTATACTTTGCATGTAATTCTTAATGTCTGATAATATTTATATATTTTGGGATTATTCTGTTTAAATGATTTTTGTTAAATTATTGTATTAAAATGGTCAGTGCTATGGATGACTCGTACACAGAACTAATAGAGTTAGAAAGCGAAGTTAGACAAACTGCAAGGGAAACACAGAATCTTACACAGTCCTACCAGGGAGTTTGGACACAGGTAGGGGATTTAACACAGCAGGTTCAAAAAATGGACAGGAAGATGTCTAATATTCAGGGGACAATGCAGCACCTTATACAAACCCTTAATAACACTCAACCCCCAGTAGGGTCTGCGCCACATACTCCACATAATCCATGCAACCCTTGCCCAGATACACACATCAATACAATATTAGGAACACTACCATACAGTTCCCCAATCCCTCCATGTACGAACACACAAAGCGCATCTGCGCTCATGAGTACAGTACCCCTAACACCTATAAGGGCATGGCCAACAACACACAACCCTGCAATTCCAACACCACCAACACCATCCCCCATCCCTAATCCACCACCAGCCTACCCGCCTCCTCAACTTTCTGTTAATCAGACAAACCCTTTCATTATACAGCAAGGTAATCAGTGTGTCACATCCAATCCTTTTATTGGATCTTTCAGTAATGCTAATCCATTCCTTTATTCAAATACTATTCCAGTAGCAGTTTCTCATGATATACCTGTTTTAAGGCCAAAAGATGTATCTCTCCTCAGGCTTGCAGAGCTTAAGGGTGTAGTTGCCGACAATAGGTTGAATATTTTCTTTAGGCAAGTAGAGTCATGCACAGGCTCAGATGATAAGAGGATAGAAGTTGCCATGGCTAGGGCTGAACAGGATATAGCTACTTTCTTGGCCGCTGAGATACAAAAGAATGGTAATAATCTGTCTTGGAGTGAGATTAAAAGGCTCATGAAGCAACAGTTTATAGGTGCAGCAACTCTTTTACAGGCATGGCAAGAGATAACTGCCATGACTTAATACTTTGATGAACCTCCTAGTTCTTTTGTTAATAAATTGCAGTGTAAAATTTCAGCTTTAACATTGAAGTTCCCCAATGATCCAATTCCAACATCAGATAAGTTCCTTAAGACAAAGATATATAAAGGCTTAAATTCACAAGTTCAAGTTAAATTAGTTGATTTCTTGGCAGACCATATACCTTTAAAGAATTTCATGGCATATGCAGAAGAAGAATATTATAGGGCTCAGGGCATAATTGTAAGTAATAACAACAGAGTCTTGCCCATTTCGGGTGCTGGAAGTTCCCAGTCACCAATCCCAGTAACAAATACCCCTCCGGTAGGAACTCCATGTAATGAAATAGAGAAATTAACAAGAAAATTGGATGAGTTAAACAAGAAAATTGAGAAAGTATCCATGAGGAGACAAAATAATATTAAAAAGTACTGTGCTCTTTGCAAAGTAGCCACCCATAATCTGTCTGATTGTACTTATAATCCACCCAAGGGAGTATGCTTTGATTGTCATCAACCAAATGTTAGGAGAGGTCATGTTGAATGTCCAGGATAAGGAGGTGGAGATAGTTCACTATGACTATGTCACGCCAGATCTCCAAGTATAAGTTTGATGGTTAATGATTGCATGATAGGAGCTTTAGTTGATACAGGTAGTTGTGCCAGTATAGTCAAGAAATCCTTTGTGGACAGTTTAGGTTTGATGCCTGCTAAGATGAGAAATTTACCACAGTTAACGGAAGTCACATACACAGTTGTACCGGTATTAGGATCGGTTTATTTGGGTGTTAATGTTGGCAATAGAGTTGTTACTCATTTATTTTATATTGTGCCAGACCCACTTTTAGATACAGAAGTCCTTTTGGGTGCAGATTTACTTGGGATTGCTTGTTTAACATGGGATCATAAGAAGGGTATCCTGGTTTGGGATAATATTATGTACCGTGTGCGGCTTCTTAAAATGAGACCTTCCACAAAGAGAATTAGGAATCTCAAGATAGTTGAATCCTCAAATCCCAATGTAGATGAGATTAGGTTGAAGAAAAAGATTATTCTACCTCCTTCCTCAGCAGGAATGTATGCAGTTAACGTTAATTTAGATGCGGATACAGTACTTCTATTGGAACCAGGAATGAAACATAGTGGTGCTATGAATGCTTTGTGCCCTAAAGTTAATAAAAATAAGGAAGTTTTTATACCTCTAATAAATAGTACAAAGGGTATAGTTAAGTTAAAAATAGGAATGTTGATAGGTACTTATAAAAAGATTGATGAAAGGGACATCAGTTCAGAATCTCCCATATGTAGAAAGATTGGGATTAAGAATGAGCTTATCCCCGAAAGCATGCGTGTTGCACCAGGACAAGGATGCACTAGAGAGGAGAAATTAGAAAATTTAATTGCACAACACGATTGGTCACATCTAGATGATGAACAACAGGCCCAGTTGAAGAACATGGTAATGGAAAATCATCAAATTTTTATATTAGAAAATAATGAGTTAGGAAAATTTCAGGGCGTTCAAGGGCATATTAATGTTAGTGATCCACAGCCAGTTAGGACCCCTATGTATAGAGATCCTGAGAAAGCTAAGCAACTTATTGCTGATATGTTAGAGGATATGGAGGCCAAAGACATAATTGAGCCATCCACAGCTGCGTGGTTAAGTCCTATAGTTTTAGTTAGGAAGCCTGATAACTCGCAAAGAATGTGCCTGGATTATAGGAATGTTAACACACACCTCCAAACTGATATTCATCCTCTACCTAGATTAGAAGAGTTAGTTGAGTCAGCTTCCGGGAATCAGTTTTATGCCTCGTTGGACATGAAAGAGGCTTACTGCCAGGTAGAATTGGAGGAAGATAGTAGAGATTTGACAACTTTTAGTGATGGAGTCTCCCTGTATAGATTCAAGAGACTCCCCTTTGGGTTGAGTTGTAGTCCAGCCATATTTTCAAGAGTAATAGGAAATATCTTGGCTCCCTTAATAAAGAAGGGCTGGGTCAAGAATTATTTAGACGATATAGTCGTCTGGGCCCCTAGTTTGGAAGAATTAATTGGGAGATTAGGAGAGTTGTTCAAACTGTTAGGTGAAAAGGGAGTGAAGCTAAATATTAAGAAATGTCAGTTCGCTCAAGAAGAGGTCAAATTTCTGGGCCATATCATATCTAGGGAGGGATGCAAACCTTGTCCGGACAACGTAAGTGCAATCAGAGATATGAGAGCTCCCACTAATGTAAAAGAAACGAAGATTTTTAGGTATGTGTGGGTTTTATAGGAAGCACATACACAATTTTGCTAAAATTGCTGTCCCCTTGACTAATCTCTTAAGAATGAAAGAACCATTTAGTTGGACACCAGAGTGTCAGTCTAGTTTTGAGCAGCTAAAACAACTTTTGATGACAGCTCCAGTACTGGTAAAAGCAGATATGACAAAGCCTTTTCAGTTGTTCACAGCTGCTAGTCTAAACCATGTAGGTGCAGTACTGATGCAGGAGAGTGATGGTCTTTTGAAACTTGTTGGATACTTTTCAAAGAAATTGAAACCTGTCTAACAGAGGTATCCAACTACTGATAGGGAAGCTTTGGCCATAGTCTTGGCCTGTAGGCGGTTTCATCATTTTCTTTGGGGTACCATGTTTACGGTTCAGACAGATCATCAGCCTCTTGTGTCAGTCTTCAAGAGAAAGACAAAGTCTCCTAGGATGAATAGATGGATTATTGAAGTGCAAGATTATCGCTTTAAGGTTGTATATAGGCCAGGAAAGCTCAATGAAGTTGCTGATCAGTTAAGCAGGCCAGTTAGAGCAATTTTCCACAATAATCAAGATAATTATCTTGGGTTAGGCAAGGAAGAATTTAGAGATAAACAGGTAAGTGAAGCTAGATGGGGTGACTTGATTGCTTACTTAGAAGGAGGAAAATTACCTAGGAAGCAGTTTCCCAGAGCTTTAATTCATCAGTTTATACTGTATGAGGGTTTGTTGTACCTGAGTGCTGATAAGCAAGATAATAGTTTTCAGTTAAGACTTGTGGTGCCTCAAGAGCTTAGGAAAGCAGCCTTAAAATTTGGTCATGAGTCTGTTGCAAGTCATTTAGGTAGGAGAAAAACTATTGACGCTTTGGAGACGTACTTCTATTGGGCCTCACTTAGATCTGATGTAGTTGAATATGTTAAAGAATGTATTACATGTCAAGCTCATAAAGACAGTCCGTCCTTACAGCAAAAATTCCATGAACTACCTCCAGTACATAAACCCTTGGAGTGTATCAGTATTGATTTGACAGACATGGTGTCTGGCGCAAATGGATACAGGTATGTTCTTACCATCATTGATCACTATTCACGCTATGTGAACTTTTACCCACTGAGGAACTAGACGACAGATGTTGTCAGTAAAAACTTTGAAAAGTATTTAAACGTCTTATGGGTTCCAAGGTGTGTAATTCTTGACAATGGTGCTGAATTTACCTCACAACAGTTTAGAGATCTTTGTAGAGTACACAACATAAATACTGGTTTCATCACACCATACCATCCTGAAGGTAACAGTATCTGAAAGGATGCACAGGACCACGAAAACTTTGTTGAATGTCATGTGTCAGGGTCATCCATATCAATGGCCAAAATATTTAGGAGAGACACAGAGAACCCTTAATTGTGCAATACATGCTACCACTGGTGAACAGCCTCACTATGTATTTTTTAGCCGTAGGCCCTTTTGGCAAATTCTCAGTGAAGTGCCTTCAATGGATGATGAGGTGACGGACTCTGATCTCGCTCTAGCCCATGAAATAATTCAAAAGACACATGCTGAAATGGCAAGAACATTTGTCAATATTGCCAATCGAAAAAGAGTGAACAAAAAGGTGGAACTACATTCCCTAGTATGGGTAAAGAATGAGACCCAGTTACCAGGTACAAGCCGTAAATTAAATGTGAAATGGCTTGGACCATATAAAGTGATAGAAAGTGTTCGCGATGGGTCTACCTATGTGATACAAAATGTTTTCAATGACACTGTACATGAGCGTGCTGCTGATAAACTCAAACCAATCTATGGGGATGAACAGTACTTACTGAATATGCAAGAGCACACAGAAAATGTGCCTGACATTGTAACTGAGGGAGTTCTCACAAGAGGCACTAGAAATATTGTACCTCCTTCCCGTCTCATAGAAGAGATATAGACTCTGTTAGTGAATTTTGCTGAGAGGAAAGCCTACTATATACTCTCAGTATGATTGTGAAGCGAACCTGTTCCTATACGTTTATGATACTGTACCTGTATTTTTTGTATTTTTCTTTTTTACTTTTATAATATTTTTGTAAGTTGTAGTCCAAACTCTGGAATTATGCAAAGTTGATGAATAGATTTTTTTCTACTAGAAAAAAAAATTGTAATAAAAATATATAATGGATCATAGAAAAATTGCCCTGATTATGAGTGTTGTAGTGGTCCCATGGATCTTGTTTTATAGTAATTAGTTCTGCTCTTGTGGTACTGGTTTTGTATAAATCAGGATGGAGTGCGCCCCTTTCCGAACGCCTTTGAGACTCGTGATGTGAGAGTCGTTTCTAACCAAGAGGTCTGGACAGTTAGGTAGTCATTAGGACACCTCAATAGCAGCCAACGTTTGCCTTCTTAAGTGGAGAGCTCTTTTGAGGTAGAGTGACATGATCTCCTGTGTAAATGGAGTCAATCTAACCGCAGCATAGGGCTAGGCAAAGCTACTAGGAAAGTTGTCCGAATGCACACCTTTAGGGTAGTGTCCCCATTAAGTGCTCCAAGATATCCATGTTTTGATTGTACAAGAGTAATCTCTTCCCTCTATTGAGTGTGTTTCTGATTTGTTGAACCGAGATCTGTATTCCCCCGGTAGCAAACACATGTAAAGGGTTATTCAAGACCATGATGGAATGTGGCCTGGTATTAGAGTGGACATGAATCAATTTTTCCGTAAGGGAAAAGCTTTGTAATGGGAGAATATTATCCTTTTGGTATTTTGATTTTTTTTTTCTGTGAAATTGATTCATCATCCGACTCTAATATCTTTAGAATTATCTCTGTTAGTAATATTGATTATAAAAATCATTTAAAGAAACTTTATTTCATCAACGAATGCATGTAACATTATTGCCATTCCCTTCTTATGTTTTTCTCTCTCTATCTGATACTGTACGTGGTTTTGAGTCCTTTTTTTTTCGTTTTGGCTATACTGGCATGAGAGAAACACGTAGGAGAAGCCGAATGGGCATGCTTCCCCGTCCATTTAAGATATTTGTTTTGGGTCATTAGAGAAGACATTGACGTATCCCTTTTCAAAGGTAAGACTTCGTTATAATCTAGAAGATTATTATAAGGATAGGGAATATTATGTTATAGATAGAGAGGAAAAGCGATCAGAATGGATGCAGTGGCTTGCCAATGTCTGGCAAAGTTTGCATATACCCTCGTGGTCGTGTTGCATCAGTTTACAAGACAACCTATTTATTCACTTGAGTATGATGCATTCTTTTCTTTAAAAAAAAAAGGGGGATGTGAACATGTTAGTAACATTATGACTTCCTCGTTTTCCTGAAAACCGTATTAACTGTACGAAAAGTAATGGTTCCTTATATGTAAATTTATTTTCAATGCCAAGAGGGCGTCACGAAGTAGCCGACCTGTAGGACACCTCGGGACTCCCCCTTTCCCTCTCTCCCATGGAAAATTCCATTGTTTACGATCTTAGATTGGGCTATACAATTGTTTCTGAAAGCCCAACAGATATTTTTATTATCAATTGAATAATTATATTTCCTTTGGAAAATAGTTTAGGCCATAAAAATTATTCAATGTTGTTAGGTATATGAGTTAACCTATGTCCTCCTATACCCTCCCTAACCTAGACACAGTGGCCACAGAACCTAAAGAAATTATTAGGTCTAAAGACAGAAATAGTGTTGCCTGACATAACTAATGATCCTAAATGCCTAGCAAATGATTTTATTGATTATTTTGAGGAAAAAATAAATCAAATCTGTTCCAGTTTTCACAACATCGGCACAACAGAGCGAAGGAATACATCAGCAACAGGTGTAAATAAGCTAAGGGTATTCAAAGAATTAAGTCAGAGTGATTATATGAGAATAATAAAGAAAGTAAAAAAAACCTACTGCGGAAATGATCCATTTCCAATTAATGATGTAAAAGATGCAGAAAATTTCACCAGACTACAAGAGACCTACCGAAACATGGTAAATATGAGTCTAACACAGGCAGTTTTCCCTGATTGTGAAAAAGTTGCATGTATCAAGCCTGTGTATAAAGGAAAAGGTGATGCAGACAATTTAAGTTCATATAGGCCAATATCAAATCTGTCATATTTCCGAAAATTACTGAAACTGCTGTACACGAACAAACCTGGAAACATCGGAAAAAATCTAATGCCATACCTGATGATCAATCTGCATACAGAGAAAATTACTCCACAGAAACAAGTGTTAGCGATAAAAAATGACATAACAGAAATTATAACAAATGGCAAGTGTTGCATTCTTGTGATGCTTGATCTAAGTGCAGCATTTGTTACTGTAGAACATACATATCTGATGGAAGACCTTAAAGCTGTGGGCATCGTAGAACGAGCATATGACTGGTTTGTGAGTTATCTTGAAAACCGCAAAGTTAAGTAGTAATATCAAATGTTAAATCTGAGACAAGAAAACTAAGCAAAGGGGTGCCTCAAGGCAGTGTACTAGGTCCTCTCCTGTTTGAAATTTACACGATTGAACTGGCAAATATACTTGAAACTCACAGAGTTAAGTTTAAAATATACGCTGATGATACACAATTCTATTTCCCAATAGAATCAGTTGATGAAGCTAAAAGAAAGATACATGAAATAATGAATGACATTAAGGCTTGGATGTTAACAAAAAAGCTCAAGCTCAATGAAGATAAAAGTGAATGTATTATTTTTGGAAATGAAAAAGATATAAAAAGAATCGAATGCTTCCAAAGAATTGAAATCGGTCAATGGATCATTGACCTAAAGAAATCTGTCAGGAATCTTGGAGTAATCATGGATGATAGACTGACAATGAATGAACATATAAATAATATGGTAAGAAATTGTAACTTATCATATTAGAAACATAGCATTTATTAGTAAATACTTAGATGAAAAATCTATGGCCAAACTCATTAATCACCACATATTTTCAAGAATTGATTACTGCAACTCACTGTTCTATGGCTTACCAAATTATCAGCTGAAGAAAATTCAGAGAGTACAAAACAGAGCCGCAAGATTAATAAAAGGACTACACAATAGGGAAAGAGTTACCCCTGCACTAATTAAATTACACTGGCTACCGGTAAAAGCGAGAATTGAATACAAGCTACTCTTACTAACGATTAAGATACTGAACCAAAATATCTAAAAGAATGCCTGAATAAACTAGAACTAGAAACAAATGTTAACACAAGACACACGAGTGACAAACCTAGGCTATCTGAACCAAGAACAAATAGTAAATTTGGTGAAAGGGCTTTTAGCTACTGTGCGCCTAGACATTATAAAAAACTGCCAACTGAAATGAAGGACCTTAAGGGAGCAATTGAATTTAAAAAGAAACTAAAGACATTACTTTTCACAAGATCATATGATTTGAAGACATTACTTTTCACAAGATCATATGATTTGGAAGATGCTACAATCAAAGAATTGTATAAGTTATAATAAAAATGTTTCGTTATATGATTAATATGGACCCGCCCGAGAAGTAGTTCACTCGACTTCAGTGGAGGGTTGGATTTAACCCCCCCCCCCCAAAAAAAAAAAAAAAAAAAAAAAAAAAAAACCTTCTATAGCCTAGCCTAGAATTGCCTATAAACCTTGAGTAGGGTATTTTTAAAGAGGTTTGAGGAGGCCTAGCCTATGCTATATTGCGTTAAAGGGCATATTAGCCTAATTTACCTCGCTTAACCTTGTAAGATTTCCTTTGCCTCTTAAACCTTGAAGGTAACCTCCTTTATGTTCACATATATCATTTGTTCTTTAGGGAAATTGAAAACTATTGTTTCATATTATTGTAAAATTATTAAATAGAAGTATCCTGTAATTTTGTTTTGAAACTGAAGCATAGTAATTATATATTTTTTTTCTTTGTTATTAAAAAGCTTTTAGAGGTAGGTATTATTATTTGAAGAATAAAAAAGAAAATTAAATAACTGTAATAATTACAGGGAACCAGTCTTGGAGACCTGTGATCATGAATCAGTCTGGGAGATCTGTGATCTTGGACTCAGTCTGGAAGATCAAATTATGGAACAGTGTACAACATTTTGAACTGAATAAAACTAGATAAGGATCACGTCTCTCTCTCTTACACGTCGAATGTCAAGTTCACTTTTGATGAATAACGAAAATTTATGTCAGGAGGAAAAGAAAAATCCACCGTGACACAATCCTTTTTAAATATTCTATACCATATCACGTTGGAATAAAGTAAAACATACTGTATATCTGATTTGTTAAACCTTGTCATGTGTGATGTGTATGCATACATTTGATTACAGTTTGTAGGCCATTGTAGAATGATCTTAGGTGTATAAAAAACACAATTGTAATTTTTTTTTTTATTGAAACGGAAATGCATGATGCACTCGTGTATACTCTTTAGTAATATAAACTAATAAATGTATAGATATACAAACAAAAGGAATAAAATAACTCTCTAAATTGAATCACGCATAAAAATAATCAAAAGGGGATGGAAATAGAAATAAGGTAGCATACAAGTCAATCAAAAATGAAAGATAGATCCCATCAAAGGAACTTTAATAAATTATACATAAGAAAAAATAACAGTAAATAATATTGTACATAAATATTGTAAAAAAAATACATATATACAAGCAAGCTAAAATTGTCATGCAAATAAACTAATATAATTATAAATATGAGAAAACATAATACTAAAAAAAGGATTTCTTCATTAATTGAATACATCGTGCAAACATAAGACAAGGCAAGTATGCAAACATAGAAAGCACACACATTCAATGTTCATGAAAATACAAATACAGTTTACAAATACTGTAAAATGTTAGTCTTTATTTAAGAAATAGAAAAAATAATAAGAAGACAAGGAACACAAACAAAATAATATGTTGAAGCAGTATATTCCTGTAGGTAAACATGCTGAAATATTCATACACTTAAAAGTTAAATCAAAGTTAAACATAATACATACCATTAAACATGTTCCTAATGCCAAATATGCCAGCTTCTGAGAAATACATAATTTCAATAGCTTTATGACCAAATAAAAAAGTTTGAGGAAAGTGTATTGCGGATGCCTAGCCTTAATCTTATATCCAATATCATTGTGGGGCTTACTCGTTAGTAGCACATATTTCATGTATTATACTCTTAGTACTCACCGTTCTTTGTCCTTAGGGAACCTGTGAAACACCTAATGAGGATCGGTTTCTTTTCGTTTATTGCAAAAAACACACTGTGTGACTTATTCACTGCTGGCGCCATGATAGTGTCAACTGGCTCAATTTCTCAAATTCTGAGTATAAAGTAACAAACAGACGACAAACGACATACCTACAATGCCATCTGAATACTGAGCGGTCAAACTATTGTGTTAACTTTGGAGTTGCCAACTAATGTATTAATACTCATATTTTGAGCCTTCCTATCTTCCTTCCTTCAGTATATAGTTTTTGGTTTTAACCAAAGGAGTACATTGCTTCAACATATTAATTTGTTAGTGTTCCTTGTCTTTTTATTTTTTTCTATTTCCTAAATAAAGACTAACATTTTACAGTATTTGTAAACTATATTTGTATTTTCTTGAACATTGAATGTGTGTTTACTGTCTGTGCTTTCTATGCTTGCATACTTGCCTTGTCTTATGTTTGCACGATGTATTTAATTAATGAAGAAATCCTTTTTTTAGTATTATGTTTTCTCATATATATTGTCGGGAATTTCGAACTGATCACTCGAAATTCCCGCCATTTAACTCCACCTACGTTACGTCAAATTGGAGGGAGGGTTGAGAGAACTCGCGGGCGAATGAATGTGGTTTAAGACGAGACTGTTTTAGAACCTAGAGAGCAACCGCCTGGTAGGGGAGGCGCTGAGGCTAAAGAAATCGAGCATTTGTAATTTATGATTCAGAAATTTAATGTCATTTTATTGTAACATGATGAAAATATCCTATCTAGAAATTTAGGTTCAGAAAAAACGCGGGAACAAGGTGACGTCGGGGGGTGCAGAGCTCAGCTCTACCTCTTTGATCCGCCGTCCTCAGTCGAAGTAAGTCCTTAATTGTACTCTCCCCCCCCCCCCCCCCTATTGTACTCAGGTCGGTTTCCATATAGGTTTTACAAGTGTTCTGTAAAATTTGTATCTATGTATATTTAGTCGATCCTTGTGATTGGGGATCAGTGCCGTCTTGTAAATTACGTGAAAAGGCCTCGGTATGCCGTTTATCGAGGTAACTTGTTAAAAGATTAATTAATTTTGAGTCCGGTGCGGACTTAGTTTTTTTTCAGTAACGCATGAGTTCATTTAGTCTAGTGTCTCTTTTGTATGTCGAGTAAATGTTTAATTATGTATTTCCCTTCTATTAAATAATTATTTTTGTAATAAACTTGTTAAAATATAGCTGTATTTTAATTATCTCCTGAAGGGTTTTGGGGAGTATTGCCTCTTCAAGGCCTTGCGATGCGCCCAATACATCGGGCAGATTTAATAAACTGGTGAAATTCACAACATTTGGTCCTTCGAACCGGATCGCAAGCGCTTCCCAGAGCCGGACAGGACTAAATTAAAATATGAGCTTTTGAGGGTGGGAGAGACGTAACAATTAAAGGTCCTCAACGTCTCGGTGTGCGATCAACCACGTGTTAGTTTTCTTGAGTCCCCTCTTCATAACGTAGACGTAACTTTTCTTCTTGTTTAGATAACCTCCCGTAATTACAGTAAAGTAGTCAGAATGGCGGTGGCCACGATCGTGCACATCGAGGCGTCGATGGGCCTAGTGAAAGACTTGCTTAGCAAAACGCAAAGAGCGCTATTAGAGACCTACTCTGAGTCCGTTTACCAGAATTTGGTAACGGAGTTGCAGGTAGAGGTCCGACAGCTAAAAGAGCTATACAAAAGCCAGCGCGTGAAACTAGAATCTAGTATTGAAGCCCGAATCAGGCACACGTTAGGTGAAGCTACACATGCTTCCACCCTACTGTATAATAGGATAGACAAAGTGAAAAGCACTTCAACGGGGAATGTTGCCCTCCCCAGGTTGAAGCCGCTGCCTCTCCCCTCGTTTGAAGGGGAAGTGCAAGAGTACGCATCGTACCGTGAGCTCTTCACAATCCACGTGGATAGAAGAGCTGATTTAGACGAAGTGTCTAAGTTTACTTATTTGCTGGGGACGTTGGACAAAGAGCCGCTTAGAGTCGTAAAATCTTTAAGTGTAACCGCCGCGAACTATAGATTAGTGTTAGATCTATTAGACAAACAATATGGTAACGTACATCAGACGCTCGTGATTCTGCACCGAAAGTTAGTTAACATATTTGTGCCATCACTAGACCCCGTAGAGCTCAAAAGGTTCCATTTCGAGTTAACTATTATAATTGAACAAATTAAAAGGTTGAGTAAATACGATATAGGCCAGGGCATGGTCATGAGTCTCATAAATCAAAAATTGTCAGAGGGAAAGCTCTATCGGAAAGTGGTCGAGCATTTGAGAAAATGTGATTATACGTTGGATGAGTTCTTTGACGCAATAGATTTCATTATAAGAATGCTCGAAGACGATGCGTTACAAAGAGGCGACAAACTCGAGCATGATAAAAGAAAAGACAACAGTGTAAGACCAAAATCCACACCTGTCCACAATAATTCTTGCCCATTTTGTAGCGAACGGCACCCGCCTCACGGCTGTCGCCAAGTAACTGACGTAGCTGCCAGACGTCGCATTTTGCTTAAAAGGGGCCTTTGCTTTAATTGTACAAAGTCAGGTCATTGTAGTGATAAATGTCCCATCCAAAGTTCTTGTAAAATTTGTAATGCCAAACACCACACCACAATTTGCGATGATCACAATGTGGGAAGACGACCGCAATCTAACCCCCATAGTAGTAATAGTCAATTAACAACGTCCCGCCCCGTAGTAAATGCGACGCCAACACAGAACGAAACTGTCCCCCGTCCATCCAAAGTCAAAGTAGAATCTAAACCATGCAAAAGTGCAAAGATTGCACAGAAATCTGATGTAGACCTCCCATGTACCCTCTTGCCAACCGCGATGGCAGACATATATAAAAAACGAGGTAGCAAGCAAGTCCGCCTATTCCTTGACTCCGGGAGCCAAAGAAGCCTCATATCAGCGAAAGTCGCCAGTCAATTAGGCCTACCGGTGGTAGGGCAAGTGTCATTGAATATAGCTCCATTCGGCTCCGCGGAAATAAGTTGACAATACAATGTAGTGAGTAGTAGGGTTGAGATGGGAAAAAGATCAGTGAGGATGAAGTTAGTGGCACACGAACATGTGGACGTCCCGATACATAACGCTGGTTATGTAAAGGTTAGACAGCATCTGTTGAGCAAGGGAGTCACGTTAGCCGATCCAGCAAACCAATCAGATACCATGAAAAACGTACACATATTAGTAGGGGCTGATTATTTTAGCTATTTTATTATAGGTGTTGAGAAAGTGGATGGGATAAATCTTTTCTTGACTCATAATGGTATGTCCCCATACGGGAAGGTGCTGCAGTGGCTATTCCAAGGGGAAAAGGTCGAACAAGTAAGAACGCTCAGAGTGTGCAAAATCATGAACGAACCATATCAGTTTGATGTAGATGAATGGTGGCGTTTGGACCGTGTGGGCATCGCCCCATCTGAGCAATACACCGTGAGCGAGGCGGAAGCCGTGCGGAAGGTATCGCGAAGTGTTGTGAAAAAACCTGAGGGATATCAGGTTAGCCTACCATTCAGATCGAATGCTAGGCCAGATACCAACTATAGAAACGCTATGGCACAGTTAGAGTCGTTGCAAACTAAATTTAGGAAGGATAGGGAATATTTCGAACAATACCAGGGAGTGATAGACAAATATATTGAAGCGGGTTTTATATCTGAAGTAAAAGAACCTAAGGTTGAAGGTTATTATATGCCGCACTTTGGAATCAGGAAAGAAAGTCGCACCACCCCCCTTAGAATTGTGTTCAATGCTTCCGCGAAATCGAAAGGTGGTAAGTCCTTGAATGAGTGCCTATTGCCTGGCCCCAATCTAGTGGAACTAACATATAACTTAATCATAAGGTTTAGGTTGAACAGATATGCCATGTTAGCTGATATCAGCAAAGCCTTCCATCGTGTCTTGTTGGATCCTCGTGATGCCAAATATACTCGATTTCTGTGGCGCGAGGCAGCAGGTCGAGCGCTTACCTTCGCCTTTAGAGTCGTGGTGTTCGGCATCACGGCAAGTCCATTTTTGTTACAACAAGTGTTCAATTGCCATTTTAAAGGGGAAGGTAGGCCAGATTTGGTAAAATCTTTTTATGTTGATAATTATCTAGCCACTTTCGAGAATCTGGAGAGCATGAAGCAGGAGCATGAATCTGTTAATAACATCTTAACAGGGGCGGGTATGCCTTTAGAAGGATGGGCATCCAATCACTTGGCCTTTGATAGCGAGAAAGAATGGAGAGAGCCTGTGAGTGTGAACGTGCTTGGGTTGCGATGGACCCGAGACGTGGACCGATTGTGTGTGAAAGAAAGTAAGAAGATCTGTGGGTTGGGGGAGGGATGGGTGCCTACGAAGCGTAGGGTACTTTCCCTGTTAGTCTCAATTTACGATCCGATAGGTTTAATAAACCCATTGTTTGTAAGAGGAAAACTTTTCCTCCAACAACTATGGGAGAATGACGTGGGTTGGGACGATGTGTTGAAAGGAGAAAAGGCTAGAGAAGCGAGTGAGTTGTTGAGTGATTTGAAAGCCGTGAGCGAAATCACTTTTCCAAGAACAATAGGTAGGAAAGGTTTAGAACTCCATATATTCACCGATGCCAGCAGTAAGGCATACGGCGCAGTAGCATATACCAGGGACGATTGCAATCACGTAACCATAGTCACAAGTAAAATGAGGATCACTCCGAAGGGAATGAACAAATTTACAATTCCAAAGCTAGAACTGCTAGCATTGTTGCTAGGCAGCAGATTAGCAAAAACCCTCAAAGAACTGATAGAACCTCGAGAGGTAGTCCTATGGACGGACAGTAAGGTCACATTGGCATGGGTAGCATCTCCCGAGGCCAAGGACCACAAGAATGTTTTTATATCTAACCGAGTAGCGGAGATTGTTTTTATTCAGCAGATTTGTCATTTGAGATTGATGGATGTCCCCAGTAAACATAACCCTGCTGATATCCTGTCCAGAGGTGCAACGACGCAACAACTGCTAAATAACTCCCTGTGGAGGAGCGGTCCAGAATTCCTCTGGACCACGGGAAAGCCTGTTCCTGACAAGGAAGAAGATCCAACCCAGGAAAAAGCAACAGTCGCGGCGGTGCAGGAGTTGAGAGAGGAAATGAATCCTTCCCCTCCAGGCGAGATATGGGAAATTCTGCAAAGGGAAGTAGATTTCCAATTCTTGTTGAGAGTTGTAGAAGTAATCAAAAGGTTTACAAAGATAGAACGGCATCCATTCGGTATTGTTGTCCAATTAGAGCAAAAACATTATTTGCCTACCGTTTATGCCTACTTAGAGGGCGGAGTTAGACCCCCTCATGAAGTTGCTAATTTTGTCAGACAATTGAATCTAGTCTTAATAGATAGTCTCATTTGCACTAGGGGACGAGTGTCCCGAGTCGAAGAAACTGATCAGTTAATTCTCTTGCCAGCCAAAGGGCATTTAGTCAGGATGTATTTAAATTATTTACATCAGTTACATTTGCATTGTGGAGTGAATACTCTAATAGGTATCTTTCGACAGAAATGCTGGGTGGCGGGTCTACGTTCCATTGCGAAGCGAACCGTGCGACAATGTCCCGAATGCAAGCTGGCCTTCCAACCTCTCACGAAACAGCCACCACCACCCCCCCTGCCAAAGGAAAGGATCACTCTCACAAAACCCTTCACAGCAGTCGGAGTGGACCACACAGCAGCCATACAGACCGAAACTACATACTCATCATAACATGCATGGCTAGCAGAGCCGTGTACCTTGACTTTTGTCCCTCCCTGGAAGCAGAAGAATTCGTGTTAGCACTAAGAAGGTTTAGTGCCACCCATGGTGCCCCGCAGCTCATCATGTCCGATAACCATCAAACTTTCAAAACTACCAGCCACCTCCTTCAGGGACTTTACGAAGAAGATGAAGTCCAACAGTTCTTGAGGAAAAATGGCATAAAGTGGCGGTTTCAGACGCCCCGTGCACCTTGGAAAGGTGGGTTCTTCGAGCGTTTGATAGGGGTAACGAAACGGACCCTCCAGATAGCCCTCGGAAAGAAGTACCTGCCGGACGCCCACATGCTAACCCTCGTGAAAGAAGCAGAAGCAGTGGTGAACAATCGGCCGCTTATGTACAGCAGTGACGAGTGCGAGGATGAAGTCCTCACCCCCTCCCATTTGCTAAGAGGACACCAAGTCCACCTCATGGCACCGATCTTGCTGGACGACCATCTCAACGCAACCTTCACCTCTCAGAGGCTACGTGATCGTTACCTAAGACTGACAGATTCCTTGAAAGCCTTTTGATAACGGTGGAGAAGGGAATACTTGAGTGCCTTGAGAGCCCGGCACGACTGTCGGTCCGGGGAACCCTCCAAGCTGCACCCCGGAGACATCGTGCTAGTTAAACAAGAGAATAAGAAAAGAGCTACATGGCCTCTTGGACGTGTCATAGAGACGTATCCTGACGACGACAGAGTCGTGCGTTCGGCCAAAGTGTTGTTCGAGGGTGTCGAGTCACTGCGAGCTGTCAGCCACCTGGTTCCCCTAGAAATAGCCCCCTCTGAGGATGATGATGGAGGAGAAGACGACGACGACGGCGGCGATGACAGAGAAGAGGGCGCGTACAGTTCGACAGTAGGAATGCCAGGGATCGTGGAGACGTCTGGGGATAACCAGGATGTGGCACCAGCAACGACAACTCAACAACCAGCCACAGGAACGGTCGACACCGACGATGAAGGTGAGAACTATGCAGTTAGTGAGAGAAGTGAAAATGAAACTGAATCAGAGCAGACGAACGCACAAGGACGTTCTGCACGCCCATTGAGAAGGGCTGCCGCGAAGCAGCGAGAACTGATGGACTGTCTGCTGAAAGGTGACGATATATAAAACGTAGCTGCAAACAGTGAGTGAAAAAGGGGAGTGTCCAATCTGGAAGGTAGGGAGGATGGAGAAACCGTTTGTAAGGTGTGCATGAATCTGCGGAAGTTGGAAGTGCGTAGGGCGTGGAGAACGGGGACGGGATGGTCTCTCGTGCGTACAGACCGAGCGTTGCACAGAACCAGCCCCCTCCCTCTTGTACTCCATCAAGTAATAGCCTGTATGTAACAGCGCTATAAAAGTATCGATTAATGTGAGTAAAGGCAGACTGACTTTGGTATTGTGTGAATACATTTCAATTGCGATTTTTCAATTGTCTTAGGCCCATTGCCTAATTGCCTTTACATTTGAACTGTTATGTATACATTTCCATTGCGAATTTTTGCCATTTTCTGATTGTCTTAGGCCCATTGCCTAATTGCCTTTACATTTGAATTGCTATGTATGCATTTCCATTGCGATATTTTGCCATTTTCTGATTGTCTTAGGCCCATTGCCTAATTGCCTTTACATTTGAATTGTCTGTAACATGTATGTGTACATTACTGCTATTTTCTGCTGTTTTTTTTTTTTTTTTTTTTTTTTTTTGACAAGCTGATTTGTCTTAGACCCATTGCCTAATTGCCATTCCATTTGATTCCTTATATGTATTATACACGAGTACATTTCAATTGCTAGGCCCATTGCCTAATTTGAGCTGTTGTATAGGTACATTTGGATTATTATTTTGTGTACACCTGTAAGAGTTTATTGCCCCGGGGTAACATTGCTGTGTGTTGTACATTGTGTGTACTCTGTTCGAGTCGTTGCGGAGCGCTACGCAGCGAGCCTAACAGAGTCTTGGAGTAAGTCACTCCCCCCACCCCGAGTCCAGCCTTGTCCAATTGACCGACATTTCATCGCTCCTTTATTTTGGGGCGTGGAGGATGTCGGGAATTTCGAACTGATCACTCGAAATTCCCGCCATTTAACTCCACCTACGTTACGTCAAATTGGAGGGAGGGTTGAGAGAACTCGCGGGCGAATGAATGTGGTTTAAGACGAGACTGTTTTAGAACCTAGAGAGCAACCGCCTGGTAGGGGAGGCGCTGAGGCTAAAGAAATTGAGCATTTGTAATTTATGATTCAGAAATTTAATGTCATTTTATTGTAACATGATGAAAATATCCTATCTAGAAATTTAGGTTCAGAAAAAACGCGGGAACAAGGTGACGTCGGGGGGTGCAGAGCTCAGCTCTACCTCTTTGATCCGCCGTCCTCAGTCGAAGTAAGTCCTTAATTGTACTCTCCCCCCCCCCCTATTGTACTCAGGTCGGTTTCCATATAGGTTTTACAAGTGTTCTGTAAAATTTGTATCTATGTATATTTAGTCGATCCTTGTGATTGGGGATCAGTGCCGTCTTGTAAATTACGTGAAAAGGCCTCGGTATGCCGTTTATCGAGGTAACTTGTTAAAAGATTAATTAATTTTGAGTCCGGTGCGGACTTAGTTTTTTTTCAGTAACGCATGAGTTCATTTAGTCTAGTGTCTCTTCTGTATGTCGAGTAAATGTTTAATTATGTATTTCCCTTCTATTAAATAATTATTTTTGTAATAAACTTGTTAAAATATAGCTGTATTTTAATTATCTCCTGAAGGGTTTTGGGGAGTATTGCCTCTTCAAGGCCTTGCGATGCGCCCAATACATCGGGCAGATTTAATAAACTGGTGAAATTCACAACATATATAATTATATTAAGAGTTTATTTGCATGTTATTCATGGCGTAATTATAGCTTGCTTGTATGTTATTTTTTTTTTTGCTGGGGGAGGTTACAATTTTTATATGTGCAATATCATGTACTGTTATATTTTCTTATGTATGATTTATTAAAGTTCCTTTGATGTAATTTATCTTTCATTTTTGTTGGCTTGTATGCTACCTTATTTCTATTTCCATCCCCTTTTGATTACTTTTGTGTGTGATTCAATTTAGTGAGTTATTTTATTCCTTTTGTTTGTATATCTATACATTTATTAGTTTATATTACTAAAGAGTATACATGAGTGCATCATGCATTTCCGTTTCAATAAAAAAAAAATTACAATTGTGTTTTTTATACACCTAAGATCATTTGTCTGTCTGTCTGTATAGATTGCCTTACCTTGTGTAAGACCCGGGCTCATTCTACAATGGCCTACAAACTGTAATCAAATGTATGCCTACACATCACACATGACTAAGTTTAACAAATCAGATATACAGTATGTTTTACTTTATTCCAACGTGATATGGTATAGAATATTTAAAAAGGATTGTAATATACAATACTTGAAATTGCAAGAAAATTAACTAAATTATAAGAAACATAGCTATTAAATTTCTGTAAAAAAAAAAAAACTGACAGAACCATAAGGATATGTATTCTTATTAATCTATAAATGTACCCTTTTGTAAAATTATAATTTAGTTATCTAAAATTTAAGAACGTCATAGATATAAGAATAAAATATAATAACGTGGTAATGTAAATTATGAAATAATGTCGCAAATTTACAATCGAACTCCATCCTAAATTCCCGCAAGGATTGTGGCTCTGAATGTTTAACCGCTTTCTTAATAGATGGAGCCATTCGTTTCGGATGGGAGTATCTGGCATCTTTTTCTCACACACTCATTTTAGTGCTGTTAGGCTCAGCCTTCCTATCTTCCTTCAGTATATAGTCTTTGGTTTCAACCAAAGTACAAATTTTAAATATAAACAACGCCATCTGAACACTGAGGAACAAACTATTGTGATCACTTTGATGTTGGCAACTAGTACAATAACGTTCGTATAATCGTATTTGGAAGTTTATTCCTTCAGTGCATCCTGGGTGTCACTGCAGTATAACTCCCAGGTCAGGTCGACATCAACTTACTGTGAGTATTGTGGAGAAATGTGTTTCTGTTATTTAATTGTTGAGTAGTAACTTGTTGTTCCGGGAAAGTCTCTTTAGGGAAGGAAAGGGAGTACATGCACTCAAGACATAAACACCGTATTACTAACTTTAATGACGTAATTCCCGTACCTCCACTCAAAAAAAAAAAAAAAAAAAAAAAAATTGTACTGTCAGGAAGCCTGAAAATTCCACACGCGAAAGAAAAGTAATTTTGATAGCCTACTTCAGCCTTGTTAGGTCTAAGGTCATCTACACTGTTAGGCTCCGTGCCGGGAATCCCAGTGAGATGCTGGTCAGGAATTTTACGTCAAGTAATTTTTGAAACTGGCAATGGGTGGGAGCATTGATGTAGTTAAGTAAAGTTAAGTGGGGATCTTCACCTTCAAAGCACTAAGTTGAAGAAGCTTACACTCGCTTATACCTACAGTAGGTTACTCTCAACATCTCTGGTGCATCTCACCCGTTTTATACTATATTGGTAGAATTCAAATAATGGGGTTGAAGATATCAATGTTTTAAATCTATTCTAATTAATTTATTACAGTAAAGAGAATCGGAGTAACTCGACAGTGATTTATTCAAATGGCAAAATTAATAAATGAAATATTAACCACAATTTACAACACAAAACATTTAAATTGATAAACTCTATGAACACATGAGATTAACCATCAAACAGAATAAAATTAAAATCTTATGGTAAATAACTTATGCTTTAGGCTACTGTGAGGTCCAAACACGTGGTCAGTGACCTCAAGCAGTTACCGACAAAAATACAAGTACATTAATTTCCTCGCATGCAGTCCAAAAAATGTTATGCCAGAATGTTGCCTAAACTTAACTTGGAGACAAATAGAAACTTATCAAAAGGGGAATGTCCATTAATTGAGTTTTCAAGATTTTTTTTCATCCTGGGCACCCATGTCCAGAGAATGGCAGTCTTCAGTTGTACCTCAATAGGTCTACTTCACTGGTTTAACGGAGTTAGTGGCCCTTACCTACTCGCCCCTAGCCTTGATCAGAGGTTTCTGTGATCTCTTATTGTATCTACTTGTCCTCATCCTTTGTGGAAGCCAAATCCGTCAATGTGCAAGGGGACAGGTGTAGAAATAGTTGATTGGAGAATGGTTATTGCATTCATGGGAGAATAGTAGATTTGACTAGTTTGTTCCTTACTTTTTGTACTCATTTTTGGTGTTCGTTTATGGATGGAAAGTAAACAATGATTGCCTTTTGTTAATATTAAATGTATATTTTTAACTTAACCCTTTTTGTATTCTAGTTGAATTAATTAATTTTCAATATTTAACTTAGCCGGTGATTATAATAGCTGCAGCTCTGCTGCTCGACAGAAAACTCTACGGAAAAAATCCGCCAGCGATCGCTATGCAGGTAGGGGGTGTACTTCAACAGCGCCATCTGTCGTCCAAGTACCCAGTACTCATTGTAAACAAAGAACTCAATTTTCTCTCTGTCGTGCTACCGGCAAGACCTACTAATTCGCTGTTGCTAACTGGATTTGTTTTCACAACTATTTGGTGAAGTACACTATTCTAGTTTTGAGCTTTCGCTGTGCAGGCTTTCTCTTCAATAAATCTTTGCATTCTTTTTTTGATATCGGATTATTTGTTGATGACTTTGGATAGTTTTTGAATTCCCCTTTGACCAATTCAAAATGGCTGACCCTTCTCAAGTCCCAAAATTCAGGAAGTGTAATGCTAGGGACTGTTCAAGGCGTCTTCCGAAGGCCTCTATCGATCCTCACACCGTTTGTTCCAATTGTCGGGATAAAACCTGTCAATTGGAAGATCGATGTGAGGAATGCGTTGGGCTTTCGGAATTCGATTTTATCGAATTCCAAAAATATACACGTAGGCTAGAGAGAGATAGAGTCAGGAGAAGTTCATCTCGTTCTGTTGATTTTTCCTCTCCTCATGCCCCACAACCTATTCCTTCCCCTGTAGTGGTTGCTCCTAATCCCCCTTCTGGCACTCAGGAACCTTCAATGGCTGATATGATGCGTGCCATCCAAGCTCTGGGTGAGAGAGTTGAGTCCCTGGCTAGTGACCGTAACCAGCTCATGGCGGACGTCAAGGAGCTGAAGTGTAAAGGTGCAGTGGGAAGTGATAAAGTGAGTGATAGTGTTGTGGATAGTGTTGCGCTTGAGGGTTCGTCTGTTCGTGCCTGTCGTCCTCCTAGTCCGGGACCTCTTGCAAGCTCCCAAGTCCAGGGGAGAAGCAATGTCGTACGACCAATGGGTTCGAGAGGCTTTAATCAGCGAACAGAAGTTCCCTCCGTGGTTTCGGGCGTATCTACCCAAGATCGCCCCACCCACACAAAGACGAGAGAGCCCATTTATTCCTCGTCTGCGGAAGAGGTTTCTCGCAAGAAACCATGGACCAAGGTCTCACGACCTCTTAAGCGCAAGTCAGTCCCTTCCGCGCAAGTCCAACGGCCCAGTTGTAGCCACTGGGTCAGTTCGGACTCGCTGCAGTCTTACGATGACTGCTCACCTCCTAAGAGAGGCAAAGCGGTACCGCCTCAGGCAGTTACACCGTCTGTCGCCGCACCTGCTCCTGCAGACCCTAAGTGGTCTTTGCTGCAGACCATGCAGTCCCAATTAACGTCTCTGATGCAGGACTTTCGTGCGGAGAAGGTTGCTGCTGCACCAGCCTCTTGCCTACAACCAACCACACACTCGGTTGTGCGTCCTGTGGACGCTGAGGCGACCTTCTTGCGCACTCCAGCTGAGAGAGTCCCGCCACCCATGCGTTCCAATGTGCCCTGCCAGCCGCATGTTGACGTTCAGCGACGCACGGAGCCCTCCGTTGACGTTCGCGAGGTACAACAACCGTCAGTTGTTTTGTTTTGACGCAGTGCGTCAACCTCCGCAACCCAGTGTGGTTGCCACTGCTCACCCTCATCAGATTAGACCGTCTGGAGTAGACGCTGTGCGTCCCCGCGCTGCTATGGTTGTTGCCAGCTCACAGACTGGGCAACAGTTCCATGACGTTGCGTCCGGTTCAGTCACGCGTGCACCCGTGCGACCGGACTCGGCTAACCAGCCGTTACCTACTCCATTGCCGCTTCCTCCTCAATACTCGGATGATGGACTTTCTGAGGATGATGATGCGGTACACGTTGATGAACCACATTCGGACCTTGACGAGCCTAAGTCCACGCAACCCTCTTTGGACTTTAGAAAAGTTCTTGCTCTGTTCAAAGAGATGTTTCCGGACCAGTTTGTGTCTGTGGCTCCGCGCTCTCCTCCGTCAGAGTTTGTATTAGGTACGCCGTCATCCTCGCCTGCCTTTACTAGACTCGTCCTCGCACGCTCGTCCAAGAGAGCTTTACGAGTGATAGGAGAATGGATGCAGTCCAAAAAGAGTCTAGGGAAGACAGCCTTTACGTTTCCCCCTGCTAGACTCTCTTCCAGATCGAGCGTCTGGTATGCCACGGGAGAAGTTCTCGGCTTGGGAGTTCCTGCCTCTGCCCAGGGCGACTTCTCAAGTCTTGTAGACTCTCCCCGCAGGCTAGCCATGAGACGCTCTAAGATATGTTGGTCATCTTCGGACCTAGACCACCTGTTGAAAGGGATATTTAGAGCCTTCGAGGTTTTCAACTTTTTGGACTGGTGTCTGGGAGCTTTGAGCAGGAAGATTTCCCCGACAGAGAAGGAAACTTCCTTGCTCATCATGTCCTGCATGGACAAGGCCATACGTGACGGTTCTAATGAGCTTGCTGCATCGTTCGTATCCGGAGTCCTCAAGAAGCGTGAGAACCTTTGCTCTTTCCTGTCAGCTGGAGTGACACCTTGTCAAAGATCCGAACTTCTGTTTGCTCCTCTTTCTAAGTGCCTTTTTCCAGAGGACTTGATTAAGGAGATTGCTGCTTCTTTGATACAGAAGGACACTCATGACCTGGTTGCGTCCTCTGCCCGCAAAGCCACCCCTTTGCCTACCTTGTCAGCTAGACCAAGGATGGACACTCCAGCGTCCCGATTTATTCCGCCCTTTCGTGGCAGAGCCTCCAGCAGAGGAGGTGCTCGTGCCGAAGGGAGACGTGGGAAGAAGAAAGGAACCAAGTCCTTTAAAGGCAGAGTCTGACTGCCAACTTCTTCAGACAGCAGTGGGAGCCAGACTCAAGAACTTCTGGCAGACCTGGGAGAAGAGAGGCGCAGATGCACAATCTATGAAGTTGCTCAGAGAGGGGTACAAGATCCCGTTTGTACGAAAACCCCCTCTAGCAACGTCTCCCATCGATCTCTCTCCCAGGTACAGAGAGGAAGACAAGAGACGAGCATTGAAACAGGAGGTGTCTCTCTTACTAGAAAAGGGAGCGGTAGTCAAAGTCCTGGACCATCAAACCCCGGGCTTCTACAACCGTCTCTTCTTAGTGGCAAAGAAGACAGGAGGGTGGAGGCCGGTGCTAGACGTCAGTGCGCTGAATGTCTTTGTCACAAAGCAGACGTTCTCCATGGAGACCACAAAGTCCGTTCTAGCAGCGGTCAGAAGGGAAGACTGAATGGTCTCTTTAGACCTAAGGGACGCATACTTCCACGTCCCCATCCACCCAGACTCCCAACCTTTTCTGAGATTTGTTTACGAAAAGGTTGTCTACCAGTTTCAAGCCCTGTGCTTTGGCCTAAGCACAGGTCCTCTTGTGTTTACGAGGCTGATGAGGAATGTAGCCAAATTCCTTCATTTAGCGGACATCCGAGCCTCCCTCTATTTGGACGACTGGCTTCTAGGAGCTTCTTTCAGTCGTCGCTGTCTGAAGGATCTAAAGTGGACTCTAGATCTGACCAAGGAATTGGGTCTCCTTGTCAATATGGAAAAGTCTCTAGTAGTCCCATCCCAAACTATTGTGTATTTAGGGATGGAGATTCACAGTCTAGTTTTTCGGGCTTTTCCGTCGGCCCCCAGAACAAGTCAAGCCCTGTTATGCATCCAGAACATGCTGAAGAAGGAACGATGTTCAGTCAGGCAGTGGATGAGTCTGATAGGGACACTATCATCCCTGGAACAGTTCGTATCATTAGGAAGACTACACCTCCGTCCTCTTCAATATCACCTAGCTGTTTACTGGAAAAAGGACAAGACGCTAGAAGCGGTCTCGATCCCCATTTCCGAGAAGATGAAGTCTTCCCTGACTTGGTGGAAGGACAGTATCAGCCTCAGAGAGGGTCAGCCCCTGGCTGTTCAGACTCCCAACCACGTTCTCTTCTCGGACGCATCGGACACAGGCTGGGGCGCGACATTGGACGGTCGGGAATGCTCGGGAACTTGGAACTCGAGTCAAAGGACAATGCATATCAACTGCAAGGAGCTACTGGCAGTTCATCTGGCCTTGAAAAGCTTCAAGTCTCTCCTTCAAGGCAAAGTGGTGGAGGTGAACTCGGACAACACCACGGCTTTGGCGTACATCTCCAAGCAAGGAGGGACCCACTCTATGACGTTGTACGAGATCGCAAGGGACCTCCTCACCTGGTCAAAAGGTCTAAACATTTCACTAGTAACGAGGTTCATCCAAGGCAACTTGAATGTCATGGCAGATTGCCTCAGTCGGAAGGGATAAATCATTCCAACAGAATGGACCCTACACAAGGATGTGTGCAAGAGACTTTGGGCCACATGGGGCCAGCCAACCATAGATCTCTTCGCAACCTCGATGACCAAGAGGCTCCCAATATATTGCTCACCAATCCCGGACCCAGCAGCAGTTCATATAGATGCCTTTCTCCTAGATTGGTCACATCTAGACCTATATGCATTCCCCCCGTTCAAGATTGTCAACAAGGTACTGCAGAAGTTCTCCTCTCACGAAGGGACAAGGTTGACGTTAGTTGCTCCCCTCTGGCCCGCGAGAGAATGGTTCACCGAGGTACTTCGATGGCTAGTGGACGTTCCCAGAACTCTTCCTCTAAGGGTGGACCTTCTACGTCAGCCACACGTAAAGAAGGTACACCAAGGCCTCCACGCTCTTCGTCCGACTGCCTTCAGACTATCGAAAGACTCTCGAGAGCTAGAGGCTTTTCGAAGGAGGCAGCCAGGGCGATTGCTAGAGCAAGGAGGACATCCACCCTTAGAGTCTACCAATCGAAGTGGGAAGTCTTCCGAAACTGGTGCAAGTCAGTATCGGTATCCTCGACCAGTACCTCTGTAACTCAAATAGCTGACTTCCTTTTATACCTGAGGAAAGAACGATCTCTTTCAGCTCCCACTATCAAGGGTTACAGAAGCATGTTGGCATCAGTCTTCTGTCACAGAGGCTTAGATCTTTCCAACAACAAAGATCTACAGGACCTCCTTAGGTCTTTTGAGACCACGAAGGAGCGTCGTTTGGCTACACCTGGTTGGAATTTAGACGTGGTACTAAGATTCCTCATGTCAGAAAGGTTCGAGCCGCTACAATCAGCCTCCTTTAAAGATCTCACATTAAAGACACTTTTCCTGGTTTGCTTAGCCACAGCTAAAAGAGTCAGTGAGATTCACGCTTCAGCAGGAACATCGGATTTTCATCTGAAACGGCTACATGTTCTCTACAACTTGGTTTTCTAGCCAAAAACGAGCTACCTTCTCGTCCTTGGCCGAAATCGTTCGACATTCCAAGCCTATCAAATATGGTTGGAAATGAACTAGAAAGAGTCTTATGCCCTGTGAGAGCTCTTAAGTTCTATTTAAGACGAACTAAACCTTTACGAGGACAGTCAGAAGCTTTATGGTGTTCAGTTAAGAAACCATCTTTGCCTATGTCAAAGAATGCTTTATCCTATTTTATCAGACTGTTAATACGAGAAGCTCATTCACATCTGAGTGAGGAAGACCAAGCTTTGCTGAAGGTAAGGACACATGAAGTTAGAGCTGTCGCAACTTCAGTGGCCTTTAAACAAAATAGATCTCTGCGAAGTATAATGGATGCAACCTATTGGAGAAGCAAGTCAGTGTTCGCGTCTTTTTATCTTAAGGATGTCCAGTCTCTTTACGAGAACTGCTACACTCTGGGACCATTCGTAGCAGCGAGTGCAGTAGTGGGTGAGGGCTCAACCACTACAATCCCCTAATTCCATAACCTTTTTAATCTTTCTCTTGAAATGTTTTTTATTGTTGTTTTTGGGTTGTCCGGAAGGCTAAGAAGCCTTTCGCATCCTGGTTGATTTGGCGGGTGGTCAAATTCTTTTCTTGAGAAGCGCCTAGATTAGAGGTTTTGATGAGGTCCTGTGGTATGGGTTGCAACCCTTCATACTTCAGATCCTAGGGGTCGCTCAGCATCCTAAGAGGATCGCAAGGCTCCGTAAGGAAGACGTACTTAAAAAGGCAGAGTAATTGTTCAAGTCGACTTCCTTACGAGGTACCTATTTATTTTATTTTTGTTATTTTGATAACTTCTAAAATGAAATAAAAAATCCTTAGCTCATAATAATGTAAACATATATTGCTGGTCTCTACCCACCCCCCTGGGTGTGAATCAGCTATTATAATCACCGGCTAAGTTAAATATTGAAAAATGTTATTTTGATAATAAAATAAATTTTTGAATATACTTACCCGGTGATTATAAATTAAAGGACCCTCCCTTCCTCCCCAATAGAGACGCAGTGGACCGAGGAGAAAATTGAGTTCTTTGTTTACAATGAGTACTGGGTACTTGGACGACAGATGGCGCTGTTGAAGTACACCCCCTACCTGCATAGCGATCGCTGGCGGATTTTTTCCGTAGAGTTTTCTGTCGAGCAGCAGAGCTGCAGCTATTATAATCACTGGTTAAGTATATTCAAAAATTTATTTTATTATCAAAATAACATTTTAATGTTAAATGTATTCCTTATAAGGAAACCGCTTTGTTTTCCCGTCTTTGTTTTTCAACGGTTGTTTGAGAGTTTTGGACAAGGTAAAGAAAACGGAGTTGATGATATGTTTTAGTCCGACCGGGAGTTCAGTCTCTGCAGAATTTCAGTACCGGCCGGACCTTGAGAACGAGTGTTCTTTTGCCTTTAATAGTGAATTTAAAATTTGAAAAAACAAAGAGATTGTTCCTGGAAATAGTGCAGGTAAGTTGTAAAATAAAGACTTGCCTATTATTTATTTGAGTTAGATAATTCTAACATTCAAATTTTTAAAACCATTTTTTTTTCCTGTAAGACTTCAGTTTGCTTTTCGTCTTGGTTGTTTTGTTTTGTTCGGCTATGACTCTTGTTGTTGGGCATAGCTGAGTGAGAAGGTTGTCAGATTTACGCCTAGAAGAATGTGATGGGTATAGTTACATTTGCAAAGGGGGAGCAACCTTTTGAAAACATCAAGGTTGAAGTTGAGCGGTATTTTGCTACCCCTAGGAGGTCTAGGCCAAGTCGTATCTTTTTGTGTTCTTGGGCAGCAATGATTTAGATGCTATCCAAAGTACTGCGGAGGTATGGCAAGTAGAGCGCTGTTGCGAGGCCTTTGCTGAATTGCTAAAATAATTGTCCTGATGCAAAACTAATTTTTCAATATTAAACTTACCCGATAATCATGTAGCTGTCAACTCCGTTGCCCGACAGAATTCTATGGAGGGATACGCCAGCTATCACAATACTAGAAGGGGGTGTACTTACCAGCGCCACCTGTGGCCAGGTACTCAATCATTTGTTGTTGACACCTCCTCAATTATTCCTCTGTCGTGCTTCCGGCTAGACGTTCTGGGATACGCTCATGGTCTTCGAGTTTATTCATGGATATTTGGTGAAGTATTCTCTTAGATTAACGGCTGTCGCATACTGGAATCCTTTTTATATTAGCTAGTTAGCTTTTATATAAACTCTGATTAACGGTTAATGAATTTTTGCTTGTTTTTGGATCACCCTTTGACTTACTCTTTGAAACAAGATGTCTGACGTTTCGCAAGCTCCCTCCCATAGACGATGTAGGTCTTGCAATAGGCGTATTCCGAAGGTCTCGGTAGATCCTCACACCGCTTGTTCTGACTGTAGGGACAGGCCCTGTCTATTAGAAAATCGGTGTGAGGAGTGCGCCGGACTTTCGGAATTGGATTTTGTACGTCTTTTAAAATATTCATCCAAGTTAGAGAGAACTAGAGTTAGGAGAAGTTCTTCTCACTCTTCTATGTTTTCCTCACCTCATGATCCCCTACCTTTTCCTACCCCTGTAGTGGCTACCCCCGAACCTACTGTGTGCCCTCCGCCTGATATGTCAACTGTTTTGCGTGCTATTCAGGCTTTAGGAGATAAAGTAGAATCAGTGGTAAGTGACCATAAGTCTCTGATGGCCGAGGTTAAAGAACTGAAGGCCAAGAGTGCAGTGGGTGGAAATAGTGCCAGTGCTGTGACGAGTGCTAGTGTCTGTGCAGTGCCAAGTGCTAGTGGTGCCAGTGTGGTGCGTGAGGATTTTTCTGTGCGAGCCAGTCGTCCTCCCAGTCCGGGACCTCTTGCAAGCTCCCATGCCCAGGGGAGAAGCAATGTCGAAGGGCTTAAGGGTTCGACAGGCCTTGTTAGGCGCACAGAATTATCCTCGGTGGTTGCGGGCGTGTCTTCCTTAGACCGTCACTCCCACCTGCAGACGATTGAGCCCGTCTTCTCGTCCGCTGATCTTCATGCAGGGAAGAAACGTTGGTCTCAGGTCTCGAGACCGCTTAAACGTAGAGTTCAGTCAGCGAGTGCTCAGCCAGGTTGTAGTCATTGGCTCAGCTCCGACTCGCCTCTGTCATCGGTCGACTGTACTCCGCCCAAGAGGAGTAAGGTTCTGCCTATACAGACCCCGACTGTGACTTTACCTCAGTCTGTTATCGTTTCTGCCGACCCCAAGTGGACCCTGCTTCAGTCCATGCAAGTTCAGCTTTCGGACTTGATGCGTGAGTGTCGGGCTGAGAGTGTTGCACCGCCTGCACTCCCTCCACCTGTTCTCGCTGCACCTGTGCTCGACCAGCCTGCACCTGCTCCGCCTGTGCTCGCCCAGCCTGCACCTGCTCCGCCTGGTCGCAGCACCATCTGCCAGGCGTACGATGTTGAACCACTTTCGGAGTTTGCTGTTCACAGTGTTGTTCAGCCTCAGCCTTCTTTAAGGCAACCCTTGCTTTGGGATCAGGAGAGTTACACTCTTCCTCCTCCTCCCCTTGCTGCTCCACCAGTGGTGCAACTCTCGGTTGGGGTACAACAACCTCTCCCCTCCGTGAGTCTGTCTGCTCAACCAGCGCTGCACCGAGTTCAACCCTCATCTAGGCAAGCTCATCCACACCATGGACTTGCGCCTCAGGAGCCTCAGCTTGCTAGAACTTTACCTTGTTCTGCGCAGCCTCAACCCTCTCATGCTCCACTCATCTCTCAGGAACAGGAACGGACTACTCCGCCTCCGTCCTCCGCTCAGCTGGTGCAATCCTTGGGTGCAACTCTTGCTAGGAGTCAACCTCCTTCTCCCTTGCACCTGCCTTCTGCTCCGACTGTTGTTCAGCCTATGCAGTCTGAACCTCAGGTTTTCCCTCAAGTTGAGGAAACCTCTGTTGTTGTTCCTACCCGTTCTGACTCTGCGGTTCAGCATTCTGGTCCTTTTGCTTCGCTACCTTCTGCTGATGAAGTGTCGGATGATGAGGAGGCACATCTTGATCCCTCATCAGACGTGGAGGAGTCTAAGCTTTCTCCATTGTCTGTTGATTTTAGAAAGGTCTTGGCTCTACTCAGGGAGCTTTACCCTGACCACTTCGTCTCTGCTGTTCCCCGCTCTCCTCCATCTGAGTTTTCGCTAGGCGTACAACAAGCTAAGTCGAGCTATACTAAGCTTGTCCTAGCTAGATCCTCCAAGAGGGCCTTAAGGACCTTAGGGGAGTGGCTTCAGTCTAAACAACACCTGGGCAAGACTTCCTTCATGTTCCCTCCAACGAAGCTCGCATCGAAAGGTTGCGTTTGGTATGCCACAGGGGAAGCACCAGGCTTGGGAGTTCCTGCCTCTGCCCAGGCTGACTTCTCAAGTCTGGTGGACTCGCCTAGGAGGACTGCGATGAGACGCTCGAAGGTTTGTTGGACCTTCTCAGACCTGGATCATCTTCTGAAAGGGTTGTTCAGAGCTTTCGAAATGTTCAACTTTCTCGACTGGTGCCTGGGAGCCCTCAGCAAGAAAACATCTCCTGCGGACAAAGACTCTGCCATGCTAATTATGTCCTGCATGGATAAGGCTATCAGGGATGGATCGGGTGAGCTAGCGTCGTTATTTGTATCAGGGGTGTTGAAGAAAAGGGAACAACTGTGTACCTTCCTCTCAGCCAGCATTACACCGTGCCAGCGGTCACAGCTCCTTTTTGCTCCACTCTCAAAGTTCCTCTTTCCCGAGGAGCTAGTTAAGGACTTGTCGGCTGCCCTGATACAGAAGGACACGCACGATCTTGTAGCCTCATCGGCTCGTAAGTCTAAGGTTACCACCTCTGTCCCCAAGACTTATCGCTCTCCAGTGGCTGATACCCCGGCCACTAGGTTCATACCGCCCTTTCGTGGTAGAGCCCCCAGCCGAGGAAGCTCCCGTCCAGACTCTCACAGGGGCAAGTCTAGGAAAGGACCCAGGACATCTAAGGGAAAGCACTGACTCTCAGATTCTCCAGACAACAGTAGGAGCCAGGCTCAAGATCTTCTGGCAAGCCTGGGAGAAGAGAGGTGCAGACGCACAGTCTGTCAGTTGGCTGAGGTACGGTTACAGGATTCCATTCTGCCTCAAACCGCCTCTGACCACATCGCCCATCAACCTCTCTCCCAACTACAAAGAAGAGGACAAGAGGCTAGCATTGCAACAGGAGGTGTCGCTACTTGTGCAGAAGAAGGCAGTGGTTATAGTCCGGGACCATCAATCCCCGGGCTTCTACAACAGTCTCTTTCTTGTGGCCAAAAAGACAGGAGGTTGGAGACCGGTGCTGGACGTCAGCTCTCTCAACGAGTATGTCACCAAGCAGACGTTCACAATGGAGACGACCAAGTCGGTCTTAGCAGTGGTCAGACAGGAGGACTGGATGGTCTCGTTGGACTTGAAAGATGCATACTTTCACGTTCCCATTCATCCAGACTCCCAACCTTTCCTGAGATTCGTTTTCGGAAAGGTTGTCTATCAGTTCCAAGCCCTGTGTTTTGGCCTAAGCACAGCTCCTATGGTCTTTACTCATCTGATGAGGAATGTAGCGAAATTCCTGCACTTATCGAACATCAGAGCCTCCCTCTACCTAGACGACTGGCTGTTGAGAGCCTCCACGAGTCGTCGTTGTCTGGAGAACCTCTCTTGGACTTTAGATCTAATCAGAGACCTAGGTCTATTAGTCAATATAGAGAAATCTCAACTCATTCCCTCCCAATCCATTGTGTACCTGGGAATGGAGATTCAGAGTCGGGATTTTCGGGCTTTTCCATCGGCCCCCAGGATAAACCAAGCCCTAGAGTGCATCATGAGCATGCTGAAGAGGAGCAATTGCTCAGTGAGACAGTGGATGAGTCTCACAGGGACCCTCTCATCTCTGGCCCTGTTTATCGAGCTAGGGAGACTCCACCTCCGCCCTCTTCAATTCCATCTTGCAGCTCATTGGGACAAAGGCTCGACTCTAGAAGCAGTCTCTATCCCTATCAACCAAGAGATGAAGACCACTCTCCGGTGGTGGAAGCACAATCTTCTTCTCAAGGAGGGTCTATCATTGGCCATCCAGACCCCCCATCTTCATCTCTTCTCGGATACATCGGACTCGGGCTGGGGTGCGACCTTGGACGGACGGGAATGCTCAGGAGTGTGGAACAAGGAACAAGGATTACTCCACATCAACTGCAAGGAACTGTTAGCAGTTCATCTTGCCCTGTTGAACTTCAAGTCCCTCCTGCTAGGCAAAGTGGTGGAGGTGAATTCAGACAACACCACAGCCTTGGCTTACATCTCCAAGCAAGGAGGGACCCATTCGAGGAGCCTTTACGAGATCGCAAGGGACCTCCTCATTTGGTCAAGAGGTCTAAACCTCACACTGGTCACGAGGTTCATCCAGGGCGATATGAATGTTTCAGCGGATCGCCTCAGCAGAAGGAATCAGGTCATTCCCACGGAATGGACCCTCCACAAGAGTGTGTGCAACAGACTTTGGACGTTGTGGGGTCAACCTACCATAGACCTGTTTGCCACCTCCATCACCAAGAGACTTCCGCTTTATTGTTCCCCTGTTCCAGACCCTGCAGCGGTTCATGTAGATGCTTTTCTTCTGAACTGGTCCCATCTCGACCTGTACGCATTCCCTCCGTTCAAGATTATAAACAAAGTTCTGCAGAAATTCGTCTCGCACGAAGGGACACGGCTGACGCTGGTTGCTCCCCTTTGGCCTGCAAGAGAATGGTACACAGAGGTACTTCAATGGCTAGTCGACTTCCCCAGGACTCTACCTCTAAGAGTGGACCTTCTACGTCAACCACACGTAGACAGGTTGCACCCAAACCTCCACGCTCTTCGACTGACTGCCTTCAGACTGTCGAAAGATTCGCTAGAGCTAGAGGCTTTTCGAAGGAGGCAGCCAGTGCGATTGCCAGAGCTAGAAGAATTTCTACTCGTAGAGTCTACCAGTCTAAGTGGGAGGTCTTCCGAAGCTGGTGTAGAGCCAATTCTATATCCTCTACCAATACCTCTGTGATCCAAATAGCTGACTTCCTTCTTCATCTTAGGAATGAGAGATCCCTTTCAACATCTACGATTAAGGGGTATAGGAGCATGTTGGCCTCAGTCCTCCGCCACAGGGGTTTGGACCTGTCTTCCAACAAGGACCTTCAAGACATTCTCAAGTCTTTTGAGACGTCTAAAGAACGTCGTCTTTCCACTCCAGGCTGGAATCTGGACGTAGTCTTAAGGTTCCTTATGACATCTAGGTTCGAACCTCTCCAGTCAGCTTCCTTCAAGGATCTTACCCTCAAGACTGCTTTTCTCGTTTGCCTTGCAACAGCTAAGAGAGTCAGTGAGGTTCATGCCTTCAGCAAGAACATTGGTTTCACAACCGAATCAGCTACATGTTCTTTTCAGCTTGGATTCCTAGCAAAGAACGAGCTTCCTTCACGTCCTTGGCCTAGATCGTTCGAAATACCTAGCCTCTCCAACATGGTAGGTAACGAACTAGAGAGAGTTCTTTGCCCTGTCAGAGCTCTCAAATATTATCTGAAGAGGTCTAAACCTATTCGAGGACAGTCAGAAGCCTTATGGTGTGCCATCAAGAAACCCTCGAGACCCATGTCCAAGAATGGGCTTTCGTACTATATAAGGCTTCTGATCAGAGAAGCACATTCTCACTTAAAGGAGGAAGACCTTGCATTGCTGAAGGTAAGGACCCACGAAGTAAGAGCTGTAGCTACTTCGTTGGCCTTTAATAAAAACCGTTCTCTGCAGAGCATTATGGATGCAACCTATTGGAGGAGCAAGTCAGTGTTTGCATCATTTTATCTGAAAGATGTCCAGTCTCTTTACGAGAACTGCTACACCCTGGGACCATTCGTAGCAGCGAGTGCAGTAGTAGGTGAGGGCTCAGCCACTACATTCCCTTAATCCCATAACCTTTTTAACCTTTCTCTTGAATACTTTTATTGTTGTTTTTATGGTTGTTACGGTAGGCTAAGAAGCCTTCCGCATCCTTGGATTTGGCGGGTGGTCTATTCATTCTTGAGAAGCGCCTGGGTTAAAGGTTTGGTAGAGGTCCTTTAGTAGGGTTGCAACCCCTTGTACTTTGGCACCTTTGGGTTGATTCAGCCTCCAAGAGGAACGCTGCGCTCAGTAAGGAAGACGAACTTTAAATAAAAGGCAGAGTAACGGTTCTATTCGACTTCCTTACCAGGTACTTATTATTTCATTGTTATTTGAGATAACTGTTATATGAAATTTGGGATACTTAGCTATCCTTTAATCATGTACACTGGTTTTCACCCACCTCCCTGGGTGTGAATCAGCTACATGATTATCGGGTAAGTTTAATATTGAAAAATGTTATTTTTATTAATAAAATAAATTTTTGAATATACTTACCCGATAATCATGATTTAATCGACCCTCCCTTTCCTCCCCAGAGAGAACCAGTGGACCGAGGAATAATTGAGGAGGTGTCAACAACAAATGATTGAGTACCTGGCCACAGGTGGCGCTGGTAAGTACACCCCCTTCTAGTATTGTGATAGCTGGCGTATCCCTCCATAGAATTCTGTCGGGCAACGGAGTTGACAGCTACATGATTATCGGGTAAGTATATTCAAAAATTTATTTTATTAATAAAAATAACATTTTTGCTCAAATAGAGGATAGGTTCTTTTTTAACCACTGTGAAAGTTTTGACGCTTTGCGGCAGGATTTTAAAGCAAAATCAAATAAATTCAATAAGTGGTTGAATAAATGGAAGGGCAAGGATAGTTTGTTTATCATGAAAGAGGTTAATGGATTTTCCGACCCACGCCTTTATGCCAGGGATGGAGTACACCTCAATTATGATGGCAGTGTGAAGTTGGCTTGGAGAATGGCTGACTTTTAGTATGAGCAAAGGCCTAAAGTAAAGTTAGTTTAGCTGTTCTAGTGTCAAGTATGTACTTTTTTGTCCTCTTTGGGCTCATCTAGTTTTTGTAATGTCAGGATTTTTTGTATACAGTACTGCTGTTATTCCTTATAAGGAAAGGAGCAGTATCGGTCTTATTTTTTTCTTGTAATAATTTAAGCTTAGGTTAATTTAGTAGTCTTTTCATTTTTATAACCTGTTGATTAGCCTAGTTTTGCTGTTAGCATAATATGCTGTATTTTTTCATTAGGAAGTAACTGATAACTTGTTTTGCATTGACTTGATTAAGTTTAAATTTTTCCTTGGGTAATTTAGTATTGGTTAATAGCATTGTTCAAGATGAATGAGGGTGAAATAAAAAAGTTAATTAAAAAGAGGGCTTATGTTAGGGGTTTAATAACTCTTGATGTTAGGAAGATTGACTCTTTAAAGGACGATCAAATCAATGGTCATTTGTTACAAGAATTTATTCATAAAATTGATGCTAATTTAGTAATAGTTGAGAATTTTGATGCAAGCATTTGTGAAATTGCTGCTGAAGATGAACTAGTTAGTATTATGGAAGCAGCAAGAGATTATCATTAGGAAGTACAGAAAACTCTGTCTGAATTTAGATTAAACTTTGATAATTTGTTTGGAGGTAAGAATACTCCTCAAAATAGTTCTAGTAAAATTGTACAGTTGCCTCTCCCTCCTATTCAAATTCAGAAGTTTGAAAACAGTGCAGCTAATCCATTTGCCTATTTTAACTTTTAAGAAGCATTATAATAATGCTTTGGCTGGTATGCCTAACCTAACTAATGCTCAAAAGTTTATTTGTTTAAAGGGTTATTTGTTAGGTGAAGCATCAAGTGTAGTAGAAAACATTACAGTAAATGATGAGGGTTTTGATTTGGCTTTTAGGCAATTAGATCTTAATTTTCTGGATGAAGACAACATAATTGATCAAGTAATAGGTGAAGTTTTGAACACTTCTGAAGTAAAATCCCTTAGTGAAGTAGAATCTTTGGTTAGATCTTTGAATAATAAATTCATTGACTTGAAGGGACTTGGCATAGATCTGATTGAAGTCGATTCGGCTGCTCTGTTGCTAATGCAGAATTGTAAATAGGAAACTTCCTAGAATTTTTTTGATAGAACTCTCTAGAACTACAGGATCTTCTTATCCTAATTTTAACCAGTTGTTAGGTAATTATCAGAGTATTATTGCACGCCTTAGTTTAGGTCATAATGAAAATTCTGGTGGAAACCGAAAGTTAAATATGAAGGTAAAGACCAAAATTTCCAACAATCAAAATATGGTAATAAATCATCTGCTAGTAATGACTCTAATAAAGTTTAATTTACCAGTAAATCTTTATCTTCTGGTAGATGTAAATTTTGTAAAGAAACAGGTCATAACTCTTCTAAATGCACTAGGTTTGATACTTTGCAAGCTAGGAAGAATAGAGTTGAAGAACTAACTTTATGCATTAAATGCTTGAGTGATAGGCATGGGGCCTCGGAATGTCCGGGAAATAAATCATTGTTACCTTATAAATGTTTTCTTGCAATAAATCTGAACATCATGGAGCAATGTGCCCTCATGCTATTAAGGATCTTGGTAAAAAAGTATTAAGTTTTCAATCAGGTTCTGAAATATTTGTTCCCTTTATTACACTCTAAGTTGGTAGGGGTAGGAAATCTTTTAAATGTTGTTTTCTATTAGACACTGGAGCCCAGTTTAGTGTTATTAATAAACAAATTGTTGATAGTAAATTAGGAGATTATTGTGGTGCTCCTTTGTCTAGGTTAATTTCTTCTTTTGGGTTGCCAGCTAGAGTTAGTGAGGGATTTCATTTGGTAGCTGATTTAACAATGCCTTGTGGGAAAAAGTAGTCTTTTTTTTTTTTTTTTTTCTTCTTTTTTTTTTTTTTTTTTCATTGGAAAATTTTAATCTTTCCCTCCAAATTCCTATGTTGCCTTCTGTAGTTAAAAATTTGGAATCTGCAGGTTATTCTGTATGTAATAATTACCCAGGAAGGAATTCTGAAATTGTAAATATATTGGATATCCTAGGGAATGATATCCTTCAGGAATTTAGTCAGTTAGATTTAGACTAGAGTTGTTTAATATTAAGGTTAGAGTAATTAAGTTGGCCAATGGGGTTACAGTATTCCATTTGGTACAGTAGTCAATTTTGTTCATCCTTCACAAAGGAAACTTTTTTTTATGACAGAATTGATTCTTATGAACCTTGTAAACCAGTAAGAGAGGTAGTCTTGTCATAATTGATAGTAATAAAATCTTGGAAAATAGATCAAGAGGTAATGGTAAAGCTGAATCTGTTAGGTTTATTCCTATTAAGGAAATTAAATATGTACCTGAATGTAACAGAGAATCTAGAGTTTTTTATAATTCTTCCCTTAATTTGGAGTTGTTCCGTAACTGGAATACAAACCACGCTATTTAAAGTGGGTATTTACTTTCAGCGTAGCTGAAAGGACGAGCCATAAAAATTTAACGAGGGATTATTACCCCATCGCTAGTTAGCGGGGGGGGGGGGTAGGGAGGGTAGTTAGCTACCCTCCCCCTCACACACCTGTGTTGTGGCTTCTCTTTTACTTTGGCTCGGGTGGTGATCGGACGTGTCCGCTTTCACCCTCTCCTCTTTGACAGCCATTAATCATTGCTTTTTCTTTCTTTTTCTCAGAGTGTTGTGAAGTTGGCCTCTACAATGCGGAAGTGCCCTGGGTTACCTGCCCGCCCTTGTGGGACCTTCATGTCTTCCATCGAGACAGATCCTCACACCTTATGCCCTTATTGTAGGGGTCAGCGGTGTGAAAGTGATAATGTTTGTATGGAATGTAAGGAGTGGCCTACCTCCCAGTTGGAGAGGTCTCGGCGCTGGAAGTCCAAACGGGATATTTCTTCTTCAAAGAATTCTTTGAAGAAGGAAAATCCTAAGGACTCTTCTTCCATAGCCTAAACTTCCTCCGAAGCTCCCACTCGGTCGGTCTCTCGTGAGAGGCCGTCGAGTGGTAGCGTATGCCGTACTGTTGTTGACCGATCTCGGGGTTTGGGAGAGGGAGTTGCCTCCCATAGCGAGGCAGCTCGTCTTCCTCCCCTGGGGGAGGATTTAATTGTTTCTCCTGATGTAATTAATAATGATCTTTTGCAGCTGTGGGCTTCCTTGGGGGTTCAGGGTTCGCCCTCCAAGGTAGCCCTGTTTGACATGATCAGGTTGGGAGCAGCTGTCAAACAGTCACCGGCGGTAGCAGAGGTTGACCCTCTTGTCTATTGTCGAGGCTGTTGTGGCAGACGCTTCCAATGAGTGTGTTCAAACCGCTCCTGTTGTAGCTGAAGGCTTAGCTCCCCCTCCGAACATCCTTCAAGGGAGGAACCAAGTCCAATGGTCTCTCCTGCGGGTGACTCTCCCCCCCGGGGGAGTTCACTGACAGAGACTCCTCTTCGGAGGACTGCCGATGGTTTGCCTGCTGCTCCCAGAGGACGCATCTGACGTAAGGCTCGCCTTCCTCTTCGTCGCCGAGGTCTTCCTTCTCCTCACAAGGGTGTTAGGAGGCGCCTCTTCGGATCTTCATCCTCGCAGTCCCCCGCAGAGGAACCTCGTCCTTCAGCTACCGTTCCTGCTACTTCCTTGGACTTGGACTTCTCCGCAGATCGTTCGCGATCTCCTACGCCGACCAGACCTGCTGACCTGCCTTCACCTTTCCTGGCTGCTGACGCGCTGTGGACACCCACACATCCCGTTTTCGATCGGGCACCGGTCCCTTCGGGGCAAAAGGGGCTTTTACACATTGTGTGTAAGTCCCTTAAGCACCAGGTTTCCCCTGTGCGCCAACGTTCGCCTGCGCACCAGCGCACTACTGCGCGCAAGCGCACTACTGCGCGCAAGCGCTCACTTGTTGCTGTCTCATCTCGCCAGCGCTCTCCTGCATGCCCACGAGCTCCTGCACACCCACGAGCTCCTGTTTGGCCTGCAGTTCCAGAGACTACGCGCCCATGATCTCCTGCTCGCCAACGGACCTCTGCTCACCCTCGGCCTGATACACGCCATGGACGCCCTCGGTCTCCTGCTCGTCAGCGCTCTCCTGCTCGCCAGCGCTTGCCTGCTCGCCCTCGATCTTCGGATCAGGGCTCCAAGGAGAAGTCTTCTTCCTCTCCTGCTCGCCAGCGCTCTCCTGATCGCCAGTGCTCTCCTGCTCGCCAACGCTTGCCTGCTCGCCAACGCTTGCCTGCTCGCCAACGCTTGCCTGCTCGCCCTCGATCTTCGAATCAGGGCTCCAAGGAGAAGTCTTCTTCCTCTCCTGCTCGCCAGGACTCTCCTCCACGATCGCCGACTCGCCATCAGACCTCGCCTGCTCACTATCCCTTGCCTACTCGCCATCGCCCGCTGTCTCCATCGCGCGCCCACTGCCAGAACTTCGATTCCTGATGAGCGCCCTTCTGAGCGCCCGCGCGCTAGGGATGTTCCCCCTGCACGCACGCGCCCTACGGCTTCGCCCTTACGGGCCCTTCAACATCCTGTGGCTGCACTCCATCCGAGGTCTCCAGAACACGCACCAACGCGCCCATGCGCCCCCGTCACCTATGCGCCCGCGCGCCCTGTCGCCTGTGCGCCCACGAGCTTCTTCTCCTGTGCTCCATCGTTCGCCAACGCCACCGCTCGCCTGTGCGCCACCGCTCGCCTGTGCGCCACCGCTCGTCCGTACACCATCGCTCGCCCGCACGCCATCGCTCGCCCGCGCGCCCAGCGGAGGGAGGAAAATCTCCGGACAGGTCCAGGATCTTTTCTTCTACAGCTTCTTCCTTTCAGGCAGACCCAGTTGTAGTTTCCACTCCTAGGGATCTTACGATCCCTTCTCTCCAGAGGGTGTGTCTGACAGTGCTGCTGTCAGTCGGCTGCCCTGGTTTGGGCCCTTGATCAAAGCGGTTGCGCAGGCTTTCAAGCCCGCTCTCTCTGAACTAGGCCTCAAATTAGCGGCTATCGGCCCCCCTGAAGAGGAAGAGAGGAGTGGACAACGTGGTTACTTCTCCAAGGGCGAAACATGTTCCTCGGAAGCCGTCGAGGAAGGCCCCCTCCCCTCCCCAGACTTTCTCTCCATCCCCCTTGGACGAGGGTTTTCCGTCCTCGGGATTCTCGTGAGATGATGCGTTCTCCCATCGCACCAATGGGAGAAACCCCACCTCGCGCCGAGAAGTCCACTCGGGTGGAGGCAGAGAAGAGCCCCCCACCATCTTTGTTGGAATCCTGCATCCCTCCCAGGAGGGAGTCGAAGGACTTCAAGACGGTTCCGAAATCTTCTTCGAGGATCAGACCAGAACCAGCTAAGCCCGCGGAGAACGTCCACGAGTCCCCCCAAGAAGAGCCTTTGGGGACTGGAGACCTTGCTGCTAGTCCATCAGGAGGAGAGCCGCAGGAGTCGGAGCATGCCTCTTGGCTCTGATGAGGAACTTTAACGGATTTTCGGATCCAGAGATTCCTCCTCGAGAGGGCAAGGAAACTGTTCTGGACTGAGTCTTTGGTACTCAAAAGCCCCCTAAAACCAACACGGCTTTGCCCTGGTCCCAGGGGGTCAAGAGTGCCAGAGATAAGGTCGAGAGCTAGCTCGGAGACAGCTCTCCGAGCTAGCCTCCTCCAGCCGTTCCAGCGCAGGAAACTAACTCCTCCCACCTCCTCGTGTCCATCAAAGGAGGTACTTTGAAATCATCGAGGAGTCCTGTTTAGCTCTTCCCCTCCACCACTCGGTGGAAGAGCTCTCCAGGGGAGTCCCTCTCGAGAGACACTCCAACCGGCCAGTGTCGTTCTCGGCGTCGGAGATTCTCTGCCAGGAGAAGGTAGCGAAGTGTGCCATGCAGGCCACTTCGTGGCTGGACATCTGGCTGGGATCTCTTGGCATCCTGATACGATCCGAAGACTTGTCTAAGGGGGGCACCAGGAAGGCCTTGGAGACCTTCCTTCTTTCAGGCACTCATACCATCGAGTTTCTGGCCCACCAAGTCTCGAACTTGTGGGCTAACACTATCCTGAAACGCCGTTATACGGTGTCTGAAAGATTCAACTTGAAGGTCCCCAACACCGAGGTCAGTAAGCTCAGACATTCCTCCCTTTTGGGGAGTAGTCTGTTTGAGCCGAAAGATGTAGAGCAGGCGGCTGAGAGGTGGAGGAAGTCCAACCAGGACTCCCTCCTCCAGAGGGCTTTAACATCAAAGCCCTATAAGCCTCCAGCACTTCAACAACCTCGCCCTGCAAAGATGACAAAGCCGGCAAAGGCAGCGATGTCCAAACAGCCCTTTCCTGTTAAGGACAGGAGAGGCAAGAAGTCCTCCAGGGGAGGCAAGAATCCTAGGGGGAGTGGCTGAGGCTGCAAACGCTAGGATTGGCAGTCCCCCCCGCATGTCCACCAGTGGGGGGATGCCTCCAAAGTTGCGCGAACAGGTGGCAGCAACTCGGGGCCGATTCCTGGACGATGTCCGTGATCAGCCAAGGATATCGCGTCCAGTTCATAACATCTCTTCCTCCCCTGACAGCGAATCCAGTGTCGTTGAGCTCTCTTGCCATGGGATCGGCAAGAGGGCAAGCCCTTTGGGCAGAAGTTAAGACCATGTTGAAGGACGCTCTCCAAGAGGTCGTCGACGGGTCCCCAGGCTTCTACAGTCGACTCTTTCTTGTAAAGAAGGCGTCTGGAGGCTGGAGACCAGTCATCGACCTCTCAGCTCTGAAAAGGTTTGTCAAGCAGACCCCGTTCAGCATGGAGACGGCAGACACGGTCAGACTCGCAGTGAGACCGCGAGACTTCTTGTGCACACTGGATCTGAAGGACGCGTACTTCCAGATCCCAATCCATCCGTCTTCAAGGAAGTACTTAAGATTCAGCCTAGACAACAAGATCTACCAGTTCAAGGTGCTGTGCTTCGGTCTCTCCACAGCACCTCAGGTTTTCACCAGAGTGTTCACCCTGATATCTTCGTGGGCACACAAGATCGGCATCCGTCTCCTCCGTTATCTGGACAACTGGCTGATCTTAGCAGACTCGGAGTCAACCCTTCTTCGACACCGAGACAAACTTCTGGGGATTTGCCAAGATCTAGGGATCATGGTAAATCTCGAGAAGTTGTCTCTGCTTCCTTCCCAAAGACTGGTATATCTAGTCATGATATTGGACACCAATCTCCACAGAGCCTTCCCATGAGACGACAGGATAGCAAGGCTGAGGAAGGTCGCAATTCCTTTCCGCAGACGAGACGAACTCCCAGCCCAATCGTGGTTACGTCTCCTTGGCCATCTCTCATCCTTGGTCCGTCTAGTTCCCAACGGTCGCCTCAGAATGAGATCCCTGCAATGGCGACTAAAGTCCTGGTGGAGTCAAGGACACGATTCCCTGGACGTCTTGATCCCTATGGGTCTCGCGGAACAGACGGACCTTCAGTGGTGGGTGGCAGACGAGAACCTACGAAAGGGAGTGGATCTTCTCATCCTCCCCCTGGATTTGATGCTGATTTCAGATGCCTCAAAGAAAGGGTGGGGGGCCCACGTTCTGAACCACAGGACCTCAGGCCTGTGGTCAGAAAAGTGCCTCCATATAAATCTTCTAGAAATGAAGGCCGTTTTTCTGGCCCTCCAACAGCCCCTGGCGGGTCACTCTGTGGTGGTAATGAGCGACAACACCACAGTAGTGGCTTACATCAACAAGCAGGGAGGTACCTTTTCAGAACAGCTATCCCATCTTGCAGTAGAGATACTGAGATGGACCGAAGTCCACTCTATTCCACTTTTGGCTCTCTTCATTCCGGGCGAAAGGAATGTGCTCGCCGACAGTCTGAGCAGAGCGTTTCAGATAGTGAGTACCGAGTGGTCTTTGGATCGTCAAGTAGCCAACAAAGTCCTGACTTTGTGGGGTTCCCCGATTGTTGATCTGTTTGCGACAGCGTTGAACTTCAAACTGCCGCTGTACTGTTCCCCAGTCCCGGACCCCAAGGCTCTCTGGCAAGATGCTTTCCAACAACGGTGGGACAACATCGACGTATACGCCTTTCCCCCGTTCTGTCTGATGAGGAGGGTACTCAACAAGACCAGACTATCGATCAACCTCTCGATGACTCTCATAGCTCCGCTGTGGCATCACTCGGAATAGTTCCCGGACCTTCTGCAACTCCTTACGGAGCCTCCGAGAGAACTCCCTCCACGACACAAGCTACTCAAACAACCACACGCCAACATCTTTCACAAAGCCGTAGCTTCGCTTCGGCTTCACGCCTGGAGACTATCCAGCATCTCCTCGCAGAGAGAGGATTTTTGCAACAAGTTGCGGAAAGGATGTCTGGATACCTGCGTAAGTCATCCGCAGGAGTCTACGAGGCGAAGTGGAGAGTTTTCTGTGGTTGGCGTCGTGGAAGGGGTATCTCTCCACTCGATGCCACTATTCCAGCAATAGCGGAGTTCTTTGTTTATTTGCGAGAAGAAATGCGCCTTTCAGTCTCGGCAGTGAAAGGCTATCGCTCAGCCTTAAGTCTAGCCTTCAGGCTCAAAGGGGTGGACATTTCTTCTTCGCTAGAACTTTCCCTACTCATACGCAGTTATGAACTTACCTGCCCTCAGTCGGAAGTGAGACCTCCTCCATGGTACGTGGTTCGAGTCCTCAGGTCTCTTAAGAGACCTCCCTACGAACTATTACTCCAGGCTTCAGATCGCCACATGACTTGGAAGACGGTGTTCCTACTAGCTTTGGCGTCAGCCAAGCGAGTTAGCGAACTTCATGGTCTCTTGTATGCCATTGCCCATTCAAGGGGATGGGGGAGGTAACGTTCAGCTTCGTCCCTGAGTTTATTGCTAAGACTCAGAATACTGGAATGCCGGACCCTCGCTTCGACTCCTTCCGGATTTCGAGTCTTCGTTTTATAACAGATGACCCAGATCATCTCCTACTGTGCCCAGTAAGGAGTCTGAGGCTATACCTGAAGAGAACAGCTGCAGTTCGTCCCTAAGTGCGGGCTTTGTTTGTCAGCACTGGGAGATCAAAGAGGAGGGTTACCAAGAACACTATTTCAGCATGGATTCGAAAGGCGATTCATCTGTCCCTGAATCCTGACCCTCCTCTGTCACGTCGCCCTAGAGGTCATGATGTCGGGAGTAGCTACCTCCCTGGCCTTCAAGAAAAACTTCTCAGTGACGCAGGTTCTTCAAGCTGGGGTGTGGAAGCGTCAAACGACCTTCACAGCCCACTACCTTCAAGACGTGACCCACAGGAGGCTCGATACATTCTCTATCGGCCCTTTGGTGGCTGCACAACAGCTGGTTTAAACCTCAGGCTCCTTAATGGACAAGTAGCAGAGGGTTGAGGGCATGGTTACCCGGTTTTAGTCTGCATGAATGAAGAGGTATGCCTGGCCCTTATTCTTTTCATCCTCCCCTCTCTTGGGGAAAGCAGCATCCTGGGTTCTCTGCACAGCTGACCTCAAACCACTGCAGGTAAACCATGTTCCCTTGTGTTCCTAGTATTAAGTTAATACTATGGCGTCCCCATGCCCGGACGAGGTGGTATTGGGAGAGTCCTAGCCTTAAGTTTCCATCTAAAGAACTTCTGGTCAACTTCCTAGGATGAGTCACACTTTTTTCCTTCACACACAGCTTATGTAGGCCGCAGCCCTTGCATAGCAAGGTGCGAGCGAGGTGCAGGGACTCTTTATTGTTGGGTGCTGACACACTCTGATAATGAGTACCCGGGCAAAGCCAAAAGCCAGTATGGCTGGGACTTGTTCCACCCTTCCTAAGGGTTAAGTCACCCACTTTAAATAGCGTGGTTTGTATTCCAGTTACGGAACAAATGACAAATTCGTAGATAATTTGTATTTTTCATAACTATACAAACCTTAGCTATTTAATCAAACTTGCCCGCCAGCCCTGTCCCCCATTAAGTCTTACCTCTAAGTAAAAGTGAAGCTACAACACAGGTGTGTAAGGGGGGAGGGTAGCTAACTACCCTCCCTACCCCCTGCTAACTAGCGGTGGGGTAATAATCCCTCGTTAAATTTTTATGGCTCGTCCTTTCAGCTACGCCAAAAGTAATTACCCACTTCAAATAGCTAAGGTTTGTATAGTTAGGAAAAATACAAATTATCTACGAATTTGTCATATTAAGCAGACTTCTAAACCTGATAAGATTAGACTTCTGGGATTTGTTCCTCCTAAGCAACTTGGGAAAACAGAAGTTATTAGTAAATTTTGCAGTTAATCCAGTAGGCTATAAGTTCGATCCATTGAATGATATCTTTCCTGATTCTTGTGTCGAGTATGGACTCGACAATTTCTACAACTTAGAATCGATTGGGATTAAAGATGAAAATTCCCTTCCTTATGAAGACCAACAAGTTGCTGAATTTGCTAAATCAATTCCTTTTCATGAAGGATATTATCACGTTCAGTTACCATGGAAAAAGGATTTTCAGTAATTGAAAAAGTCCCTAACAATTTGAAGATTTCTTTGGCATTTGCTGAGTGGTATCGTTACTTATTAGGGTCAAACAAGCAACAACATATAATGACTTCAGTCATTCACAAATTACTAATTACCAGATTCGTTAAGAGATCTCAAGACCCTTTCTCTACATTAGGAATTCATTGCGTTGTGTTACAAAGATAAATGGTCATACTATATTCTATTGAGCTTTTGCCCCAATTATTACTTACTTGGTTTCATATGAAGTTCTTACCGAGTTCGGATTACAAATGAGCGTGGGTGAACCACGATACCACATATAAATATTTGATTTTACCCAGTCACGGAATCCCACGCACAGATATGCATATCCCTAGCGAATTATCCCATCCAAGGTAACTAAATATTATATGATACTCATCCAAACTTCGGTTGATTAATTCATCCACTTCATTAAATGTTGGGAAGGAACGGCTTCGTTAATCAAATGAAATTCTATTCATCCTGATTAAGTCCACTGAAGATTACACGACAAGCGTTGAGAAGTGACAGGCAGCAACTGTCCCGATTTACCTCTGCTGCCTTTGTCGTAAACATAATGCGTTCGCTCTCTCTCCCAAAGTCATGACTTCCGCTTCGTTCGCCCACGACAAAGAAAACAACAAACGAACGAAACCAACTATTCAACGCAAACCGAACGAAACTATTCAAACAACTTACATCGCATTGTTAACCACTTATACAACTATTCACAAGACAATATTCCTTGGTAACAATGCTTATTACAATTAAATATAAACAAAACCTTCATTTGTACAGAAACCTGCACATTTCCACTGAACGCAATGTAATATAAAAGAAAATTTTCCATATACAATATGAACATAGATATTCAATAACAATTGATTTCCCATGTCGTTATTGTAAGTAACGACATATTCCCCGCCACAAAAGTTATAATATACAAGTATTTACAACAGTCCCTTTTGAATCAAATCTTTTCTAGTTTCTGCAGCCACCCGAGCAGCCTTCCTGGATGGTCGGGTACTCACTTCAGGAATTTTGGCAGGATCAGGAGTCTCAACTTCTTGCCATAACTCGAACGGGTACAACTTCACTATGGGACGCATGATCTGGCCATGGGAGGTTTTGAGGGTAGCTACCCTAACTACATTGTCAGACCCCACATGCACCTGAATCACCTGACCCAACTTCCATTTGTTTCTTGGCCCTTCATCATGTATGAGGACGACATCTCCTATTTTGGGCCAAGAATTATGTTGGACTCCAATTTTATGAGTCTCTCTTAAGGAAATCAAATATTCATGTTCCCATCTTTTCCATAGCTGATCACACAATTTGGATATGTAAAGGAATCTCCTTTCTACATTTTCAGTTTTACTATACAATGGGTCTTCAGATACCTCATCCCAATTAATAGTTTCCTTGGGAAAGGATCTTAATTTCCTACCCAAGATCAGGTGATTGGGAGTTAGAATCTCCTTCTGATCAAGGTCCCCCGAGGTGTAGCTTAGTGGCCTGTCATTTATGATGGATTCCAATTCCACCAAAATGCAGGATAATTCATCATAACTGAGAAGAGGTCGACCAATTACCTTCTTCATACAGGTTTTCAATAGTCCGATCAATCTCTCCCAGATTGCACCAAACCAAGGTGCTCTTGCTGGTATAAATTTCCACTTACACTCCATTTTCTCCAGATGGTTTTGAAAAAGGGGGCTCTCTGCCATTGTTCTCAGATATTCAGATGCTGCTACAAAGGTAGTGGCGTTGTCACTCAACATTAGTGAAGGAAAGCCTTTACGGCTGCTAAACTTCCGGAAGGCCATGAGGAATGAGTCAGCGGACTGATTTCTGACTACTTCCAGATGTATACCCCTAGTGATCGGGCATGTGAATAGTATGACATACACCGTCTCCGGATTTTGCTTCCCTTCCTTTATCCATAACGCCCCGGTGTAATCCACCCCAGTAACGCTAAAAGGTTGTTTCCGTTGTACCCGGAATTCCGGTAATGGGGGCATTATATTAGTTTTATATGGTTTTCCTTGAACTTTCTTACAGATCGCGCAATGATGTAACGCGCTCTTGACCAGTTGTCGCAGCTGTGGTATCCAGAACTCCTGTCTTACACTAGCTACAGTAGCGTTCACCCCCATGTGCGCTTGCATCATATGATGTCGTCTTATTAACAACTTACTCAGAACACAACCTTTTGGCAGTAAAGTTGGAAATTTGACTTCTTCAGGCAGTGTTGCATGTTCCAACCTGCCTCTACATCTCAATACATTATTATCCAAAAACAAATACAACTGGCGAATTAATGTCAATTTTGGGTTTGTTTCCTCCCTTTTCAGGGCTTTATATTCTTCTGGAAAGTACTCTCTCTGCACGAGAACAATTGTTTTGACCTTTCCTTCTTGCAAGTCTTCCAGAGTCAAACTACCAGTTTTCCTGTCATTGGTTGCTAGTCTGCAATGCTTTACAAATCGCATTATCCAAGCTATGGTCTTAAAGACCTTATCAGCTCTGCTGAATCTTTCCCAATCAAGCAGGCGTGATGCCTCTATGTCCCCTACAACATTGACCACAATGTCCTGTTCACCTTGTATATGTGTACACCCAACCCATGACCTATCAATTGGCAGAGTGTGATTTTTTAACCAAGGGGGTCCCTCCCACCAAAAGGAGTCCTTTGCTAACACCTTAGCACTCTTTCCCCGTGTCAACCAATCTCTGGGGTTTTCTGACGATGGTAGGTAAGACAGGACTGACCCCGGAATCAAAGAGTTAATCTCAATTACTCTGTTTCTCACAAACACAGGCAGAACATTACTGGACACAATCCAGCTAAGGGCGACTTTACTGTCTGACCAGACATATAATTGTTTAAATTCCTTCTCATCAAAGGAGTCAATAATAAATTTTGTCATTCTTGCTCCTAGCAACAATACCATTAGTTCCAATTTCGGAATTGTCAATTCCTTAATGGGCGCCACTCGGCCCTTTGCTAAAATTATATTAGAGCTTTCACCATTTGCTCTATAGGCCACACAACCATATGAAGTTTCGCTAGCATCGCAGAATATGTGCAAGGTATCACCAGTTCCTAGGCTAGCACTCCTAGGAAAGGATATTTCAAAACACTTCTCCAAGTCCTTGCATATTTCACTCCATTCCTCTTGTAGTGGGTTGGCGAGTTGTTCGTCCCAATCCAGATGTTCCTTCCACAATTTCTGCAAAAATATCCTTGCTTTCATAGTAACAGGGAGAAGCAATCCCAATGGATCGTATATTTGGGCAACGGTACTGAGAATCTCTCTCTTTGTTTGACTCGATCTATTAATACGAGTTGGATTGATAGTTAAAACGTCTTTAATTATATCCCAATTCATTCCCAATACTTTATGAATTTGGTTTTGTTTGGCTTCAATTTGATTAGCAGCAGCAATAGTTTGTATAGACTCGCTATTGCTAACCCACTCCTTCAAATATAAGTGAGCCTGAGCAAATATTTTGTTGGCATTAAAATATAAATCCATCAACTCAGATTCACCATTAGCCGTAAATTGCAAATTATCTACGTACAAACCTTTCTTCAGTCTTTCCACTACATCCACTGTCTTGGACCGGGGTAACCACGAGACCACAGTGGACAAGTGATGCTTGATGGTTGCATTTAGAAGAAAAGGTGAGCATGTAGCTCCAAATAATACTACTCTAAATCTGTATACTATTAATTTACTATTGGGATCTGTTGGATTTTCCAACCATAAAAAACGCGTATAATTGCGATCTTCTTCACATAACTGTACCATTAAAAATGCCTTCTCAATATCACTAATGCAAGCAAAGGTGTTAGTTTTAAATTGCAGCAGGACTCTGAGTAGATCAGCCGTTACGTGTGGTCCAGTCCATAGACAATCATTCAGGCTTAATCCATTTTTACCTTGTTTTGATGAGCAATCAAACACTATTCTTATTGGAGTAGTGGCACTGTCTTTAAGCACTCCATGATGTGCCAAGTAATGACAATCCACATCAGATTTATTATAGATTACCCTTTCAATGAATCCTCTATCTTCTTGCTCTTGCAAGATTTTCTGATAATGATCCAAGTAATCCACATCCTTCTGAAACTTGATGCTCTGCTGTCGAAGTCTACTCATGGCTAAACCAAAATTTGTCTTCAATCTGAATCTATTGGTTCTCCACGGCAACGCCACAACATACTGTTTATCAATTTCAGAATAGGTTATAGTGCTCTCAAAGTCCTTTAAGACCCTCTGGTCTTGTTCTCGCAACTCACTGCAATCTATTCCCAGTCTATCCAAACTCCACAATGCGTCCAGATCAGTCTTGGGATTTTTATTATGTGTAGCTTCAATTCCTTCAGTTTGTACAGCTAGCTTCAAAATTGTCACCTGAGTTTCCCTAGTGGGGGGAGCACTACATGTGCCTGACACCACATAACCAAATATGGTCGGCAACAATATTAAATTTCTAACCCTTTTGAACCCTGGATGCAAAATATTATAAACATTATCAACCTCTATCAACAATTCAATAGTTGATTGATTCTCAACAGGCAAATCAAAATCTTTATCAGCCAAGCTGATCTTAGTTTTACATAACGATTTTTAAGCTTCTCTTAACGTCAAATTTCTTCGCATATTCTGGCAGCTCATCCACCACAATGCAGTTCATTATTATCAACTTGCCTTTATGCGGTATGGCGACACTTATCAACTCTTATTCATGAACAGGTTTACTAGCTAGATAACCTCTCACGGCAATCTTTTCAACTCCTTTGGACCTATATTGCAGTCTCTCTAGAGCCGATCTTTTAATAAATGTCCTCTCGGCACAAGTATCCAACAGCCCTCTAAGTCGTACCATTCGACCTTTCTTCCCTTTCAGAGGAATTGTTGCTGTTGGTAATATGGATTGCTTACCTGATTTATTTGGTTTCTTCTCCTGCTCATTTACTGATAGTGTTCCCACTTGTACACCACTTTGTTTATTCTTGCTTTGCTGTTTGGTCCCTATCACATAAGATGCGATGTCTCAAATTACAACCATTATTGCAACTTGATTTGTCACAATACACACTAAAATGTTTCTTAGAAGCACACACAAAACATAACTGCAAAGCTCTGATACGATTCAACCTTTCATCTCTGGTTGCGTAAGTTTTGCACTGAGTCCACCAATGTTCTTTATCACAAAGAGCACATCTTGTGGATTGCCGATGACTGGACTTATTCACATTTACCTTGGTTTTCGGTCTAACAGCTTGGGATTGATTTACCGTGAATGTAGATATTGACGACAGAGTTTCAGTCTTATTTACATCAGTTGAAACTAAAGTTCTTAGATTGCGAATCTCCTCTTCTAGGTATTTCCTAAAGGTGTCTAATACCAACCAATCTTCTCCACACCTACGCTTCACAGTCTCACTCACGCTTTGAGGCAATTTGGTATAGAGCAAAATAACATAAAGTTCATTTAATTCCAGCCTTTCACTTTCCAGCGATCTTATTGAGCATTCAAAATTAGCTCTGAAAGTTTGCAATGATTCTGAATTGGCAGCAGGAGACTGCATTTCTAGCAATCTTCTCACCAGAACATGCTTAATTTCATCTCTTTCCATAAGTGGATAGGAGAAGAGCTACAGCTTGTGAATAATTGGCGGCCTCAAATTTAACTCCCGAGATTAATTTCGAAGCTTCTCCTGTGAGTGCACTTCGTAAATATGAAAACTTCTGAATTGGTTCCAAGTCTTTCCGCTGGTGTACTGACACCTCGTATAGTTCCCAGAAGGAATTCCATTCTAATATATCTCCAGAATAATGCGGAAGATCCAGTTTGGGTAATCTAATACTGGCTGTGGGTAGTGGCGGTGGTTGCGTTAGAGGATTTAGTAACTTCAAATTGTTAGTAATAGAGCTATTGAGTTTGCCGATATGTGTACGGACGTCTCTTGCATATTCAGCTTGATTTATCATTTCATCAGACATTTCTTCTTCTTTAACTAAATCCAAAATTTGTTCATCCAAAGCAAGAACTTTGTTCAAATTATCTAAAATAGAATCTCTAAGGGAAGTTATAGCATCAATATCTGTTGAATCGATCACTTCGGTCATCTTCCCAATAAAACGTGTGATAACGGATTTATAACCGCCACGTCTACGCTTTAACGACTCCATTGTGACAAGACCAAACTCAAACAATACAAATACAATATATTCAAATTTTCAATAAATAATAAATATGCATCCAACTATAATAACTGGGTTCAAAAGTTTTAAATTAGCAAATTTTCACAAAGGTGACTCCTCACCCAATAATTTTAACGCAAATTAAACAATGAAAAGGAGAAATTTTATATGTGCGTAGTGGAATGTGCAGGCCCTGTCCCATACTTAACCAAGCCCTAAATCTGAAGGGGAAGGACCACGATCCTACCCACCTTCTACCACCCTTTACTTTTCACATAATTGTTTGACTCAATGCAAATACATTGAGCCAACGCCTTGTAGCTTTTATGATTGAAATGAATTCCATCTCTGGCTACATCACCTTCTGATAATAAGGTAGAGATCACCCTAATTCTTGTATCTCGCTTTAACTTCCTGTTTAAACAGTTTTTCCTCTTTTGATAGTTTTCGGCAGAGATTCTAGAGGGTGTTTTACGTATTTCTATTAACATAACAAAAACTTCTGAATTATTGATTGTATGTAGACTCTCTACCAATCCTAGAATATTTTTGTGAACACTATTCACCAGGTTAGGGTTATCTCCTGGTACATCTAAGTCATTGCTACCCATGAACAAGATAGTGATACTAGGCCCATAGGTAGTAAGTTCGGTTATCAAGCCAGGTGTCATAAGGTTGGTTGTAACAGCCCCTGGTCTACCAAATGTCCTATATTCTAAGGGTTCAAATAATGGCGATCTACCACAAAAAAAACAATTCTTCATGTGGGTAACATGAGAATGTCCCACAACAGCTACTTTACGTTTCATTATTAAATTGTTAAATGCGAGATATTCTAACGAGAAAATTTACATTAATTCAACTTAAGGCAAGCAGGACAAGGCCTTACTAATTTAATCAAACTTCATATTAGAAACCGTTTTAATGAAGCCTGAAATGCCTCTAACCTACAAATTGCGCGAAAAAAAAACCATTTACTGTTTCTTACGACACCACACAAAGAGAAAGGGTTAATCCCGTCGAGTTATGTAAGCAGGGTACCGCATACCTATTTAACGAAACGCGTAAAAACAAAAGAATTCAACAAGGTTAGGGAGGGTAGGCATTAACAGCAAAACTTCAACACAACATAGTTATTAGCAGGAAAACCCTGTGTAAATGTCCAATATAATCACCAACGGTATTAATCGTACATGTGACTAAACCAAAATATTATTATATGACCGGCTTTCAAACTTTAGAAATTATCGAAAAATCTCACGTATCCTGGTCACGGCACCAAATATCGTTACTTATTAGGGTCAAACAAGCAACAACATATAATGACTTCAGTCATTCACAAATTACTAATTACCAGATTTGTTAAGAGAACTCAAGACCCTTTCTCTACATTAGGAATTCATTGCGTTGTGTTACAAAGATAAATGGTCATACTATATTCTATTGAGCTTTTGCCCCAATTATTACTTACTTGGTTTCATATGAAGTTCTTACCGAGTTCGGATTACAAATGAGCATGGGTGAACCACGATACCACACATAAATATTTGATTTTACCCAGTCACGGAATCCCACGCACAGATATGCATATCCCTAGCGAATTATCCCATCCAAGGTAACTAAATATTATATGATACTCATCCAAACTTCGGTTGATTAATTCATCCACTTCATTAAATGTTGGGAAGGAACGGCTTCGTTAATCAAATGAAATTCTATTCATCCTGATTAAGTCCACTGAAGATTACACGACAAGCGTTGAGAAGTGACAGGCAGCAACTGTCCCGATTTACCTCTGCTGCCTTTGTCGTAAACATAATGCGTTCGCTCTCTCTCCCAAAGTCATGACTTCCGCTTCGTTCGCCCACGACAAAGAAAACAACAAACGAACGAAACCAACTTTTTCAATATTTAACTTAGCCGGTGATTATAATAGCTGCAACTCTGTTGCTCGACAGAAAAACTCTACGTAAAAAATTCGCCAGCGATCGCTACACAGGTAGGGGGTGTACTCAACAGCGCCATCTGTCGTTCAGATACCCATTACTCATTGTAAACAAAGAACTCAATTTTCTCTCTGTCGGGCTACCGGCAAGACCTACTAATTCGCTGTTGCTAACTGGATTTGTTTTCACAACTATTTGGTGAAGTACACTATTCTAGTTTTGAGCTTTCGCTATGCAGGTGTTTTATCTTCATCTTAAAACTTGAACTCGTTTTGGATAGATTTAATTATGGTGACAAAGAGAGTATGGACTTTCTTTCACTTTTAAATGGCCGACCCTTCCCTTAGACGGAAGTGTGTTTAGGCTTTTAGTAATTATCTTATCACGTTATAGATTTTGCTATATATATTTTATATCTCTCCGCCTTTATTAGGCCTCTTCGATTAACTTTCCTTTTTTTATAAACATATAAAAATAAATTTTTAATGCTTTGTTTATATAGAACTTTCCTGAGAGGAGGCGGTCCTAACTTGGAAACCGAAGTTAATCAACGTTGAGCCCTTTATATCGTCTTTAGCTTTTAAAGAGCTAAGGATTTAAAACTTTTTAAATGTAATTTTTTATGAAAGAATTTCTTTGATAGTCTTCGTACTGTTTTCAAAGATGAACTAACGTTTAGTTTTTTATGCTACGCAGCTGTTGACGTTCAGGACGTTCAACATGCGCTCTATCGTTACGATAGAGAGAGAGTGTATCACGGTTTCACTTTGCAGTAAGAGTAAATCGATTCTGACGTTTTGTTCATTCTTTCTTAGCTTAAATGTTTTAAATTCTAATTTAAAGGAACTTTTTATTTGAAAAACCTTTCAGTTTTTTCCTTTAGTCAAATAACATGTTTTTTTGACGATATATAATTGGGCTCTTCTCTTAGGTGCGAAATCAAGAGAGAAAGAGAGAGAGAGATAGAGACGGAGGGAGAGAGAGGAGAGAAAACGTTCCGTTCAAGCGGGTAACGTTGTTCTCGTGTTACTCACGTCCCTAGTCGCTGTACGGGGAGGAAGGATAAAACGTTTTTAGGTTTTTATTCTCGTCCCCAGGCTATGTGCGGTGAGAGATTGAAAACGTAGTTATATGAACTAGTGTTTAGTCTCTTTCCCAGCCACTGATTTTTCTTTTTATCTTAAAATTTTTTTTCTGTTTTTTGCTGGTATGAGCTTGCATTATACGACTAATTTCGCAATTACTACCTTTTAATGAAGGGTAGAATTGCGTGTTTCAGGTAAAAATTAGTGCAAAACAGAAAATCGAAGTGATAAAGTGATATGCGCAGTGTTACAGTGTTGCGTCCGAGGCGCAAAGTGTTACAGTGTTGCGTCCGAGGGTTCGTCTGTTCGTGCCTGTCGTTCACCTAGTCCGGGACCTCTTACAAGCTCCCAAGCCCAGGGGAGAAGTAATGTCAAACGACTTATTGGTTCGAGAGGCCTTGACCAACGAACAGACGTTTTCCCTCTATGGTATCGGGTGTATCTTACCAAGATCTCCCCTACCATAAGACGAGAGAGACGTTGTTTCTCCTCGCCTTCCGTAGGCTTTTTGCATAAGAAACCTGTCACAAGGTTTCGGAGCCCTTAAGCGAAAGTCAGTCCTTTCAGGACAGGTCCAGCGTCCTGGTTACAGCCATTAGGACAGCTCTGACCCTATGCAGTCATCGGATAACTGCTCGCCGCCTAACAAAAGCGTAACACAGACTCCGAGAGTCTTTTTTTGTAGGCAAAGTGTTGCGGTCACAGACGTTACCCTCGTCTATTACCACAACCATTTCCGTTGATCCTTAAGGGGTTGTATGGCAAAACATGCAGTATATGCTTGCCTCCCTTATGGAAGACTATTCTGCCGATTAGTCCGTTGAGTCTAGCCGTTTATCTCATCGATATCCTGGCTTTCAGCCAACCTAACGTTCCTTTGTGCTTACTGTTGACGTTGGCGTAGCTTAGTCACGTCAGTCAGGTTGTTTAGAACCACACTCGATGCGGTCTCGTGTGGTTTTTCAGCCGCATTTGGACGTTAGGCCACTGGCTGATGCTCCTGTTGACGTTCAAGACGTTCACTAACAATCGGAGTTGACTTGTTTTGACGCTGTGCGTCAACCTCCGCATTCTAGAGTTGTTTTGACTGCTCAGTCTAGGCAGTCAAAGCAGTCTCGAGTGGACGCTGTGCGTCCTCACGCACCTGTTGTGGTTGACAGTTCAGTTGTTGACAGTTCAGACTGTCAAGCAGTTACATGACGTTGCGTTCTGGTCCGCTACTAATGCACCAGTAAGAGACTCAGCTTTTATCGGACAAGGTTCCTGTAGATGAGGAAGTTGCTGTTCTCCCTCCTACTGATATTCCCTTGAGGACTCTGTCAGATGGAGAGGAGCCTAAAGCTGCTTAGCCTCCTATGGACTTTAATTAAATCATGATGATTTTTTTAAGGATCTTCGTCCGGGTCTTTTTGTAACTGCTGCTCCTCGTTCGCCTAAACGTCAGAGCTTACACTAGGCCTAGCTACTTCGAAGCCGTTGTTTTCAAGCTAGTGCTCTCTCGCTCTCCTAGAGAGCGTTACGTTGGCTAGGCGACTGGTTTTTCACCAGGAGGAGTTTGGGGGATACAGCCTTTGCTTTCCTTTCTTTTAAACTGGTTTATAGAGCGAGAGTCTGATATGACACGAGAGAAGTTCTCGGCTTGGGAGTTCATGACTCTGCCCAGATAGACTTCTCAATTCTGGTAGACTCTCCCTGGCGCCTAGCCAGGAGACGCTCCAAGTTGTTTACAGTTCAACTTCACAGCTGTTGTCGAGCCTTTGAAGTTTTGCTGTACTATTATGTCACGCATAACAAGGCTTTCAGGGATGGTAAACGGTTCCGCCTCAGTCGCTAACCCCGTCTGTTGCCACACCTGCTCCCGTAGACCTAAATGGGCTTTGCTGCAAGACATGCAGTCCAAGCTTGCGTCCTTGATAGAGGACTTAAATGCGGAGAAGAACCTTCTGGCCAACAACCTTCCAACCGGTCGGTTGTGCGCCCTGTTGACGCTGAGGTAACCTACTCGCGTCTGCCAGTTGAGGTGGTTACTCCACCGATGCGACCCAGTGTGGGTTGCCAGCCGCACGTTGACATTAAGCGACGCTCGGAGGTGGTCAGTTGAGGTGGTTACTCCACCGATGCGACCCAGTGTGGGTTGCCAGCCGCACGTTGACATTAAGCGACGCTCGGAGGTGGTTTTTGACGTTCAGGACGTTCAACAACCAGCAGAGGTGACTTGTTTTGACGCAGTGCGTCAACCTCAGCAACCCGGTAGGGTGTTGACTGCACAACCCAGACGGTCTAGACAGTCTCGGGTTGACGCTGTGCTTCCTCGCGCACTCATGGTTGTTGACAGTTCACAGACTGTGCAGCAGTTCCATGATATTGCATCCGGCTCCGTCACGCATCCACCAGTGCGACCGGATTCAGCGAGCCAGACGTTGCCCACTCCGTTGCCGTTTCCTCATCAGTTTCGGATGAGGAACCCTCTGAGAGGACGTTGCTGAACAACAAGACGATCAGCCCCCAGCCCTGCTATCCATCCAGAAGATGCTGAAGAAGGAACGCTGCTCAGTCAGGCTGTGGATGAGTCTGGTAGGGACACTGTCATCCGTGGATCAATTTGTGTCACTAGGAAGACTACACCTCCGTCCTCTTCAATACCATCTAGCTTTTCACTGGAAAAAGGACAAGACGCTAGAAGCGGTCTCGATCCCGGTTTCCGAAAAGATAAAGTCTTGTCTGACTTGGTGAAAGGACAATATCAACCTAAGAGAGGGTCTTCCCCTGGCTGTTCAGACTCCCAACCACGTTCTCTTCTCGGACGCATCGGACGTAGGCTGGGGTGCGACATTAGACGGTCGGGAATGCTCGGGGATATGGAACTCGAGTCAAAGGACAATGCATTTCAACTGCAAGGAGCTACTGGCAGTACGTCTGGCCTGGAAAAGCTTCAGGTCTCTCCTTCAAGGCAAAGTGGTGGAGGTGAACTCGGACAACACCACGGCTTTGGCGTACATCTCCAAGCAAGGAGGGACCTACTCTCTGACGTTGTACGAGATCGCAAGGGACCTCCTCACCTGGTCAAAAGGTCTAAACATATCACTAGTAACGAGGTTCATCCAAGGCAACTTGAATGTCATGGCAGATTGTCTCAGTCGGAAGGGACAAATCATTCCAACAGAATGGACCCTCCACAAGGATGTATGCAAGAGACTTTGGGCCACCTGGGGCCAGCCAACCATAGATCTCTTCGCAACCTCGATGACCAAGAGGCTCCCAATATTTTGCTCTCCAATCCCGGACCCAGCAGCAGTTCATATAGATGCCTTTCTCCTAGATTGGTCACATCTAGATCTATATGCATTCCCTCCGTTCAAGATTGTCAACAAGGTACTGCAGAAGTTTGCCTCTCACGAAGGGACAAGGTTGACGCTAGTTGCTCCCCTCTGGCCCGCGAGAGAATGGTTCACCGAGGTACTTCGATGGCTAGTAGACGTTCCCAGAACACTTCCCCTAAGGGTGGACCTTCTACGTCAGCCACACGTAAAGAAGGTACACCAAGGCCTCCACGCTCTTCGTCTGACTGCCTTCAGACTATCGAAAGACTCTCGAGAGCTAGAGGCTTTTCGAAGGAGGCAGCCAGAGCGATTGCTAGAACAAGGAGTACATCCACCCTTAGAGTCTACCAATCGAAGTGGGAAATCTTCCGAAACTGGTGCAAGTCAGTATCCGTATCCTCAACCAGTACCTCTGTAACTCAAATAGCTGACTTCCTCTTATATCTGAGGAAAGAACGATCTCTTTCAGCTCCCACTATCAAGGGTTACAGAAGCATGTTGGCATCAGTCTTCCGTCACAGAGGCTTAGATCTTTCCAACAATAAAGATCTACAGGACCTCCTTAAGTCTTTTGAGACCACGAAGGAGCGTCGTTTGGTTACACCTGGTTGGAATTTAGACGTGGTACTAAGATTCCTTATGTCAGACAGGTTCGAGCCGCTACAATCAGCCTCCCTGAAAGATCTCACCTTAAAGACTCTTTTCCTGGTATGCTTAGCCACAGCTAAAAGAGTCAGTGAGATTCATGCCTTCAGCAAGAACATCGGATTCTCATCTGAAACGGCTACATGTTCTCTACAACTTGGTTTTCTAGCCAAAAACGAGCTGCCTTCTCGACCTTGGCCAAAATCGTTCGATATTCCAAGCTTATCGTATGGTTGGAAATGAACTAGAAAGAGTCTTATGCCCTGTAAGAGCTCTTAAGTTCTATTTAAAACGAACTAAACCTTTACGAGGCCCGTCTGAAGCTTTATGGTGTTCAGTTAAGAAACCATCTTTGCCTATGTCAAAGAATGCTTTATCCTAGTTTATCAGACTGTTAATACGAGAAGCTCATTCCCATCTGAATGAGGAAGACCAAGCTTTGCTGAAGGTAAGGACACACGAAGTTGAACTGTCGCAACTTCCGTGGCCTTTAAACAAAATAGATCTCTGCGAAATATAATCGACGCAACCTATTGGAAAAGCAAGTCAGTGTTCGCGTCTTTTTATCTTAAGGATGTCCAGTCTCTTTACGAGAACTGCTACACTCTGGGACCATTCGTAGCAACGAGTGCAGTAGTGGGTGAGGGCTCAACCACTACAATTCCCTAATTCCATAACCTTTTTAATCTTTCTCTTGAAATGTTTTTATTGTTGTTTTTGGGTTGTCCGGAAGGCTAAGAAGCCTTTCGCATCCTAGTTGATTTGGCGGGTGGTCAAAGTCATTTCTTGAGAAGCGCCTAGATTAGAGGTTTTGATGAGGTCCTGTTGTATGGGTTGCAACCCTTGATACTTCAGCTCCTAGGGGTCGCTCAGCATCCTAAGAGGATCGCGAGGCTCCGTAAGGAAGACGTACTTAAAAAGGCAGAGTAATTGTTCAAGTCGACTTCCTTACCAGGTACCTATTTATTTAGTTTAGTTATTTTGATAACTTCTAAAATGAAATAAAAATTCTTAGCTCATATGATGTAAACATATTTTGCTGGTCTCTACCCACCCCCCTGGGTGTGAATCAGCTATTATAATCACCGGCTAAGTTAAATATTGAAAAATGTTATTTTGATAATAAAATAAATTTTTGAATATACTTACCCGGTGATTATAAATTAAAGGACCCTCCCTTCCTCCCCAATAGAGAGACAGTGGACCGAGGAGAAAATTGAGTTCTTTGTTTACAATGAGTAATGGGTATCTGAACGACAGATGGCGCTGTTGAGTACACCCCCTACCTGTGTAGCGATCGCTGGCGAATTTTTTACGTAGAGTTTTTCTGTCGAGCAACAGAGTTGCAGCTATTATAATCACCGGGTAAGTATATTCAAAAATTTATTTTATTATCAAAATAACATATTCAACGCAAACCGAACGAAACTATTCAAACAACTTACATCGCATTGTTAACCACTTATACAACTATTCACAAGACAATATTCCTTGGTAACAATGCTTATTACAATTAAATATAAACAAAACCTTCATTTGTACAGAAACCTGCACATTTCCACTTAACGCAATGTAATATAAAAGAACATTTTCCATATACAATATGAACATAGATATTCAATAACAATTGATTTCCCATGTCGTTATTGTAAGTAACGACAAGCGGATTTACTCTTAAGTTAGAAGATCAGAATATATCCTCTAAATATGAGGAAGTTTTTGATAGACAGGAGGAGCTTGGCATTATTGAGCCTGTTAAAAATAGAGCCGCAGGTCAAGTATTCATTCCTCATTGTCCTGTCATAAGAAATGATGAAAATGCCACCACTAAAATCCGTCCTGTATTTAATTTATATTTGACTCTAACCAAGATACCTTACAATTAAAGGTTAAGCAATTGAACAAGGGTGCTTCCTCAAAGCATCAGATTTTGTCAGCTTTGTCTTCTGTCTTTGACCCTATTGGTATATTTGCACCTATAATGCTCCAGGGGAAGCTTATTATTCGTAAGTTGTGCCAGCAAGTTTCGAACTGGGATGAAACTGCTAGTGCTGAAATTTCTAATCTATGGAGTAAATTTTGTAGTTCTTACAGTGAGGTTAGTCAGGCTTCTTTTTCCAGACAAACTTATAAAACTGATGCTCCTGTCAAGCTTTTTTTGTTTGCAGATGCTTCTAAGGAAGCTTATGGTTGTGCTATGTATGCTGTGCAAGGTGATCATAGTTCCCTGATATTTGCTAAAACTAAGGTTAGCCCTATTAAGGAGAAAACTCTCCCGACTTAAGAACTTTTGGCTGCTCAATTAGCTTTGAAGTGTTTTGATACTATTTTTGAAAGTAATCTATTAAATTGTGCTAAAATTGAAAGCATAACTCTTTTTATAGATAGCCAAGTAGTTCTTAGTTGGATTCTTACTAATAGGGCTCCTAAGAGAAACACATTTGTGAATAATAGGTTGAAGGAAATTTAAAATCTGTTAGATAGGTTTCCGATAGATTTTGTAGAGTTTCATTAGCTGATATTCCTTCATCTAGCAATCAGGCTGACTTACTAACTAAACCTTGTACTTGTAAGCACTTTCTTGAAAATTTCAGTCTTCGGATCAAAGGGCCTTCTTGGTTGAATTCTCCTGACGAGTGGCCTAAGGGTCTTTTGGGTTGTATTCCTGATAATGTGAAGGGTGACTTAATTTCTCCTGTAATGTTTCCCAAAAAGGAACCTCTTGTAGATATTAGTAATTGTTCTAGTTTTTCTAGACTTATCAGTGTAGTTTCTAAGGTATTTACTCTTGTATATTAAGTTTAGGAAAACTCAAGCTGACCCTGTTGAGGCAGCTTCTAATTACCTTCTAATGTTGATGCAAGAGGAAGCTTTTCCTCTTGAATTATCTTATCTAAAGAGTAGAGATTCTTCAGTTGAAGTTCCACCTTTAGTTAGGCAGTTTAATTTGTTTCTGGATGATAATGGTATAATACGAACTAAACTTCAGATTGACAAAAATATTGCTTTAAAATTTGATATTGTCAATCCTATTCTTGTGGATAAGAAGCATCATTTGACCTGGTTGTTGATTTATTATGCCCATTGTAAGTCTATGCATATGGGTTTGCAATCCACTCTTAGTTTTTTGCGCATGCATGGTTTGTAGATTGTGAAGGCTAGGCACGCAGTTTTGTCTGTCCTTAAGGATTGTATTGTATGCAAGCGTTATAATGCTAGCACAGTGAAGTATCCTTCTCCTTCTTCGCTTCCTTCTTCCAGGGTTAATTTGAGTGTGCCTTTTGCTCATAGAGAAAAATGGAGAAAAATTTAAGGTGTACAGTACATTCTTATTTGTTCCGTAACCGAAATACAAACCATGCTATTTACATTGGGATTACCTTTTAGCGTAGCTGAAATGACGAGCCAATAGTTTTTAGCGGGGGTAGGGGAAGGGATAGCTTGCTACCCCTCCCCCCCACACACCGGTGATTTGCTTCACTTCACTTTTGGCTCCGGCGATGAACAGACGTGTCTGTCCATCGTCCTTGTTGACAGCCTTTAATCTTTTTTCTGCTTTTTCTTTCAGTTGTGTGTGTGTTAGAAGTTGACCACCTTTATTATTACTATGCGTACGTGCCCTGGAATTGCCGGCCGCCCTTTGGTACCTTTGTCGGCCACGGACACGGATCCTCACACCCTTTGCCCGCAGTGTCGAGGCCGACGGTGTGATCAGGAAAATGTGTAGTGAGTGCAGGGAGTGGTCTGCCTCCCAGTGGGAGAGGTTTGGCCGTCGGCGTAAGAAGAAGTCCAAGAGAGACCGTTCTCCTTCCGGGGTTGCCTTGAAGGAGGAAGGTTCTCGGGACTCTTCTTTCGCCGCCCAAACCTCCTCTGAAGCTCCCCCTCGTTCGGCTCCTAAGGAGAGTCGGCCGAGTGGGAGCGCAGGCCCTAGTTCTGTTTCCCGACCTTGGGTGGGGGGAGAGGGCGTCGCCTCCCATAGCGGGGCGGTTCCTCCTCCTCCTCCGGGGAGGTTATTGATGAATCTCTGTCTAATGATGATCTTTTACAGATTTGGGCTTCCCTGGGGCTTAAGGGCTTGCCCTCCACGGTTGCCCTGATTGACCTTGTCCAGTTGGGGGCCGCCGTTAAGCAGTCGCCGGTGATAGCAGAGGTAGATCCTCTGTCTATCGTCGATGTCGTGGTGGCAGAGGCCTTCGGCGGGGCGGGGCAATCCTCTGCAGGTGCAGTTGGGAATGTTGGTGCTGACGGCTCTCCTCCCCCTTCCGTACATCCTTCGAAGGGGGAAGGGAGTCCTACTGGCTCTTCTGCTGTCCAGCTTCCCTCTAAGGGGAGTGCTTTGACTGAGACTCCCCTTCGGAGGACTGATGGTCCTGACGATCTTCCTCGTGGCTGCCTTCGCCGTAAGGCTCACCGTCCGCTGCGTCGCAAGGGCCTCCCGTCTCCTTATAAGGGTGATAAGAGGCGCCTTTTTGGATCTTCTTCCTCCGAAGGGGACTCTCCTCGCCGTAAACAGCCTGCAGCTCCAGCTTCATTAGACCTCTCTGGGGAACGGTCTCCTACGCCTGCTAGACCTTCACCTTCTGGGGCATATGTTCAGTAACCTGACCTCGTCACCCGACGGGCAACGGTCCCTTCGGGGCAAAGGGATTCTTCCCTTACACGTGCAGTGTTAGCGCACAGGCGCTCTCCTGCTTGTCAGCGCTCACCTGTTCGTCAGCGATCTCCTGTTCGCCGGCGCTCTCCTGATGTTCGCCCTTCTTCTTGCCAGCTCTCTCCTGAGGACATCCTTCAACCTGTTGTTCCTGAAGAGCGCCCAGCGCGCCAGCGTTCCCCTGCTCGCCCTTCTGCAGTGTTAGCGCACAGGCGCTCTCCTGCTCGTCAGCGCTCTTCTGATCGTCAGCGCTCTCCTGTTCGTCAGCGCTCTTCTGAGGATCATCGCCCTTCTGCTCGCCAGCGCTCCCCTGTGGTCTCCGAATATCCTGCAGTTTCTGTTGTGCGCTCTGCGCGCCATCAGTCTCCTGAGCGCTCTCGCGATCCTCAGCTTGTTCCTGCACAACATCGCCCGCGTTCTCGAGCGCGTGTTTCTGAAACACATGTTCGCCCACGCGCCTACGCGCTTCCTGTTCCTGAACGCGCCGCGCCGACTGTTCCTTCACAGGATTCCACGCGTCGCCCTCTTGCTCGCCAGCGATCACAGACGATTCAACAATCGCCTGCTCGTCAGCGTTCTCCTACGCGTCAGCAATCACCTGAACATCGGCGATCTCCGGACCGCCCGCGTGACCTATCGCCTGCGCACATGCGTTCTTCAACGCGCCGTCGCTCAGAGGTTCTGGAAGGACATGGTTCGCCCTCTGTTAGCTCGCCCTCGCGCGATCGTTCGCCTGCGCGACCTACGCGCTATCGCTCGCCAACGCGTCACCATGCGCCAACGCGCCATCGCTCGCCAGCGCACCACCGATCGCCTGCTCACAATTGCTCTCCCACACGCTACAGGTCTCCTGACCAACGTCGCCAGCGATCTTCGGAACGTTCTCACTCGCCCACGCGGCAACGCGTTCCCTCGCCGTCGCGCCAACGCATTCGTTCACCGGCTCGCCCACGCGCTCATCGCTTGCCTGCGCGCCCGCGCGACCACTCGCCTGCGCGCCCGCGCGACCACTCGCCTGCATGCCCGCGCGACCACTCGCTTGCGCGCCTGCGCGACCACTCGCCTGCGCGCCCGCGCGACCACTCGCCTGCGTGCCCGCGCGACTGTTCGCACTGAATTTCACAGCCAGTGACAGCAGCAGGAACGCGTGTTACCAGACCGCGCTCTGGATCGCCTCCATCAAAACGCAGGATTGTTGTGCAGGACAGGGAAGACACTTCAGAGAGGTCAGTGCATCTTTCTTCCCCCTTTCCTTTTCAGGCAGGTCCAGTGGTGTCCATTCCGAAGGATCGCCCGATCCCTTTTCCTCCAGTGAGGATTTCGGACTCTGTGTCCGTGGAACAACAGACTTGGTTTGGTCCTCTGATGCGGGCGTTAGTGAGGGTAATGAAGCCAGCATTCGCCGATCAGGGCGACAAACCAACGGCTGCCTCACCTACGCTGAAGAGAAAGAGAGGAGTGGACTTTGTGGTGACTTCCCCCAGGGAGAAGTTGGTTCCTAGGAGGTCTGTCGGGAAGGCCCCTTCCCCTGCGCAAGCGTTTTCTCCTTCTCCCGTGGACGAGGCTTTTCCGTCCTCGGGTGAGTCCAGTGAAGCGATAGTCTTCCCCTCAGCACCAAGGGGGGAGCCTTCTCTTCATGGAGGAGAATCGTCTCGTGCGGAAGGGGCTCTTCAAATCTCTTTGTTGGGATCCTGTATCCCTCCCAGGAGGGAACCCAAGGACTCCAAGACCATCCCGAAATCGTCGTCAAGGATTCGCCAGGAACCCGCGGCTCCCCGGGGGAACGTCCACGCTTCGCCCCAGGAAGAGATTCCGGGGACAGGAGACTTAGCTGCCAGCCCGCAAGGAGGAAATCAGCAGGATTCTGAACATGCCTTCTGGCAGGTCCTGAGCCTGATGAGGCAACTCAATGGGTTCATGGACCCCGTGATCGCCCCCCGAGAAGGCAAAGACACAGTCTTGGACGAAGTGTTCGACGTTCAGAAAGCCCCTAAGTCCAGTGCGGCTCTGCCCTGGTCTCAGGGACTGAAGAGTGCCAGAGCCAGGGCCAACGCCCAGCTCGCGATTTTTGCCTCCTCCAGTCGTTCCTCTGCCGGGAACAAACTCATCCCCTCTCCTCGTCTCCAGCAGAGAAGGTATTTTGAGGTCTTGGGCGAGTCCAGTCTCGCTCTTCCTCTCCATCACTCCGTGGAGGAGCTGGCTAAGGGAGTTCCCCTCGAGAAGCTCTCTGCCCGGCAGGTGTCGTTCTTGGCGTCAGAGATCCTGAGCCATGAGAAGGTCGCGAAGTGCACCATGCAGGCCACTTCGTGGTTGGATATATGGCTAGGAACTCTGGGCATCCTATTGCGCTCCGAGGACTTGTCTAAGGAGACCAATAGGAAGGCCCTGGAGACCTTCTTACTTTCGGGCACCCGCTCCATTGAGTTCCTGGCGCACCAGGTCACCACCCTGTGGGCCAACTCGGTGTTGAAGCGGCGCGATGCGGTGACCGAGAGATTCCACCCGAAGGTCCCCGTCGTGGATGTCTGTAGGCTCAGACATGCTTCCCTTCTTGGGGAGAATCTGTTCGAGCCACAGGATATGGAGCGAACGGCTGAGAGGTGGAGGAAATCTAGCACGGATTCCCTCCTCCATAGGGCCCTTACAGCTCGGCCCTATAAGCCTCCAGCTCCGCCGCAACAGCAGCAGCAGCCTCGTAAGGCTCCGAAGCAGGCACCGGCAGTTAAGAAAGTGGTGTCTAAGCCCCAGCCCTTTCCAGCCAAGGTCAAGAGGGGCGGCAAGTCCTCCAGGGGAGGGAAGACTCTAGGGGTAGCGGCCGCGGCTGCAAGCCCTAGGGGTGGCAGTCCCCCTGCGTGTCCACCTGTGGGGGGATGCCTTCAACGTTGCGTCCGCAGGTGGCAGCAACACGGGGCCGATGCTTGGACGGTTTCAGTGATCGGCCAAGGCTATCTCATCCCGTTCACATCTCAACCTCCCCTGACAGCGAATCCAGTGTCGTTGAGCTCCTATGCCACGGGATCGGCAAAGGGGCTGGCCCTTCGGGCCGAAGTCGAGACCATGCTCAAGAAGGGTGCTCTCCAGGAGGTCGTCGACGGTTCCTCAGGCTTCTTCAGTCGAATCTTTCTTGTAAAGAAGGCGTCTGGAGGCTGGAGACCTGTCATCGACCTCTCAGCTCTGAACGGGTTTGTCAAGCAAACCTGGTTCAGCATGGAGACAGCGGACGCAGTCAGACTTGCGGTGAGACCGCAAGACTTCACGTGCACACTGGATCTAAAGGACGCGTACTTCCAGATCCCGATCCATCCGTCTTCCAGGAAGTACTTGATATTCTGCGTAGACGACAAGATCTACCAGTTCAAGGTGCTGTGTTTCGGTCTCTCCACAGCTCCTCAAGTGTTCTCCAGAGTGTTCACCCTGATATCATCTTGGGCACACAGGAACGGCATTCGTCTCCTTCGCTGTCTGGACGACTGGCTGATCCTAGCAGACTCGGAGTCGACCCTTCTTCGGCACCGAGACAGGCTTCTAGGTCTTTGCCAGGATCTGGGGATCATGGTAAACCTCGAGAAGTCCTCTCTGCAGCCGTCCCAACGACTGGTTTATCTAGGCATGCTGATAGACACCAATCTCCACAAAGCCTTTCCATCAGACGACAGGATAGCAAGGCTGAGGAGGGTGGCGGAACCCTTCCTCAGGCGAGAAGAGCTCCCCGCCCAGTCGTGGTTGCGTCTCTTAGGTCACCTGTCCTCCCTGGCTCGTCTGGTTCCAAACAGCCGCCTCAGGATGAGATTCCTGCAGTGGCAGCCCAAGTCCCGGTGGAATCAAGGATCCGATTCCCCGGATATTCTGATCCCGATAGGATCTTTGGAACGGACGAACTTGCGGTGGTGGCTGGTCGACGAGAACCTGCGGAAGGGAGTGAGTCTTCTCGTCCTCCCCCCGGAATTGACTCCGTTTTCGGACACGTCAAAAGAAGTGTGGGGGGCGCACGCTCTGAACCAGAGGACCTCAGGCCTTTGGTCAGAATCAGGAAAGTGCCTGCACATCAACCTGCTAGAGTTGAAGGCCTTCTTTCTGGCTCTTCAACAGTTCCAACGGACCCTGGCGGGTCACTCCGTGGTGGTGATGAGCGACAACACCACGTTAGTGGCTTGTATCAACAAGCAGGGAGGCACTTTTTCGCAGCAGCTATCCCATCTTGCAGTAGAGATTCTAAGGTGGACCGAAGTCCACTCGATAACACTATCAGCTCGCTTCATTCCTGGCAAGAGGAATGTGCTCGCCGACAGTCTGAGCAGGGTCTCGCAGATAGTGAGTACCGAGTGATCTTTGGATCCTCAGATAGCCAACAAAGTCCTGACTTTGTGGGGTTCCCCGACCGTGGACCTGTTCGCGACAGCGTTGAATTTCAAGCTGCCTCTGTACTGCTCCCCAGTCCCAGACCCCAAGGCACTCTGGCAAGATGCTTTCCAGCAACGGTGGGACAACATCGACGTGTACGCCTTCCCACCGTTCTGTCAGATGAGAAGGGTGCTCAACAGGACCAGACTATCGGTCAACTGTTCGATGACTCTAGTAGCTCCGCTATGGCATCACGCGGAATGGTTCCCGGATCTTCTGCAGCTCCTGACGGAGCTTCCGAGGGAGCTTCCTCCACGACACGAGCTTCTCGGACAACCCCACTCCAACGTCCCTCACAAGGCCGTGGCCTCGCTTCGGCTTCACGCCTGGAGACTATCCAGCGTCTCCTCACGGAGAGAGGCTTTTCGCAACAGGTTGCGGAGAGAATGTCTCGGCACCTGCGAAGGTCCTCTGAGGGAGTCTACCAGGCGAAGTGGGGAGTCTTTTGTGGTTGGTGTCGTGGGAGGGGTATCTCTCCACTCGATGCCACTATACCAGCAATAGCGGACTTTCTCGTATATCTGCGGGAGCAAATGCGCCTTTCTGTCTCGGCGGTGAAAGGCTATCGCTCAGCCTTAAGCTTTGCCTTTAGGCTGAAGGGCGTGGACATTTCTTCCTCACTGGAACTCTCTCTACTCATACGTAGCTATGAGCTTACCTGCCCCCAGTCGGAAGTGAGACCTCCTCCTTGGAACTTGGTTCGGGTCCTCAGGGCTCTTAAGAGATCTCCCTTCGAACCATTACGCCAGGCCTCCGATCGCCACCTGTCTTGGAAGACGGCTTTCCTGCTCGCTTTGGCTTCGGCCAAGCGGGTTAGTGAACTTCATACTCTCGTATGACATTCAAGGGAATGGGGGAAGGTAACGTTCAGGTTCGTCCCTGAGTTTGTGGCCAAGACTCAGAATCCTGGAGTGCCGGATCCTCGGTTCGACTCTTTCAGGATCGCGAGTCTCCGCTCTGTAACAAGCGACCCAGACCAGCTGCTACTATGTCCAGTGAGGTGTCTGAGGTACTACTTGAAGAGAACGGCTGCAGTTCGTCCTCAAGTGCGAGCATTGTTTGTGAGCACAGGCAGGATGAAGAGGAGGGTCACTAGGAACACCATCTCAGCTTGGATTCGAAGGGTTATCCACCATGCCTTGAATCCAGACCTTCCTCCGTCACGTCGCCCTAGGGTACACGATGTCAGGGGTATTGCTACGTCCCTGGCCTTCAAGAGAAACTTCTCTGTGACACAGATGCTTCAAGCTGGGGTCTGGAAGCGTCAGACGACCTTCACAGCCCACTACCTGCAGGACGTGATCCACAGGAGCCTCGATACGTTTTCTATCGGCCCTGTGGTGGCTGCACAACAGCTGGTCTAACCTCAGGCTCCTTTATGGACAATTAGCAGTAGGTTGAGGGCGTTGTTACCCGGTTTTAGTCTGCGTGAATGAAAGAGTATGTCTGACCCTTACTTCTTTCTTCATTCTCCCCTCTCTTGGGGAAGCAGCATCCTGGTCCTCGCATAGCTGACCTCGACCTCTGCAGGTAACCCATGCTTCCTTGTGCTCCTAGTATTGAGCTTAATACTGTTGCGTCCCCCATACCCTGACGAGGTGGTATTGGGAACGTCCTATCCTAGATTCCTATCTAAAGGTCTCAAGGTCAACTTCATAGGACGAGTCACACTTTCCTCCACACACAACTTATGTAGGCCACTCGTTCCTGGCGATGCAAGAAACTTTCCACCCTTCCTAAGGGGTAAGTCACCCAATGTAAATAGCGTGGTTTGTATTTCGGTTACGGAACAAATGACAAATTCGGAGATAATTTGTATTTTTCCTAACCATACAAACCTTAGCTATTTACACATATTTGCCCGCCAACCCTGGCCCCCAAGTCAAGTCCTACCTCTAAGTGAAGTGAAGCAAATCACCGGTGTGTAGGGGGGAGGGGTAGCAAGCTATCCCTTCCCCTACCCCTGCTAATTAACCCTCGTTAAAAACTATTGGCTCGTCATTTCAGCTACGCTAAAAGGTAAACCCAATGTAAATAGCTAAGGTTTGTATGGTTAGGAAAAATACAAATTATCTCCGAATTTGTCATTTTCACTTGTTTCAATACAAGAGCAATACATTTGGAAGTTGTCCAGTCTATGTTAACCTCGGAATTTATACTATCTTTCATCAGATTTTCTAATAGGTTTGGTGTTCCTGTTGCTGTTTATTTTGATAATGCCAAATCCTTTGTTCAGGCTAGTAATATAATTGAACAGTTACTTACTACTTCTGAGTTTGAGGAGAAGTTTAGGGTCGCTTCAATTTCTCATAAGACTATCCCTTTGTACGCAGCCTGGTATGGTGCTGTTTGGGAAATATTAATTAAAACAGTGAAGCATTGCCTTTTTAAAACTTTTGGTAGATATACTCCTTCATTCTCTGAATTTGTCACTTTCCTCTCTGACACTCAGAAAATTTTGAATAATAGGCCTTTAACTTATAGATCTTGTGAAAATGAGTTAGATATGATTTCTCCTGATTTATTCCTTCATTAATGTTTGGTGATTCTGAACAAGTTCCTGAGTGGGAGTATGGTTAGGAGGATGAGTATTCTTCTCTCCTTGCTCTTACTTTGGAAACTAGGGATGGACTTTATGAAAACTTTAAGGAAAGATGGCTTTCTGAATATCTATTAAGTTTGAAAGAAGAGGACAGATCTTCCTTTCATCCTCCAAGAAAGTGGGAAAAAGGGGAAATTGCTCTCTTTAAATTACCTTCCAAATCTAGAACTTATTGGCCATTAGTTAGAATTGTTGAAACATTCAGTGACAACGAATGGGTTGTACGTACTGTTCGTATTATTAAGCCTGATAAAAGTGAAAGTGAAATTAATGTTAGTTTTTTAATACCTTTAGAATTATATTCTGAACTTAATGATCCTATTTTATGAATAGAACTTCTGGCAGTTATATATACATAGCTAATAATCTCTATTTCGGCAGAATTTTTCTAAACGCGGCAACTGCCTTGTGGTGGTTGGGTGGTTACACCCGTTAAAGGGTGGTACGAGGAATCATTCCCGTTTTCTGTTCTTTAGTTCATCTCTGCCGGCCTGATCGACAACACGTTGGTCAGTCATTAAGAGTTTTTCTTCGCTTTCCCTGTATCGCTGTACCAGTCTGCTATTTGGTGAAGTACTCTGATTTGGGGATTTGGCAATCGTGTTTTTGTTATTTCTTTGCTTTTTTGCTGTTTTCATTATGAGTGAAAAAAGTTATTTCCGTGTCTATGCGAATGAGGAATGTAAGGTGAGACTACCGAAAATGGTGGTAGACCCTCACACCGTGTGTTTGAATTGTAGGGGTTTTGTTTGTGCCCTTAATAATAGGTGCGAGGAATGTAAAGTTTTGGATGAAAAGGATTGGTTGATTATGAAGCGCTATGTGCGTAAACTAGAGCTCGATAGAGTTAGGAGAGCTTCTAAGTCTAAGTCTGTTAGTGGTAAGGAAGACGAACTTAGTGTAGATTTATCTTTTGAACCTATAATTGATTCCTCTTTGGAAGTTGATCCTTCCCTTGAGTTACTAACTCCTGCACCTCCTACAGGATCCGTATCTGCGGATGACCCTCAGTACGCTAGTTTGGCTGCCGAGTTGAAGGCCATTAAAGAACAACTGGAGGCCTTTAAAGGTAAGGATAGTGAAAGTGCTTGTGTTAGTGCAGTGGAAGTGGCGACTGACGGAACCTGTCATTACCCTAGGCCTAGACCTCTACCAAGCTCCCAGGACCAAGGGAGAAGGTACGTCGACAACCGAAAGGGGGTGAGAGGTACGTACCCTCGGTCAGCCGTCGCCTCAAACAGCCCTGTTGCCGATTCCCAGGCTGTTCTTGACCGTCACGGAAAAGACGTGTCGGATGTGTTAATTTCTTCTCCGAATTCGCCCAGACGTAAATGGAAGTGTGAAGCGTCAAGACCTACTAAGAGGAGATGGAACCGCGACGAACTGTCTCGTTCTTTCTCTCCCGGTTCTAGCAGTTATGAACCTTGTCTGTCAGAGGATTTCGACTCCGTGCCTGTGAAAAGGGCGAAGCCTAAGCCTGCAAGTCAGGATTTTACAGCCGAAGATCCTCCCCCTTCTAAGAGTGTTATTCATCAACCCTCCCCTTCGGGACCGCAAGACCCAGCTGATGTTGCTAAATCCTTTATGTCTGTCATGCAGGAACAACTTTTTACGTTAGTGCAAGCATTTAGCCGCCCTCACGCCCAGTCTGATAGACGTAAAGACGACTCGTTACCTATTAAGAAGTCTACTTCTAAGAGAGAACGGAGTTCTTCTCTTAAGAAAACTTCTCCCTCTCTGCGCCAGGATGAGGAATGTGGGCTTTCACAAGGTGATACTTCTTCTCGATATCAGGACGATACGGTTTCTCGTTCTCGATACCGGGACGATACTATCTCGAACGATACTGCTTCTCGTTCCCGATACCAGGACGATAATGCCTCTTGTTCTCGATGCCAGGACAATACTGCCTCCCGTTCACGATACCAGCACGATACCTCCTCTCGTTCACTTCGCCAGGACGATACCGCCTCTCGTTCACTTCGCCAGGACGATACCGCCTCTCGTTCACTACGCCAAGACTATACCGCCTCTCGTTCACTACGCCAAGATGATACCGCCTCTCGTTCACTACGCCAAGACGATACCGCCTCTCGTTCACTACGCCAAGACGATACCGCCTCTCGTTCACTACGCCAAGACGATACCGCCTCTCGTTCACTACGCCAAGACGATACCGCCTCTCGTTCACGACGCCAAGACGATACCGCCCCTCGTTCACGACGTCAGGACGATACCGCCCCTCGTTCTCGACACCTGGACGATACCGCCTCTCGTTCTCGACACCACGACGATACCGCCTCTCGTTCTCGACACCACGACGATACCGCCTCTCGTTCTCGACACCACGACGATACCGCCTCTCGTTCTCGACGCCACGACGATACCGCCTCTCGTTCTCGACGCCACGACGATACCGCCTCTCGTTCTCGACGCCACGACGATACCGCCTCTCGTTCTCGACGCCACGACGATACCGCCTCTCATTCCAAGGACTCTTCCAGTGCTGGGCTCCAGGATGCAACTCATCTTTTGCAGGACGATTCCTTTGATTTGCCATTGTCGGATTCTAAGGAGCCTTCTTCTCGTACGAAGGATGTTGCAGATGTGGATCAGGACCTCGAGGAGGTCTCTGATGACGATGATAAACCTGCCAACGCTGCTGGAGATTACAAAGTTCTCTCTCGCTCCTTTCTTGAACTTTTTGGAGAGGAATTCCAACCTGCTGCCCCTCAATCTCCTCAATCCCAATTTAACAGAAAGAAGGCCAAGAAACAGTCAGCCTTCATCAAGATGAAACTGTCGATTTCCGCAAAGAAGGCCCTTGCGAAGATTGATGACTAGATGAAGCAGCGGAGACAAGCAGTTAGGACTTCCTTCTCGTTTCCACCAGCTCGTCTTGCTTCAAAAGCTGGTATGTGGTATGAAACTGGGGAACCTTTGGGTCTGGGAGTGCCTTCCTCCTCCAAGGGTGACTTCTCTGGCTTAGTGGACTCGGCTAGAAGGCATGCTCTCAACTCAGCCAAGGTCATGTGGTCGATGTCGGAGCTGGATTATCTCGTCAAAGGTATTTTTAGAGCCTTTGAGGTTTTTAGTTTTCTAGACTGGTTGCTAGGAACTCTGGCAAGAAAAACTGACCAGATGGAAGGAACTAGGGACCTTACCAGTATTATGTCCTGTATGGACAAGGCCCTCAGAGATGGGGCGATGAGTTGGCTGCGCTGTTCTCAGCTGGGATCCTAAAGAAGAAAGCCCTGCTTTGCTCTTTTACTTCAAGGTCTGTTACCATTGCGCAGAGGTCTGAGCTTCTTTACGCCCCCGTCTCAACATCTTTTTCCCGAGTCCCTGGTTAGAGACATTACGCTTTCGCTGGCCCAAAAAGCCACCCAAGACCAATTATCTCGTTCAGCTCGTAAGCCCTTGGCAGCCTTTCCTTCTTCGAAACGAGAGGAAAAGAAATTCCAGCAGCCCTTTCGGGGCAGGACTACTTCTTCAAGACCAGATTTTAGAGGAAGAAGGCAAGAGTCAGGACCAAGATCTACCAGGGGTTCGTTCAGACCTCGCTCCAGAAAATGAAGTTCGTCTCCTCCAGACAGTAGGCGCAAGACTGTCAGGTTTTTGGCAGTTTTAGAAGAGGAGAGGGGTGGACACCTGGTCCCTCTCAGTCATCAAGGAAGGATACAAAATCCCCTTTCTGAAGAAACCTCCTCTCGCAGATTCTCCGCTGGCCTTAGTAGTACGGTACACAGATCCGGGGAAACAGAAGGCCCTAATAGACCTAGTGGACCAAATGCTAGACAAGGGAGCGATAGAACCGGTTCGGGATCTATCCTCCCCAGGCTTTTACAATCGCCTGTTTCTAGTCCCCCAAGAACTCGGGCGGATGGAGACCCGTCCTGGATGTCGGTTCTCTCAACGTCTTTGTGGAGAAGACAAAGTTCTCCATGGAGACGACTCAGTCGGTGCTGGCATCAGTACGTCCAGGGGACTGGATGGTGTCCCTCGACTTGCAGGACGTGTATTTCCATGTCCCCATCCATCCGACTTCAAGGAAGTACCTGAGATTAGTAATGCAGGGCAAGTGCTTCCAATTCAGAGCTCTTTGCTTCGGTCTCAGCACGGCTCCTCAAGTCTTCACCAGGATAATGGTGAATGTGTCAGGCTGGCTGCATCAAGAGGGAATAAGGATATCCTTCTATCTGGACGATTGGCTGATTTGTTCACGATCGAGGGAGAAATGTCTGGAGGATTGACGAAACTTTTTTGATGGCTCAAGATCTAGGCCTGGTCATCAACAGGGAGAAGTCTCAGATCAAGCCGAATCAGACTATTCTTTATTTGGGGATAGTTCTGAATTCAGTTCTTTTTCGGGCTTCTCCCTCACTGGAAAGATAGACCAAGTGTCTCGAAAAAGTTAGAACTTTCCTGGACAAGAAGAGGTGCTCAGCAAAGGAGTGGATGAGTTTGCTGGGAACTCTATCCTCCCTCGAACAGTTTCTCTCTGGGGAGACTCCATCTAAGGCCTCTACAGCACTTTCTTTCGAAAACGTGGAACAGTAAGACGCAGGAAGACTCCTTTTCCTTCCCCATTCCAGCAGAAGTCAAGAATCTTCTGAAGTGGTGGCTGGATCCAGCCTTGTTAGGGGAAGGGATCTCCTTACACAAAAAGAACCCAGACCTGGTGTTGTTTTCAGACGCATCAGAGTCAGGTTGGGGGGAACACTAGGAAGCAAGGAGGTCTCAGGCTATTGGGAAGGAAATCAGCTGGAATGGCACATCAACAACAAGGAGCTGATGGCCATTTTTCTGGAGCTAAAGGCCTTCAAGGACTTGGTGTCTGGGAAGATTGTGGAGGTCAACTCAGACAACACCACAGCTCTTGCTTACATCAGAAAGCAAGGGGGGACTCACTCTCTGTCTCTGTTCGAAACAGCAAGGGAGCTCCTTCTTTGGGCGAAGGAGAACAAGATAGGTCTGCTGACGAGGTTTGTTCAGGGACAGAGAAATGTGAGGGCGGACATGCTCAGCAGGAAAGGGCAGGTCCTTCCCTCAGAATGGACCCTTAACCAACAGGTCTGTCAGAGACTCTGGAGGCTGTGGGGGAGACCCCTCATCGATCTTTTTGCCTCCAACTTATCCAAGAGGATCCCCAACTATTGCTCCCTGGTTCCGGACAAGGAGGCAATAGCAGTGGATGCCTTTTTGATGGATTGGACGGGGATGGACACATATGCCTTTCCCCCGTTCAAGATCATCAATCTGGTCGTCAGGAAATTCGCTCTCCTTGATTCGGGACGAATGATCCTGATAGCTCCTTTCTGGCCGATGAGGGAATGGTTCATGGAGCTGGTGGACTTGTTGATGGACTTTCCAAGAAGCCTCCCTGCAAGTCCAAAGCTGCTCAGACAACCCCACTTCGAGAGGTATCATCAAAACCCCCTCGCTCTCAATCTGACTGTCTTCAGACTATCGAGAAGCTCGTCAGATAGAGAGGATTTTCAGCGCAAGCTGCGAAAGCTATCGCCAGAGCGAGGAGGGTCTTTTCACAGAGGGTCTACCAGTACGAGTGGGAGACTTTTAGGGCTTGGTGTAGGAAGCACAAGATTTCCTCATCCACTACCTCTGTGAGCCAGATTGCTGATTTCTTGTTGTACCTCAGGCAGGATGCTAAGCTGGCTGTGTCCACAATCAAGGGGTACAAAAGTATGCTCGCTTCAGTCTGTCGGCATAGAGGCTTGGACTTGTCTCACGATAAGGACTTACATGACCTCTTGAAGTCTTTTGAGACAACCAAGCAGGTCCAGTTAAGGCCCCCTTCTTGGAACCTTGATGTGGTTCTTAAATTTCTGTGCACCAAGAGATTTGAGCCCATCTCACAAGCTCCCCTTAGGGAGGTTACGAAGAAAACCCTCTTCCTTTTGGCCTTAGCAACAGCTAAAAGAGTCAGTGAAGTCCATGCAATGGAAAAGCAGGTAGGCTTCAATCTGAATGGGGCAGTTTGTGCCTTAAGATTAGACTTCCTCGCTAAGAACGAGAACCCTTCAAAGCCCTGGCCAAGGACCTTTGAGGTTCCTAACTTGACTAACCTAGTGGGTCAAGAGCAAGAGAGGCTCCTCTGTCCAGTAAGAGCCCTCAAGGCCTACTTGTCTCGCACAAAAAATGTAAGAGGCTCTTCTAGCTCCTTGTGGTGTTCTGTGAAAGATCCTCAGAAGCCCCTGTCCTAGAACGCTTTGTCTTTTTTCCTGAGGGAAGTTATAAGAGAAGCACATCTCTTGTGTGAGGAGGAACACTTCGGACTTTTAAAAGTGCAGGCTCACGAAGTTAGAGCCATTGCGACCTCGCTTGCTTACCGCAAGAACATGTTGGTCAGACAAATTATGGATGCGACATTCTGGAGGAGCAACTGTGTTCGCCTCTCATTACCTCAGAGAGGTGAGAGTGGATTATATGAGATGCTACACCTTGCGCCCATACGTAGCTACGGCTTCTGTATTAGGCAAAGGAGTTACTACCTCCACTCAACCTTAGTTTTGTATACTTGTGTGTGGGTTGGTGTTTTTAATGGTTGTCTGAGGACTTCGACTTGTGTACAGTCACCTCAGACTAGTTAGATAATTTTTATCTACTTTGCAAAGGTTAGGTAGTTGGTTTTGGTAAGGTTGCAGTTTTTTTATATTGGGCAATAGGTAGTCCTGAAGTGTAGTCAGATTGTTGGTCTCACCCCGTTGACAGGCTCGATTGAGTGTTTTCAGCACTGCAGGTCACATCCTGGCTGACACTCCTAAGGGAAAGCAACTCAAGAGGCAGGAACCTTTGAAATCAGCTACCTTAGCAGGTAAGGAATCAAGGTGTTTTTTATCCTACAACTTTTTTGGTTGTTTCCCCAACGATGTTTACTGTCTATCACCCTCCTCCAAGTGTGTTAATCAGCTATGTATATATAACTGCAAGGTAAGTTCTATTCATAAAAATGGAGTTTTTATGATAAAACAAAGTTTTATGAATACTTACCTGGCAGTTATATATACATTCGAAGGCCCACCCACCTCCCCTCAGGAGACAGGTCGGGCATAGATGAACTGAAGAACAGAAAACGGGAATGATTCCTCGTACCACCCTTTAACGGGTGTAACCACCCAACCACCACAAGGTGGTTGCCGCGTTTAGAATAATTCTGCCAAAATAGAGATTATTAGCTATGTATATATAACTGCCAGGTAAGTATTCATAAAACTTTGTTTTATCATAAAAATTCCATATTTATATGTTCAAATTGAAGAACAAGAGGAAAATGCTAGTGAATTGGAGACATGAAATACCTGACACTGGAACAGCTTTGCACAATGAAACATCTACTAGGCCTGCCCGTAGTTCTGCTCTTTCCTCCAGAAACCTAATTTCTGGGTCGAACCTGTGGCGCCGGGCGAAAAGTCCTTCTTGTATACCTTTTCTGATAAAAACCTTCCAATTATACCAGAGAAAGATAAAAGCATGGAATGCTGAGGTTACAACCCTCGCGCGAGCACCTTTTGGGTGTCGTGTATAAAGCAAAGGCGCGTGAAATCCACTATTCACAGGTTGTCTTCCATTTAGTTAATTCCTTCGCCAAAGGGATGGGCCGATACAGAGGCCCTAGACACATCCCCATCGCCGCACCACCCACGCCACGACGCGAGCGCCATCTGAACTACATCCTTCTTTTTGGAATCAAAGTGTTGAATGTTTTCGTTGTGCTCTCGGTCTTTTTTATCTATCGTGGATTTATTTTGTCATGTCCGAAGCTCCATCTTCACACATTCCAATGTTAAGTACCATAGTTTGTTTTGACAGTATTTTATTGTACCGGGCTTGTGTTTTATATCCAGTATAGTCTGTTTTATTATTCCCGTCTGGCCGTTCATGGCGGCCATTGTTTGTTCACTTGTTTGGGAATTCATCTTTATCTGCCCGTTTAGTACTCTGTCACTTAGGTTCTTGGTTAAGTCCCTGGCCTTATGCCTTTAGAACCGTTATTATTTTTATTTTTATTTTATGCTCATGGTACTTTTTGCAAGTAAGTCCAGCCTACGATCGAGATAGCGATTTAGCTTTGTTTTTGTTTAGTAACCGCCCGAGGCGTTCGTCACTCGACTCGGTTAAAGGAATAGTGCTATTTATTTTAAGTTTTAACGGATGCTATTTTTCGATCGTAGTATTATATGGATGTACATTTTTATTTTATACGTTTATAATAGTGTTTTGTGATTTTTAGTCCTGTTTTTGTGTCCAAGAGAGCGGGAGATTGGGGTCCCCGTTTTCTGTTCGCAGTCACGAGTTACCCCTTTCTCTCGTTTTCTTTCTTAGCTCCGGTGGGGGAGCGGATTTCCCGTTTTCCGTTTTGTGCGTTCAGCGGGTTCTCCCTCCCTCACCTCTCCCCCTCTGGGTGGATGATAACTTACGAGTTATTTATTTTTTGTGACTTTTCAATTGTTAGCGTTATTTTGGTCCGTGTTTCGTCCTCTCCCCGTTACGGCTCGGGAGTAGTTATGAACGTTATCCACTCCGCCTTGAGTTATACTCCGCCACGAGGGATTCTCAATAACTTTCGTTCTATTGTTATATTTATATTGTTTACTACATGGGACGGGCTTCATATTGTTTAGATAAGACCCTCCGGTGGCCCTTACTTCGGTCTCAGGCCACGGCCATATCCACAATAGCCTTTGTTATTACAACTGTGTTGTTATTCACAATAATTATTCAGGACCTTTCTTCTCCCTCCGGCCTCACCGGAGATCGTAAATACGCTTTACTATAATCTAAGCTTTAGTCTTTAGCTACGACTTAGCTTTTTATCTTTCACAATTGAATTATTAGCCACAATTGAATTATTCAGGGCATCTCATTATCCTCCGGCGTCACCGGAGGTCGCCCAAACACTTACACTTAAAGTTGCCTTAGCTAATTAGCTAAGGCTCCTTTATTCAGGACATTTCATTACGATCCGGCCTCACCGGAGCTCCGGCTTCACTGGAGGTCGCCCATACACTTCACACTTATATTTGCCTTGCCTTTAGCTAAGGCTGGTGTTTGTATTTATTTTAAGGGCATGTCACTGCTTCCCCGACCCTTGGAGGTCGGCGGATTACTTTAAGCTTATTATCCTTATGTCATTAACAGACATTGGGTGCATTACAAATATACAGACAATTGAATTTTAAAGTGCCAACAATGGTATGGGGCAGTATCAACTTAAAGTTAATAGTTAGTTGTTTGGTCAATGCAATATGGGGCTTAGGTAATTCAGTGAGTGCCAGAACTCTAAAATAATAGGTTTTTATCCCTTATCAGAGTTTCAAGCATCACCAGACTCATGTCTCCTTTCTTTTACAGAAGGCCCGTTGTACTGCTGAAGGATGCTCTGCCTCGTTCAGCGACCCCGTTGGGCATGACCTCTGCCGGTCTCATGCTCACTGCTCCATTCCCTTTATCCAGGAACCGGGACAGGCCCAATACCCAGTGTGGTTCCCGGATTTGTGCTCGTTCTGTTACGAGTTGTCGTCAGTTCTGCTGAATGATGATGTAAGTGGGTTTTCCCTTTGTTCCTTATTTCTCGTTGGCAGACACTAATATAGACATGAATATGATATACACAGTATATTTAGGAGGGCAAACCCCCTCCTCCATCACTAATCACTGCAAATCTTACAGGCCGATGATGTCTCTCTTCGGTCAGCAAGGGCTACTCTTCGGCCGTGGGTGTCGGGCTTTGGCAGGAATGCCCCGTCTGGCGCTCCCTATCTCCTCGATGGGGATATGGCCTCCCGTCTCTTCCCAGGCTCGACTACTGCTGCAGTCTCTCCTGACCTTGCTGCCCCTTTAATTGAAGAAGTCAGGGCTACCATTTCCGTGGAGGACGAAACCCTCGTACCGATGGACATGGCTGGTCTGGATATAGACGTAGAACCCAGGGACGAGCAGGTAAGTGGTGCCGAGTTGGTGGAAACCCTTTTCTCTCCTACTCCCTCTTCTACCTCTTCCTTTCTAGGTTTTGATAACTCTAAGGCTTCTCCTCGGGATCCCTCTGCCTCCGTACGACCCAAGGTGAAGCCACTTCGAACTTATAAGACTTCAGCTTTGCCAGTATCAACGTCACCGGTCCCCGGACCCTCGACAGCTCCTGATATTCATATTGCTCCTCGTAAAACCACTACTCCTAAGAAGTCTAAGTCTACCAAATCCAAGAAAAAACCAACGGGTGACTTTCAGGTACCCTGGGCTGATCTCCTCCCCATCCAACTGATCAAAGGATTGGTCAGGGATCAAGTTCAACATCACTCTGGTGCAATAACAGAGATTAAGGATATGATGGCTACTCTGATCCGCGCCGGAACTCAGTTCCCTCCCCCTTCTGCCCCAGACGCATCGAAGCTGCCGCCCTTCGATAAAAACAATCCTTGGCGGTTTGCTTTGCATGCTCCATTCGTAGATGGCTCCCTAACTCTGGAGGGCATGGGCACCCGCCCTCTAGAGGACCTGGAGTTCTATCCCCCGGGCCTAGCATTCCCGTTCAATGGTTTTGTACGGTTAAAGGAACATGCATTGGTCCGTATGGACAAGGTACCGAAGGAAACGGTCATATTTCCAAAAGAGCAGGCCCAGGCTATCTGGGCCAGAACACTATCAGAGTGGGGGTGTATTAACTCCAAGCTCACCCCTCACAAGGGTTCCTACACTATTTTTACGACAGCGGCCTCCATCTCTTTGCCGCTCATAGACAAAGTCACAGAGCTGACTATACAGGCCATCAAAGAAGGCTCTTCCATGCCGGCTCTCAAGGAGACGGACCCCACCTCTTTGCTTATTCCGGGTTCCTCGGCAGCCTGGGATGCTGCGGCCTCTACCTTCACGGTGGGGAAACTAGACCCGGACTGTGCCTCTACTCTTTTCTCTGAGAAGCTTCCCAGATTAATAGAGAGTCTTCTCAAAACTGAGTTCGAGACCCGTACTAGACTTGCTAGGTCCCTCCAATCCATCACCTCCATGGAGTCCCTTGCATCTCTTTACCCAGAGGAAACGCTGTTCAGAATCGCCACAAAGAACCAGCTGCTATCCTACCAAATAGATCTCCATGACTTCTGGTCAGCACGGGTTAGTTGCAGGAAGTTCGTTCTGTCGGAGGCCACCATCAGGCATGAGCCGAACAGACTGATAGCTTCCTCCTGCTGGGGTAAGACCCTCTTCCCTCAGACCGAGGTGGATAAGGTTCTTCAGGACGCAGCGAGGGCAAACCAGAATTTGCAGGTAAGGTGGGGTCTCTCAGCCAAAAAGAGGTTCGAACCCCAGAGACACACATTCTTCAAGAAGAAGCTGAGGTTTAGTCCTTACAAAGCGGCCCGGGGTACCTCGTCCCCACAGCCTTCCGCGGCCTCGACTTCTCGACAACAGGCGCCTCCTCAGCAGGTAGTCTACCTCGCTGCTCCCCCTGGTACACAGCCCAACCCCTCTTGGATGCCCTCACCTGCATACAACCCTGCCTACGAACCCTCCGGTTCCTTTCGTGGATACCAAAGAGGGAGTTCCAGAGGTAGAGGACAGTTCCGCCAACGCGGCGGGCCCAGAGCAAGGGGTTCCCGTGGAGGGAGGGGCTCTAAGTTCACTCCCTCCCAATGATGTGATGCCGGTAGGAGGGAGACTTTATCACTTCCGGGATCATTGGACCTTCAGTCCATGGGCTCACAGCATAATATCAAGGGGCTTGGGTTGGAAATGGTCACAGGGATCCCCTCCTCCACCGGTGACCTTCTTCCAGAGACCCACTCCCATCCTGGAAGAGTACACTGCAGAGTTACTCAAGAAGAGAGCAATCAAGCGGGTTCGATCCCTGAAGTTCCAAGGCCGCCTGTTTACAGTCCCGAAGAAAGACTCGTCGGCGTTGAGGGTAGTTCTGGACTTGTCGAAGCTCGACTCTTACATCCTTTGCGACAAGTTCCGTATGCTGACTATCTCTCAGGTACGGACCTTACTTCCCCGTGGGGCCGTCACCACCTCTATCGATCTTACCGACGCCTATTATCATGTCCCAGTAGCTCGAAACTTCTCTCCTTATCTAGGCTTCCGTCTCGGCAAGAGAGCCTTCGCATTCAAAGTCATGCCCTTCGGTCTCAGCATTGCCCCCAGGGTATTCACGAAACTGGGGGAGACGGTGCTCGAGCAACTTAGACACCAAGGGATACAAATCGTCGCCTATCTGGACGATTGGCTCATTTGGGCCCAGTCGCACCAGGAATGCAAAAGAGCTACGTCGAAGGTACTCCATTTTCTCGCCAAACTGGGCTTCCAAGTCAACCTCCGGAAGTCCCGCCTACAACCATCAAGCCTCTTCGAATGGTTAGGCATCCGTTGGGACCTCTCAAAGCACAAGCTCTCCCTTCCTCCCAAGAAGGTGAGGGAGATAGCTTCCAAGGTCAGGAACTTTCTCAAACACAAACAGGTATCCAGAAGAGCTTTAGAACGAGTCCTCGGCCTACTCCAGTTTGCCTCACTGACCGATCTCCTATTAAAAGCCAAACTCAAAGACATCAATCGAGTTTGGAGAAAGAGGGCGACAATACCTTTAAGAGACAAGACCTCGAAGATCCCCTCTGTCTTGAAAATGAGACTACAACCATGGTCCGATCGGAGGAACCTCTCCAAGTCGGTTCCTCTACAGTTCCCCTCTCCACAAGTGACAATTCATACCGACGCGTCTCTCAGTGGTTGGGGGGGTTACTCCCAACATCAGATGTGTCAGGGCTCTTGGTCACCCGCCATGAGACAGTTCCATATCAATGTTCTCGAAGCCATGGCGGTGTTCTTGACCCTGAAGAGAATCTCCCCTCCGAGGTCGACCCACATCAGAGTAGTCTCAGACAGCACGGCCGTAGTCCACTGCCTCAACAGGGGGGGGTCCAAATCACCCAACCTGAATCAGATCCTAGTCACTATCTTCACCTTGGCAGCCGACAAAGACTGGTTCCTGTCAGCAACTCACCTAGCAGGAGTCCAGAATGTGATAGCAGACGCATTATCCAGGACGAGCCCACTGGAATCGGAGTGGTCCCTGGACATGCACTCCTTCCGGTGGATACTCAGGCTGGTTCCAGGTCTCCAGGTAGATCTATTCGCGACCCGACTCAATCACAAACTCCCGTGTTATGTGACACCGAACCTGGACCCTCAGGCTTATGCCATGGACGCATTAACCCTGGATTGGAACCATTGGCAGAAGATCTTCTTATTCCCTCCAGTGAATCTTCTACTGAAAGTCTTGCACAAACTCCGCTCCTTCAACGGGGTAGTAGCTTTAGCGGCACCTCACTGGCCAAAGAGCAGTTGGTTTCCTCTCCTCCTCGAGTTGAAACTCCGTCCCTTCCGGATCCCATTCCCCAAACTGACCCAGGTGGTCCAAACACGGACTGTGTCAGATTCCTCAAGGATAGCCAAAACCCTAACTTTGTGGATTTCATGAAGTTTGCGGCACGTAGGGACGCAAACATCGACCCAGATAATGTCCTCTTTATAGAATCAGACAAAAGGGACTCAACGATTCGCCAATATGATTCGGCGGTTAAGAAACTAGCGGATTTCTTAAGGACTTCAGACCATTCGGTTATGACTCCTAATTTAGCCATCTCCTTCTTTAGGTCCATTTTTGACAAAGGCCTAGCAGCTAGCACTATAACCACCATTAAGTCAGCTCTGAGGAAAGTCTTCCTGGTTGGGTTTAACATTAACCTGGCGGAGTCTTATTTCTCATCTATTCCAAAAGCATGTGCTAGGCTTCGACCTTCGGTCCGTCCTCAAAAGGTCTCTTGGTCTCTAAATGATGTCCTCAAACTGGCCTCCGACACGGACAACGAATCCTGCTCTTATATCACTCTTCTTAGGAAGTCTTTATTTCTAACAGCTTTGGCCTCGGGTTCCAGAATCTCAGAACTAGCAGCTCTCTCACGAAACTCAGAGAACATGGATTTCCTCCCTTCAGGTGAGGTACTTCTTTCACCAGACAGGGCGTTCCTAGCTAAGAACGAGGACCCCCAAAATAGGTGGTCCCCTTGGAAGATTATTCCTCTTCTCCAAGATACTTCTCTATGTCCGGTCACCACTCTCAGGGCCTTTTTAGCCAGGACTGCTACCCAATCGTCTGGCCCCTTGTTTATCAGAGAACAAGGAGGTACCATTTCCATACGTGGCATTAGGCAACAGATCCTATACTTCATTAAACAAGCCAATCCGGGATCATTTCCCCATGCTCATGATATCCGATCGATAGCTACCTCCATCAACTATTTCCAGAATATGGACTTTGATAACCTTAAGAAGTACACGGGTTGGAAATCTCCTATGGTCTTCAAACGCCACTATCTAAAGAACTTACAGGCTCTTAAATATCCAACGGTTGCAGCTGGGAGCCTTATCTCTCCCCATTGATCTTTTGTTCTTCCTTTCATCCATCTCTTCTCTTCTCCCTCCTACCCGCCACTCGCACCACGACGCCGCTTCCTTGGTGGTTCGTTAGCCCTAGTGTATTACATATTAGGTTAATATGATTGTAACTATTATTGTTTTCCCTTGTTATTAAGTTGGGATATTCTTAGCCATGTCAGTTTTGTTGCATGTTTTCCTCTGATACTCAGAGGTTTCCTTGTTATTATGTTTGTTTATCCTTACTCTCACTATGCCCTGTGGCTAGTTTATATTTTATGCCTACTTACCTGAATTATATATGATTTTCTTTACATGGTGTTGTTTCTCTCCCCTTATTAAATTAGTAGTTATTGTTGGGCTTGGAAGGCATTCTCTGGTACATTTTCGCCCGGCGCCACAGGTTCGACCCAGAAAAGGGATTTTGACGAAGGAAAAATCTATTTCTGGGGAGAGACCTGTGGCGCCCGGCGAAACCCTTCCCCTTATTTTACACGATCCCACCCTTTCCTTTCCAAGCCATCATGGTCAATACAGAAGGATGTTGTTCAGATGGCGCTCGCGTCGTGGCGTGGGTGGTGCGGCGATGGGGATGTGTCTAGGGCCTCTGTATCGGCCCATCCCTTTGGCGAAGGAATTAACTAAATGGAAGACAACCTGTGAATAGTGGATTTCACGCGCCTTTGCTTTATACACGACACCCAAAAGGTGCTCGCGCGAGGGTTGTAACCTCAGCATTCCATGCTTTTATCTTTCTCTGGTATAATTGGAAGGTTTTTATCAGAAAAGGTATACAAGAAGGACTTTTCGCCGGGCGCCACAGGTCTCTCCCCAGAAATAGATTTTTCCTTCGTCAAAATCCCTTAAGAAACCTAGCTCGGGAGGGTAGATTGTTAAAAATGGGTTGTTTTTGTTTTATAAAAGTTGTCTTTTGTTGTCGAGTTAATCTGTCAAAGTGGTTCTTTGTGTAACCACTCTTCTTTTTGTTGATTGGGGAAGATGTAGAAATAGTTGATTGGAGAATGGTAATTGCATTCGTGGGAGAATAGTTAAATTGACTAGTTAGTTCCTTACTTTTTGTTTTCGTTTTTGGTGTCCGTTTATGGACGGAAAGTAAACTGAATGATTTCCATTTGTTAATATTAAATGTAAATTTTTAAATTTCCCCTTTTTGTATTCTAATTGAATTATGTTGAATGTATTCCTTATAAGGAAACAGTTTTGTTTTCCCGTCTTTGTGTTTCAACGGTTGTTCGAGAGTTTCGGACAAGGTAAAGAAAACTGAGTTGTTGATATGTTTTAATCCAACTGGTAATTCAGTCTCTGCAGAATTTCAGTACCGGCCGGACCTTGAACGAGTGTTCTTTTGCCTTTAATAGTGAATTTAAAATTCGAAAAACCAAGAGATTGTTCCTGGAAATAGTGCAGGTAAGATGTAAAATAAAGACTTGCCTAATATTGATTTGAGTTAGATAACTCTAACACAGGCTAGTGGAGGAGAGTGGGAGCCAGAAGTTGACTCGGAAAGTAGTTGACCCTGGCAGTAACGTGGAGCACCATTGCCTGGAATTTTGTGCGGTTGAGTTTAGGTCGTCAGCGTCTGGCTTCCTTCACTCAACAAAAGCGCATCTCAATTTGCAGGCCAGTGGTTTTGAGGTGCCATCTCTAATTTAGGACAGGCTTGAAACACTTGTGGTATGTGAGTTTTGAGCAATATGCTTACTGTATTTAGTATACATGGAGAAATCTTGCAACTCCGGGGGACAATAGAAAATCCTAGCCCAAAACATCTGGCATACAAAATAAAAAATGAAACTAAAAGGTAATAAGCAATTCGAGCTTGTGTGTGGACAAACATACCTTATAGACCAGCAGACTTGAGGCGTAGTAGAGAGAAATTTAAAGTATCTAAATACTTAAGTTAAAATAATGAATACAAAAATATTTATCTCGAGACACTCTTTTAAGGAAGAGTCATCACTCACATTTTCCCTGTCGTGACTTCACGAACAATAACAATGCCTACATAAAATAAACTGTGAAGAATAGTAGTGAAGAAAATTTTTTGCAACCACGAGTGGTCCTTTGAACTGGATTTCTCGCCTTTGACTTTTGGATCGTTAAATTTGTAACGTAAACTAGCTTGATTAAGCATTAAGTACCTCGCTATGTAACGCCTACTCACAAGCACCAGCCACATTGTAGAAAGTGTAATGCTCAGACGAGTTGGTAACCAGATTTTATTTAAGAGTTCTGAGACAGCAGAACTTTATTTATGTTCAGGTCACCGATTTATGTTGCATGCCGCATGTTTGACTGTTAACTTGTGAACTTTCATGCACGTTTGGTTCATATGATCTGTTCACCTAATTTTGGCATTTAACCAGAAAGTTCCGAGCTGCCGGAACTAAGATATATTACTTAGGTTGTTCAGATTTCATTGTTTACTGCTCCGCATGAGCACTCGTCATTTTGCTGTGTTCGACTTATTCTGCCGTTTTACTTTTTCCATACATTTTGTACCTTGGTTTACCATCCTTTGTGCAAGTGCTGTAATTTTTTTACTAACAACTCTTGTAAGCTTAACCCCGTGTCTTTGGTCACAAACCTTTTAGCGCGATATTGCCAAGTCTACAATTTCAAGTACTGTAGATGCTTAAAATTTTGTTGAAGTTCGTTTCGCCCATTTGTGGCATATATTATTTTACTTGTCGTGATTATGACTTAACAAGTGCGACGCTTATTTTTCCCTCAGCCTGAGCGTAATTTTTTGCTTTTGTTCTTTTCGTGAGGAAGTCTTGCGTTTAACCTCTGTGTGAGGTAAGCTTTCTGTAATGTCCTTTTTGTGAGGGAGATTTAATTATCCTCTGTGTGAGGTAATTTCAAGTTTATCCTCTGTGCGAGTGTTGTTCACAGTCGTTGCCTCCAAGCATGTGTGACTGTTTTGAATTGATTGGTGCCTACCCCTTGCACACGTAATTGCGTGATAGTGGACTGCACGTATGTTAGCCTCTGTTATTTCAATTTGCAGTCTTATTTTTTGTAAGGTCATTATCTTTGTAATTTCCCTGTGCTACTAGTCACGTTAAGCAATTTTTGCGACTTTATCTAAACTTTTATTTACGTTGTCATTTTTCTGTTATTCTAAACTGTATAGTTGTAAATTGCCGTTTGTCACTGACCACATTTTCTCATTGTGGATGTAACCTATCCAATTGGTCATTTCTTGTAAACACATAGCAGCGCAGATTTCTTAAACATTTTGAGTAGGGTGTGTTTCCATTCCTCAGACGTAATTTATTTAACTTTGATTTTGCAAAGTACGCGCATCTATGGGTTTCGTCCAAAATGTCTTTCCAAACTCTAAATCTCTGTAACTTTCCACAACCTCAGGCTGAAGTTCTCAGCTTGGAGGAACTTAACACATGCCTCGAGCAACAGTAAGTCAATTTCAAATTTCTAAGTGAGGACGCAGATCTGGCCCTTCATAGCCTAGGTTCAGTCTATCGTTCACGCATGACGTCCCCCAGTTTGGATCACTTTAGCGTTTACATCAGAGGGATCAGGGACAGACTTATGAATACAAACAGTTTTGGCGGTCTCATTATAAATATCCGGTCATTGTGGCAAATTACCCCATGTTGGCTGACTGTGCCAAATGAATTGAAATGGCCTTCAGTAGCATTGTGTTCCATAAGTCCACTGAGGACCCAGCTCAGAATTAAGCACATGGCGCAAACTCGCATATTTTTTACGTGTCCGTTGCCTCTGAGCCTGATCCCCCCCATCTTTGAAGGCTGAAGGGAACGATGGACGAGTTGGTGGAGCCTATTCCGTCAAACCATCCATGAGTCTCCCAAATATTCCTCAGCCGACAAGTACAAGATCTGCTTACGCCTCCCTAAAGGCCCAGCCTGGCGTCTTGCTGGCAACAGGATTTGGACAGAGGGACTGTACGAGAGGACCATCTCTAACCTTGTCCAGGAGTACGAGTCCCCTGATCATGACAGTCATTTTCTGTGTAAGAAGCTCTTTAATACGAGTCCTCGGGCGGATGATGGCCTTGACCTCAGACAGTTTCTGATGGACTGGAACAATACTGAGGAAGAATTTGTCCAAGTGACTAAAGGTCCCTTGTCCAAAGATCTATTGGAGCATGCTATCTTGAGTAACCTAAAGCCCGCTCTCCTGGAGACTTAATCATTGATACAATAGCACATCCATGTCCTTGCAAGAGTTAAAGGACGGATTGTACGAACATGCACGCACAAAGGAGCTAGCTAAACTGTTGACAGAGCCAAGCAATTACCAGCTTCATGTTGAACCTTCTAACACTGAAGTAAACAGCAGTTCAACTATGAAAATGGCTAAGCTCTTCCATAGAACAACCAGCGGTGCTATTAAGCCTAAGACACCATCCATACCAACCCACAATCCAGCAAAACCCACTCAGAAGCATGCACAGGAACCTGCCAGAGCTCCCCCACTAGCAGATAACGTTATTTCGCTCAATTGTCTTTTCTGTGACCACGACTGTCATTCATTATCAAAATGCCCCCGATTCCCAGATTCAAATAGTTGATTGATGCGGCTGAACCAAGTAGGCCGTTGCACTAAATCTCTTTCAACGCTTCATGTTGCCCGTGATTGCACCGCCTATGTTTCATGCCAAAACTGCAAATGTGGTCGCAAAGTGCCTCTCTGCCCTAACATCTTGACTATGGGTCACCAACCTGGTGGTCCAAGAGCAGACCCACCTTCTGTTCAACTTAACCATATAGCCTGGAGTGGGACTGAACCAACCAACCAGGGGAATGGAATAAACCCTGCCGGTCTACCCACCTTCACTGTAAATCTAGTTAATGAAACTATAATAAAACCCATCTGTCAAGATACATAGGGGTCCATTTGGCTGAGTCAAATCTCATTAGTTCTATCCCAACAATGAAGCACAACAGTGCCAGTCAAGAGTGCCAGTCCACAATACAATACTATATTTGTACCAATGTATCACGAGATATGAAGCGTGTCTAGATTTACGATTCCTTCCCACCTTAGTGAGTATGGTTGGCTTATGTTGACGTGTGTATTTGCCCCCCTTTAAGTTGGTATAATTGATAATTAACATCGCAATACTAGCCAATAGGGCTAACGTGCGTAGCGAAAAAGAGTCATCTTGCTAGAACTTATTGGAAGCGAGACAATGCTTAATGGCGATCATACAGCAGTGTATTTATGTGAACACTCCACTCGAGTTTTCCTGAATTGCGGTGCCCAACGCACATTTGTGCATCCCAATGTAGTAAAGTCATTCAACCTTGCTCCTGTCAGAGAAATAGTGTTGAGACTTAACTCGTTCAACTTGGACGAACCACCTCAATGTTCAGACTTGGTACAGTTTGATATGAAAATTGGTCGCCGTAAGTATAAGGTCGTTGACATTGTCAACCCGAACATGGGCAAGAACGTAAGGACGCCTGGATATACCCATGCAGTTCGCACTTTAAAGGCTAGTGGCCTACGTCTCGCAGACAGGCAGCCAGATAACAATGCGACTGGCATAGAGATCATCCTCGGGAGCCGATTATCTTTCCCGACTCCTCAAGCGCACTCACAAAATCAAGGGCTTCAACTTGTTCATTACACCAAGTGAATACGTGGTTTGGGGAGAGCTGACAGATTGTTCACGGGAAGGGACGGAGCCCCTGGAGGTTGATAGCCTGTCACTCTTACTAAACCGCATCAGCGTAACAGACCCAGTGGGAGTGGAGCCCCATGCCGAGAATCTTCGGAAACTCGATACTGTAGGCATAAGCAATGAACCCTTCAGCCATCTTGAGGCACAGGCCAATAATCTCTTCAAGCATACTACATGGTATGCGAACCGGAGATACACGGTGCAACTGCCCTTCAAAAGTGATAGCTGACGGTAGATTAATTTTGGTAGGGCTTTTGCTCAGCTGATGTCCCTTAAAAAAAATCTAAGAACCCTCAGTTATTCACCAAATTCCAGGCCATCCTTGATGAGTACGTGAAGGAGGGCTTCATAGAGCTTGTTGAGCTGGAACCTAGTGACAGACAAATGCACTACATGCCACATCATCCTGTCCGCAAAAATTCCACCTCCACACCGATGTACAGGCCATTTGATATAACGGCAGACATCTCTAAGGCTTTCCTGCGGATAGAAATCGCTCGGGAAGACCGTGAATACTGTCTGTTTCTTTTCTTTTCTTTAAGGACTCCCGTATGACGGAAGTTGTTGCTTACCAATTCAAGGTGGTCCTGTTTGGTGCCACCTCAAGCCCGAATTTGCTCAACCAGACAGTCCAACACCAACTGGATGCTCAAACGAGTAGTTTTGCCTTGCATTTTTAAAAAAGCTTCTACGTTGACAACTTCCAACGTTTCTACGACTCTCCCACAGACATCCTTAGTGAAAGACCGTCCATGGAAAAAATCATGCTGGATGCCAACATGCCCTTGCCAAATGGACCATTAATGCCCCTGTCTCGGGAGGCTTCTCCAAAACGGGCCCCCAAGATTACCTCGGTCTGGACTGGAACACCGCTGATGACACATTAGTTGTTAAATACCCCTTAGAACTGATGTCGGAGGACTACTCGCACGTTAACACCAAAAGGAAGGTTCTCTCTTTTCTCATCCATCTACGACCCTATTAGCCTGATCTCGGCAAGCTCTTCATTCAGAAACTCTGTGATGGATCAGAGTTAGGATTCCTGCCTTAGCACAGAATTAATCTGCGAGCTCAGTGCCATTCTCAAAAGATACAAGGGTCTCGAGAACATTTGAGGTGCCTCGAAATGCACGTCAGGGTCACTAAGCTTTATTACATGTGTTTGCAGATGCCTCCAAGCAAGCCTTTCGAGTGGCTTCCTACATGGTCACAGCTGGAGGTAAATGCCAGCTCCAATTAATAATGTGCCTTTTTGAGTATTAGCTGATCCCCATTTCATTCATAGGACCCTTTTTGTCACAAACTTGCATTCCCATGCCAACTGCACTCCTGTTTAGATTTCGATTGATTGAATTACGTCCTGAAACATAAGTCTCTCAACAGTGTGGTCTGATGCCTCCATGGCCCTACAGTGGGTACACATCTGGCAGAGCCCATCCCCGTATGTCCTCAATAGGGTCAAGGAGATCAACCGCCTAAGGTTGAACTGTCGGCCGTTTCTCAAGCATGTCCCCACGTCCTACAATCCCGCCGTCCAACTTGTGGCTTTGTGAACCAGCCTGGCTGATCGACATCTCGGCTTAACTGGACCAAAGTAGGTTCCCGACTAAATGGGAGATAAAAGCCTGTCCCATCAGACTTTTTCTGCTGCAGACAAAGTTTTGCTCGTTTCCTATCTCTTGATGAGGCGGTTAGGAGCTATGCAGCCCTGCTGCAACTGACGAGTGGGTGGGCTGAGCACAAATTGCCCCATTTAGTCCACAAGTTCCCTTGAAGACCACTTACTGCCATCATTCATGTCTCACAGGGAAGCAGTTACCCCCACATATTATGACAATTGCAAGGTAAACCCACCTTGTTGACGTCCGATGAATGTGACTTTATTGGACAAAGGACTCCCTATATTGATGATAATGGTATTCTAAGAGGTCGCACCCCCAGTCCGGCTACATGGACCTTGTTCTCCTAGTCCGACTGTGATCTCTGGAGACTCATTGTTGAGCACTGGCATGAAGCGCTGCTGCACTGTAACACCTCCAGTCTTCTTGTTCACTTGCGCAAGGAATTTTAGGTTCCCTGAATGCGACAATAAGTGAAGATTCTCAAACTGTGCATACATTGCAAAAGAGTACAAGGCCGATTGTACCCTACACCACCGTTAGCTCCAGTTCACCCCAACCGCCTCAATGCAGAGGTCCTTTTCAGAGTAACTGGACTGGACTACACTGGCGGCTTCAACTTAACCGCTCACACGTGGACATGGTCTTTGTACTGCTGTTCACCTGCACTACTACGCGAGCAGTAGCTCCAGAAACCATTACCTCCCTGACAGTTGTGGAACTAGTCCAAGCGATACAAAGGTTCGCTGCCCGATTTGGGATACCCAGTACCTTGTGGTGGACAATGCCTCAACTTTTCAAGCTGGTCAGAAACTCCTGACAGAGCTCATGCAACACCATTATCGATGGGTTCAAATGGGCCCACAACCTCACTTGGAAGTTCATCACTCCTCGAGCCCCATGGCAAGGAATGTTTTATGAGTGAAATAATGAACAAAGCAGTGGTGAAAAAGATGAAAAAAAGAGAGAACAGAATGAGATTCCCTCAGAAGTAGTGAAAGAAAAGACCCCCAAAATATACTTTTTCTTTAGAAATGACTCTGTAAATAAAGGTCGATCATGGGACTTCCTGCACACACACGGCCAAGGAGGTGAATGTAATCCTCAGAGAACTGGGTTGAGGTGTAATGACAGAAATGCTTCATTTAACTGAATGGTACTTCCATTTACGGTTTTTAGACTTAATAAACGAATTGGTTTTCATCTCATCAAAATGTTATGTTAGCCACACGTAGTTGAGTTGGTGTAGGATCGAGTGTGCATACGCCGAGGTAGAGAGGCGTAACAAAGGAGTAGTTGTGTCTATGGTCGAGAGTTTGTGATTGAGTGCCAAGGTAAACAGAGGCGTCGTTGTGTGAGCCTCGAGCGTAGCTGCGCTAGGTAAGCTCAGAACGCACTCTTACAACGACCAGTGTAGAGGGGAAATGTTGCTCCCCCGTATTATTATGTGAAATTCTTACCTTCTCCCTTGTAAAAGGGTACCAGTTTGGAGTACCGAGCATGTACTAAGCTTTTGTAGAATAAAAAGACCCCCGGGAACCAGCCTTTCCCTCAACCTCCACTGCAAATGAAGATCCGTCGTTCTCCATAGCAAGAGTCAAGTTACCTTAAGCCTAGGCTTAGAGTATTAGCCTATACCTGTGATGTACCCGTTATTAGCCTATGTCAAGGCTTGGTTTGTTATAGATAGGCTAGCCAGGGGTAAGTCGATTGTCCAAAATTGAATGGTGCCTCCGAACTTAGGTAGGGACAATTGACGAAAGTAAGAGTTAGTGAAAAGTCATGTGTGAAACGGCATGACATATGGTGACAGCGGTGTAGGATGTATTTATCTTATATAGATTAATATATCCATCCCTACGTCCTAAAGTAGCCACGAAACCATTAGGACTATTTATTTTTATATATTTATATGATAGCCTAACCTAGGGTGATTAGGTCTATATCATCCTAGCCTAAGGTACTGTACTACTAGTGTATTTATTTTTATTGCATCGTGTGCTGACTATTTTTCTGGTGTTTCTGTATAACATGGCTCGGAAAATGGAAGGTGAGGTTGAAACAGAAGATTTATATGATAATCTTTTGTCTGCCATGGATAACCAAAGTAGTCAAATGCAACAAGTGTGTGAACAACTTATTGACATGAAAAGAGAAATATCTAGTTTGTCAAATGCTTTACCTGTCACTTCCACCCCATTCAATTCTAACAGAGCTGACACATCTGACATTAACCCATTTGTTACAGTAGACAGAGCGGACATAACGCCAACATCAGTATTGACACATAATTTGCCAATTAGTACACAGCCTGTAGGGCCTAATGATCCAGTTCAGGGTAGTAACACCATTAATAACCCAGTTATTCGGGTAGGTAATGTGCATGACCCTATTGGTAATCAGTCTAAGGGATTTTGCTTAAAACCCAAGGATATTTTGATGTTGAAATTGTCAGATTTGCAAGGTATTGGAACTGATAATAGACTGGCTAGGTTTTTCTGTCAAGTAGAGTTCTGTGTTTCTGCAGATATGGATAGGATCCAAGTAGCACTTACCAGAGTAGATCAAGAAATTGCAACGCTAATAACGGCTGAAATGGCCAAAAGGGGAAATACCATATCTTGGAGTCAAATTAAGGACTTTCTGAATCACCAATTTGCCTGTTCAGTTAATATTACCCAGTCTTGGCAAGAAATAGAGATGGAACGGTACAGTGTAGATGAAGCCCCCAGAACATTTGTTAACAGAATGAAATGTAAATTATCTGCCTTTGCATTGAAATTCCCTAAGGATACCTTGCCAAAAGCTGACAATCTTGTGAAAAGGAAGTTGTATAGTGGACTTGACGGTAGATCCCAAGAACGACTCGTTGACTTCCTTGATGATGGGATACCTTTGGAAAGATTCATTGAACTATTTGAGTATGAGTATCATTTAGCGATAATAAGTGGAACCGTTACCCAACGTAGAGTTTTACCTGTTCATAATTCTAATTCCCTTCCAAAACCTGCAGTAAATAGTAGTGCACAAACCACATCAAAATTGGAGGATCTAGAGAAGCAGATTAGTGAGTTGTCCAACCAATTAAAAAGATTAGGTAAGAAAAAGGGAAACAATCAGTATTGTGCTTACTGTAAGGTTAGGGATCACAAGCTTTCTGAATGTCCACATAATCCTCCGAGAGGTGTTTGTTTTGATTGCCACAGACCTGGTTGTAAAAGAGGTTCAGCACAGTGCCCAGGTCCTGTCCGAAATGAGTGACTAACGGCCAGTCACAGGTCTCCTTCTATCAATTTGATGATAAATCATGTAATGTGCCATGCCTTAATTGATACTGGTAGTGAAGTATGTGTAGCACAGAAGAGGCTTATAGAAAGTTTAGGTTTACATTGTAATCAAATGAGGAATATCCCACAACTTACTGGAGTAACTCAGCATGTTCTCCCTGTTCTTGGTACGGTGTATTTGGACGTTCATATTGGTTCCAGGGTGATTACCCATTTATTTTCTGTAGTGCCAGATGGTTATTTGGACACAGACCTATTGTTAGGAGCAGATTTGATTAGGTCCGCACCGATGACATGGGATGATGCAAAGAAAATAATTGTTTGGGATAGATTTATTTATCCGGTAAGGTATTTGAGACCCAGACCATCTAACAAAAGGGTCAGGCAGATTACGGTACTTCAACCTAATAAACCTCAGGAAGCTCAGGTTAGACTTAGAAAGAAACTTATTCTACCCCAGTTTACTGCTGGTATTTACCCATTAGCTGTAGATGAACCTCCTAACACATTGTTAGAATTTGTACCTGAAGTTAAAGTGTGTCAAACCCAATCTGTGTTGTGCCTTAAGGTTAATGATGCTCAGGAAGTGTTATTACCATTGGTAAATAATACGAAAGCTAGGATGACGATGAAGGTTGGAACGTTATTAGGTTGTTATAGGATAATCAGTGAAGATGATATTGACCAGCCAGATCCAAAGTGCCGGAAAACTAGAATTCAGAATGATTTAGTTCCTCCAGGTGTTGACGTTAGCATCCAATCAGGCAATACTAGAGAAGAAAAGATTAAATATTTGTATTCTCAACAAGATAATTCCCATCTTAATGCTGATCAACAGGCAGAATTAAGTGACATTTTAGTTGCAAATCACTCCATATTCATTCTTGAAGAAAAAGAATTGGGAAAGTTTAAAGATGTTCAAGCTCATATTGCAGTAAGTGATCCACATCCAGTTAGATCTCCCATGTATCGATACCCAGAAAAGGCCAAAACCCTTATTTCCACCATGTTAGAGGATATGGAAGAAAGAGGGATAATAGAACCATCTAATGCAGCATGGTTAAGCCCAATTGTTCTTGTAAGGAAACCCGATCACACTCAAAGGATGTGCCTCGTTACCGTAAAGTCAACACACACCTCCAGGTTGATATTCACCCTTTACCTAGATTAGAGGAAATGGTAGATACAGCTGCAGGAAACCATTATTATGCTTCTCTAGATATGAAAGATGCATATTATCAAGTGGAATTAGATAAAGAGAGCAGGGATTTAACAACTTTTAGTGATGGAGTTTCACTGTATAGATTTAAACGCCTTCCTTTTGGATTAAGTTGCAGTCCAGCTATATTTTCACGTATCATGTCTAATATCTTGGCTCCTCTTATTAAGAAAGGGTGGGTTAAGAATTACTTAGATGATATAGTTGTTTGGGCTCCCAGTTTTCCTATCTTGTTAAAAAGGTTAGAGCAACTATTCAAACTTTTCAGTGACAAAGGAGTGAAGCTAAACCTAAAGAAATGTCAGATAGGCCAAAGGGAAATAAAGTTTTTAGGTCATATAATCTCCAAGGACGGTTGTAGACCATGTCCAGACAATATCAGTGCAATCAAAGGCATGAAACCACCTACCAATGTTAAGCAAACTAGGAGATTTCTGGGAATGTGTGGGTTTTACAGGAAACACATTAAGGATTATGCTAAAATAGCTGTTCCCATGACTAATCTCTTAAGAGAGAAAGAACCCTTCTTGTGGACAAAGAATTGTCAGTCCAGCTTTGAACAAATGAAACAAGCATTAGTCACTGCTCCAGTGTTAGTAAAGGCTCAAATGACTAAACCCTTTGAATTATTTACTGATGCTAGTTTAGATCATGTAGGTGCGGTTTTGATGCAGAGACAAGAGGATCAGTTGAAACCTGTTGGATATTTCTCTAAGAAACTGAAGCCAGTTGAGCAGCGCTACAGTACCACTGACAGAGAAGCACTTGCTATTATCTTAGCATGTCGTAGGTTTCATCATTTTCTTTGGGGTGTTCCATTTACCATTCACACAGATCATCAGCCTCTAGTATCAGTGTTCAAGAGAAAGACTAAATCACCTAGAATGAGCCGGTGGGTAATTGAAATGCAGGATTACCGGTTCAAGGTAGAATATCGGCCAGGTAAAAATAATCAGGTGGCAGATCAACTAAGTAGACCAGTTAGAGCAGTTTTTCATCAGAGTAGGGACGATTATCTCGGTCTGAGCAAGGATGAGTTTAAAGAAAGGCAGTTAGAGGAACCAAGGTGGGCTGAGTTAATAACCTTTCTAGAGGGTGGCAAATTACCACGTAAGAGGTTCCATAGAGCTTTGATTACACAGTTCCTGCTGTACGAAGGCTTATTATATCTCAGTGCAGATAAAGTTGATAACTCCATTCAACTGAGATTAATAGTTCCTAGGGATTTAACCAAGGCAGCTTTGAAGTTCGGTCATGAATCGTTGTCAGGTCACTTAGGAATACGCAAAACAATTGATGCTATTGAAAACTTATTTTATTGGCCTTCATTGCGATCTGATGTTACCAAATATGTAAGTGAATGTATCATGTGTCAAAAACATAAAGCTAGTAGTTCTTTACAACAACAGTTTCAGGAATTGCCTCCAGTAACTAAACCTTTAGAGAGAATCAGTCTTGATTTAACAGATATGTTATCTGGTGCAAATGGTTATAGATATGTATTGACTGTTATTGATCATTATAGCCGGTATGTTAAGTTCTATCCCTTGCGAAGTAAGTCTACAGAGGAGGTAAGCAAAAACTTCCTTATGTATCTGAATGACTTTGGTGTACCTATGACTGTCATTCTGGATAATGGTGCTGAATTCACTTCAAATCAATTTAGAGAATTATGTCGCGAACATAAGATCAATACAGGTTATATTACCCCATATCATCCACAAGGAAACAGTGTTAGTGAAAGGATGCATAGAACCATGAAAACCGTACTAAATGTGATGTGCAAAGGACATCCTTATCAATGGCCAAAGTACTTAGGTGAAACCCAGCGTGTGCTCAATTCTGCGGTACATACCACTCTTGGTGAACAACCTCATTATGTATTTTTCTCTCGCAGGGCACCTAGGCAAGTAACTAGTGTGTTACCCACAATAAATGATGGTGTAGAAGAGACTGCTATGGCAAAAGCACATGAAATAATTCAGAAAACTCATAGAGAGATGGCCAGCAAGTATCGAGCAATAGCCAATCAAAAGAGGAAGAATGAGAAAGTGGATGAAAACTGTCTCGTATGGGTTAAAAATGAAAGTGTGATTCCCAGCACAAGTAAGAAACTAAACCCAAGATGGTCTGGTCCTTATGTAGTAACCAAAGTGTTTAGGGATGGTGCTAAATATGAGTTAAAAAACTTGTTTGACCACACCATTATTGAACGTGCTGCTGACAAAGTAAAACCTTTTGTAGGACAAGAACAGTGGTTAGTAAAAATGCAGGAAATGGATATTATCAATCCGGATGTGAACGAAAGAGTACAAACCAGAGGTGCTTACAATATTGTTCCTCCCTCTAGATTAATTGAGGAAATTTGAGATCATATTTTTTTATACGGTATTTTGTATTTTTGTACTTTTATATGGAAATGTATTTTATTCTGTGCCTTAGCATTGTTCATGCATATAACAATTATGTTAATTTCCAAGTGTCTTTATGGGTTATGTTCGTAGATTATGGATCTGATAATAACACTTCGGTACCATGAACCTGTACTCGGTTGAGGTTGTGTATCAAGAGCAACCCCATCCAAAAGCTTTACAAACTCTGGTGGAGTTGTTCAAGTTTTGTAACTGATGTGTAAGTTAGTCATTAGGATGCTTTAAGAGGTATATTATCTTCAAAGGTACTTTTCTCCTGCTTAGGGTTATTGAGTGCATGAGACTGAATGACATGAAAAGGTTGTTTGTAAGGAAAATAATCCTAAGTGATTATACCCTTAATGAGGAGTGACTGGGTCTTAATTGAATTTAAGATCACTCTTACATAGGTGTTTTAACTTGGTAAGGTTATTAGGATGGTTAGGCAGAAACGCGCCTTAAGGGTGGCGTCCCACAACTTGCTCTGTATGTCTGACAGCAGACCTTGAAGATTAAATGTTGCGGCCTATATCCGGCTGAGAGATGGCTACTATACATGGTGCATAAAACTTGTTGTTGTTAGATCTGTTTTATACCCTAGGTTTTGCAGTTAGTTGATAGTTCTTGATAAATGAAAACCAATTTCCGTAGGGGTAAAGTGATGTAATGACAGAAATGCTTCATTTAACTGAATGGTACTTCCATTTACGGTTTTTAGACTTAATAAACGAATTGGTTTTCATCTCATCAAAATGTTATGTTAGCCACACGTAGTTGAGTTGGTGTAGGATCGAGTGTGCATACGCCGAGGTAGAGAGGCGTAACAAAGGAGTAGTTGTGTCTATGGTCGAGAGTTTGTGATTGAGTGCCAAGGTAAACAGAGGCGTCGTTGTGTGAGCCTCGAGCGTAGCTGCGCTAGGTAAGCTCAGAACGCACTCTTACAACGACCAGTGTAGAGGGGAAATGTTGCTCCCCCGTATTATTATGTGAAATTCTTACCTTCTCCCTTGTAAAAGGGTACCAGTTTGGAGTACCGAGCATGTACTAAGCTTTTGTAGAATAAAAAGACCCCCAGGAACCAGCCTTTCCCTCAACCTCCACTGCAAATGAAGATCCGTCGTTCTCCATAGCAAGAGTCAAGTTACCTTAAGCCTAGGCTTAGAGTATTAGCCTATACCTGTGATGTACCCGTTATTAGCCTATGTCAAGGCTTGGTTTGTTATAGATAGGCTAGCCAGGGGTAAGTCGATTGTCCAAAATTGAATGGTGCCTCCGAACTTAGGTAGGGACAATTGACGAAGGTAAGAGTTAGTGAAAAGTCATGTGTGAAACGGCATGACAGAGGAAACAAATTCAGTGCAAGTATTACAAAGAAGGCAAGTGTAGGTTAGGAAAGGATTGTAAATAAGGACACTGGAAAAACAACAAAATGGACAATAAAAGAAACTATGTAAAAGATTGACAGAAAATATGTAGATTATGTGAACGGTGCTTGTAAAAGAGGCCAAACCTGCTCATTGAGGCACTACAACATGAAAAATAAAGAAACCAGATCAGGAGTTAGAGGAAAGAGAAGTATAAACATATTAAGGAGGAAAAGGTAAAGAATCAAGTTTACAATGGTTCAAGTACAAAAAGTATTGAAGATCGGATGAATTTTTCAAGTTTAAAAATGGAGGAAATGGGGAGATTGATTCAAGTAATTAAGGAACAAAAAATCTTATAACCCAAGTCAACACAACTTGACGTGGACAGAAAGAGTAGTGGAAAATGGCAACACAGCCCCAGGAATGGGCTATATGATACCATAGGGTGGTCAATTAAGATTAGGCCATTCCCAGTATAAATGAAAGAGGAAAGAATAAAAAGAGGAGAGGAAAGAAGGCGTCAAAATTTTGTGAAGCTTTTAAGATATACGAATATAGGGGTATAAAGTCATAAGTGGACTCGCTAGAGGAAATAATAGAAAAAGTAAAACTGTTATTTGCATCGCAGAAACCCATCTGAAATGGGAAGAAAATTTGAAGATTGCTGGTTATAGGGTCTTTAATAATAACAGAAAATCAAATGGTGGAGTGATGATTTCAGTAAAAAACTAATTGGAAAATGTAACGGTGAAAATAAAAAGTGAAAACCAGGGTCACGAGTGTGGGTAAAAATTGATAATGTGAAAACTGAAGTTAGATTGGGAGTAATTTATGCTCCCCAAGAAAATAAAACAAAATCAAGCTATTTAGAAAATATGTACAAGTCTATAAAAGAGGAATTAATGATAGCAAATAGCAGAGAAGAAAAAGTAGTCTTAATGGGAGACTTCAACTGTAAAGAAGGAGGTATGATAAAAAACAATAGTAATGAGCTTTCAAAATCAGGCAAAATGTTAAGAGATTTGGCAAAGTAGTCCAACATGATATTTGCAAATAGCAACTGGAAATGCAGAGGAACTTGGACGAGAATTGAAAAAAGAGAAGAAATCAGTGATAGATTATGCTCTAGTTAATGAAGAAGACGAAGAAGGCATTAGTACAGTTACTACAGTAGCATACTAATTGAGAAAGAGAAAGTGATAACTCCCTACAGGATATCAAAAGAAATTGTGTATTCTGAATCTCTGATCACTGAGCTATCCCACTAGAAATGAGTTGGTTTATCTTAAACAAGAAAGAAAGAAAAAAAGTTGGATACAAAATAGTCTGGAACTATTCAAAATCCCACAAAGATAAAAAAGAACTAAAAAAAAAGTAAAACGTGGCAAATGAAATTAAAAGAAAAATAGAAGAAAAGAAAGCAGAGATGTCCAAACTGAGGTTTGTGATTATTAATGGTAGAAGAGTTCTTAGGAGAACTTAACACTAATGAGGCCGTAACAGTTTTGAAAACAGGGTTAAATATGCTAGAATTAAAAGAAAATTATAGAAATAGGAATGATAATGATGGGCTTTGTGTGTTGTGTAGGGAGGCAGAGGATACTACTGAGCATATTTTTAACTGTAATGAGTTAGGGAAATATAGAAATAACATAGAAATAGGGAACTTAAAAACCTCAACTAAAGAGGTTGCTGGGTATATTAGAAAGGTCATAGAAGTTAGAAGAAAAATTATGCAAGCTGTGCTGTCTGTATAGGAGGTAACTAATGATAATGAATTTTCTGCAGATTGCAGTGCTTTTGCACCTACTACCCTTCATCTAGTAGTGTGCCCACAAGCAGTGTTGTGGAGAGAGCAACGAGGAACCTGGAACTTCAACCAAGTCCTGGACTCCTGGAATCAAGTTTCTTTTTGTGAGTATTTAAGAGTTCAAATTAAAGTGTCTAAGGAGCCTTTGTATTTTGTTGGGACAGGTCTGGAACCGCCAGAAAATAGAGTAAAAAATGTCCGAAATAGACCAACAACCACCCCCAGCAGCAGAACCATCACCCCCCCATCATAGGAGCCTTTGTAGTTTGTTGGGACAGGCCTGGAACCGCCAGTAAAAAAATGTCCAAAATCGGCTCTTCTTTTTTTTTTTTTTTTTTTTTTTTTTTTTTTTTTTTCTCCAAGGGAATGATCACAGAATGAAATAGTATTCACTAGTTTTCTAAATGCTTGTCCCATCAAACTACATACTAGGACAGGGTCGCGATTGCCAGAAAATAGACTTAAAATAATCACTCGAATTTTTCACAGGAAGTTTAACAGAATGAAATAATGAATTCACTAAATTTGTAAATGCTTCCTAATGACCTAACTGGAGGTCTAACGCCCCTTGCGACCCCCCTAAGACTGTCGCTATCATGCAAACACCACAAACACACCTAACCTAACCTAGTTGTTCCCAGGTCACAACCCCTAGCTTAGGGCAAGCCCCCGGACCCCCTTCATAAGTCCCTCTCCTACACAAAAAAAGCTATGGGCAGCACTCTAAATTATATCTTTAAAATGATAAAATTACTTCATATTATGGTATATCGGACCATGGTAAAGAACATCTTCCCCATAAGGAATATCGATTTGGCTAGTAATAAGAAAGATATCGCCTGTCGCAACAAACTACATTCTACCTTACTAAGGCTTTTGTCCCCTGTAGGGGACCAGAAACCGCTGAATTTTTTTTTTTTTTGTAATACATCAGTTGGGGTTCTCAATCAACACCCCCGCCCCAATTACCCTAGGCTAACATTGAATGAAAATTAATTACCTCTATGAAAATAAATTTTCCGGAAAAGGTCTGTGAAATAAACTATTAGGAAGATCAAGATTCTGCAAATAGAAATAGCAAGCAATCTTTTTTTTCGAGTGATTATATTAATTTTTATGATAATGACCACCCTGGTGTCAGTGTTTTACAGAATTTTTTTAATACAATCCTGTACGAGTTTGTATAGATCAAGCTGATCTAGCTATATATGGTATGTCGGTAGAGACCTGTCTTAGGTGATGACTAATAAATCTGATAAGGTTTTGGGGTGTATGTATGATAGTGGCAGCATGTATGTATTATTATGACTAACTTACAATACGGCAGTGTAAGTGGGGTCCCAAGGGGGCACAACTCCCCGTTAGGTATGTACTAGGTAAGGACACGTCTTGTAGGTTAGGTTAGGGGAGAAAGTTTAGGTTAGTTGATGTCCATTTTTAATCAACGTACGAGGAACTGGCCGCTGATATACAAAGGCTCCAAGGTTTTTCAGGGTCAAAGAGTCTTGTTGTAGTTCTGTGGTCTCCTGAATTTTTCCTTGTTGTTGTTATCATCATCATCATCATCATCATCATCATCATTATTATTAGCTAAGGTACAACCCTATTTGTAAATGCAATATATAAGAATGAGGGCTCCAACAGAAAATATTGTGAGCTTTTACCTTGCCATTAATGCTGGTTATATATCACTCTCCATATCTTAACTAACCCAACCTTGGATGCTTGTGCCTAATAGTCCTACATTGTAGTATATCTAACTGCTAAGGGAAAAGCAATACAGGCAAACTAGTATTGTTGGGTTCAATTATAGAATGGTGCAGAATTAGTTAGGACACTGAAATTTGCATAATTGAATAGATCCTTGCAAATGCACTATTTGTTCCGTAACTGAAATAGAAACCACGCTATTTAATAAGGGTTATTACTTTCGCGTAGCTGAAATGACAAGCCATTAGAATTTTAACGAGGGTTTACTACACGGGGTAGGGAGGGGTAGCTTGCTCCCCCCCCCACCCTCACACACCTGTGTGATGAGCTCACTTTACTTTTGGCTCGGGTGGTGAGCGGACGTGTCCGCTTTCACCCTCGCTTTTTGACAGCCATTAATGCTTTTTGTCTTTTTACTTACTTTTTCTTATACTTGTAATATATATATAAACATTCTTTATGTTTATGTATATATTTTTGTGTATAGAAATTTAGTAAGTTTTCTTTTCAGTGTTTGTGCTGTGTGGTAGTGTATGACGACGACAACGGTAGTGCTAGGCCACCACGGTTTCTCGTCATGGGGCGCGGCCTCTCCCTCTTGGTCCTTCGGTCGTTTCCTTCGGCTTTCCGTTAATTCGTCTGCCGTGGGGAATCGTCATCGCTGGACTTTCTTCATTCATCTTTTATCTTCGCTGTTCCTCCTTTCCTACGGGGAACTTGGATTCTCAGTGAAGGGAATGTGGGAGTTTAGTTTGACTACGTTCTCTCTCTCTACTCGAGATCGTTCACCCTTTACTACTACTACGTACTATTAAGGAAACTTATTTCACGATGCGGGCCGAGTTGCTTTTCCGTTCTATTTGCCTCAATTATTTTTAATGAAATCTAATTGTATTTTTAACTTTTCAGCTTCTGGGGAACACTTCCCTTCGGGGTTCAGTGGTTCTTACTATTTGTGAACATTCAAAAATCAGTTACATAATTATAATTGTTATAATTCTGTTTTTTGTTAAAGTTCTCCGCCCTCACCCTTCTCCCGTGAATGTCAGTGGGGGAGGAGGGCGCATACTTAATTTTTAATTCTTATGTTTTGCTATTCCCTCGGGGTTACTCTTCGGAGTTCCTCCCGGGGGAATTTCTGTTAAATAATTATTTAACTTTATTTTCCCAGTTAACTATGCAGTTTTTCTTCGTTTGACTGAAGTGTGCCAACAAAGCAGAGATGTCCTGTTTATGCCTGGGGAGTCCGCTGTCGCTGCCGTCTCTCTAGGACATCGTCATGGGCGTTATCCCTTCTCTTAGAAGTTCTCCCGTGACAACTGTCAGCTCTTCAGTTAATCTTAGAACGATAAGGAGGTTCGCCTCCAGGGGTAGGTAACTTCCCTTTCGAGGGAGGTTCCCTTCCCAGGTGTGAGATCTTCCCCCTGCAGAGGGGGAACTTCTTTTTTATGCCTAAAAACTTTAAATCAATCAATCAATCATACCTTATTTTTTCCTGGTCCTTAGGCGGTTGCTTTTGGTGCTGAGCTACCGCTCTTGTAACCGTGCTCAAGGGGCTGAGCGGTTGCAAGGCCGGTCCATGGAACTTCCTGTGACTATGCTCTTGGGGCTGAGCAGTCTCTTCTGTAGTTATTATTGTTGATATTTATAGATTTACCTCTATTTTTTTTATATCTCGCCCGCCTTTATTAGGCCTCTTCGATTCTCTTTCCATTTATACTAAACACCGAGATAAATTTTATATTTTTTATAAGCGACCTATGCCTATTCTTTGTAGGCAGTACTGACTTGGAAAACGAAGTTAAGTTGAGCCCATTCAACTTTTATATTTGATATTTGTTTAGATTAATGAGATGAATATTTTTAGAAAATATTTTAAGTGATTTTTTTTTTGTCTTTTAAAATTTATTCTTTGAATAGTCTTCGTGCTGTTTTCAAAGATGAACTAACGTTTAGCTATCATTACGTTAGAGAAAGAGAGAATCACGGTTTCACTTTGCAGAAAGAGTTAATTTGATTTTGACGTTTTGTTCATTCTTCTTATAAACTGAAGTTTTTTAAATACTAATTAAAAGGAACATTTTAATTTTCAATTTCTTAGTCCTTTTAGTATTTTCCTTTAGTCAAATAACCTTTTATTGAGAGAGAGAGAGAGAGAGAGAGAGAGAGAGAGAGAGAGAGAGAGAGAGAGAGAGAGAGAGAGAGAGAGAGAGTGTCTCTCTCTCTCTTTATTCTCGTCCCAAGTCTCTATACAGGGAGTTTGGAAGTTAGTAACGTTGTTCTTCTCGATTCAGATATTTACTCTTGTCCCAAGTCTCTGTACAGAGAGAGAGAGAGAGAGGATAAAACGTAGTCCTTCACGTTCTAGATTTTGTTCTCATCCCAAGGCACTACAGTGAGAGATTGAAAACGTAGTCCTTAGCGATCTAGTTTTTTAGTCTCCTCCCAAGTCACTGATCTTTTCAACTTTATATATTTCCATTTTATTCTATATACTGTACTGTATATGTATATGTTTATTAATTTTTGCATGTGTGATACATTATGTACTAATGAGCTTACATTATAAGACATATTTTGCAATTCTAACCTTTTGATTTAAGGGAGAATTGCTTGCTTCAGATAGAAATCAGCTTTATTCATGTCTAATGTGAAATTATTATAAAATGCGAGTGTCAGTGAAGAAAGTGCGAAAAACATGTTCAGTGTTGCGGAGGGTTCGTCTGTTCGTGCTTGTCGCTTGCCTAGTCCGAGACCTCTTTCAGGCTCCCCTACCCCTGGGAGAAGGAATGTCGTAGGACCTAAGGGAGCGAGAGGCTTTAACCAACGAACAGACATTCCCTCAAAGGTATCAGACATTGCTCCTCAAGCACATCCTTACCATAAGACAGGAGAGACTAAGTTCTCCTCGTCTTCTGATGACTCTTTTCTTAAAAAATCTTGGCATAAGGTTTCGAGACCGTTGAAATGTAAATTAGTTCCTTCAGAACAAGATCAACGTCTTAGCTGTAGTCATCATGAGAGTCCCGTTCTTAGCGATGACGTTCATGTACAGACGTTACCGACGTCACGATCTATTCCGAGTGCGGTTGATCCGAAGTTAAGTGTTTTGCAAGATATGCAGTTAAAGCTTTCTTCTTTAATGAAAGCTTACGATCCTGTTCCTGTGCCAAAGGATCCTTTGCTTGTTGTACGTCACGGTTCTGGAATACGTGATTCAGGTCTTCAACCTTCTAAACGAGATTTGTTACGTCACGCTGACGTTATCCCTAGTGTCAACTTTGCTGTTAAACGAGATGCAGAGCATAAATCTTGATATAACTTTGATCGACAGTCAGTTAAGTCGAGTCATAACTTTGATCAGCAGTCACTGCAGTTCCGCCGAGACTTTGAACGTCAGCCTCCGCAGTCACAACGTGACGTTGAGCTGCAGACACCGCAGACACGACGTGACGTTGAGCGGCAGACACCGCAGACACGACGTGACATTGAGCGTCAGTCACTTCAGTCACGACGTGTAGTATAACAACATTCTCTGCAGGCACAACGTGACATCGACCCTCCAACTTTAACTTCTGTTCATATACAAGTTGATGTAGCCTGTCAGGCTTTACCTTCACGTCATTCTGAATATAAATCTCCTTCTCGCAAGACTTTAGATTTATCAGATGATGTGCCTTCTGAAGAAGAAGTTGATGACCCCCTTTCAACTAATGTACCTTTGGGGATTCATTCAGAAGAGGAGGAACCTAGGGTTGTCCAACAATCCCTTGATTTAAAAAAAAAAAAAAAAAAAATTATGAATATCTTTAGGGAAATTTTTCCTACTCCTTTTGTAACGGCTGCTCCACGTTCTCCGCCGTCGGAGTTTACTCTTGGCATGACTTTCTTCGACTCCTATGTATACGAAGTCAGTTCTCTCTCGTTCTTCCAAGAGAGCCATGCGCTTACTGGGAGACTGGTTGGAATCCAGGAGAAGTTTAGGAAAGTCTGCTTTTGCTTTTCCTCCTTCTAAATTAGCTTCTCGCTCGAGCGTCTGGTATGACACAGAAGTTCTCGGCTTGGGAGTATCTGCCTCTGCCCAGGGAGACTTCTCAAGCCTTGTGGACTCTCCTCGTCGTCTAGCCATGAGACGCTCCAAGATTTTATGGTCGTCTTCAGAGCTAGACCATCTCCTGAAAGGAGTTTTTCGAGCGTTTGAAGTATTTAATTTTTTTGATTGGTCCCTGGGAGCCTTAAGTAAGAAGGTCTCTCCAGCGGACAATGATATTGCTGTACAAATTATGTCATGCATGAACAAGGCCATAAGGGATGGCTCCAATGAACTGGCAGCCACGTTCACTTCAGGAGTACTTAAGATGTAAGTGCACTCAATGTGTTCATTGTCAAGACAAAGTTCACGATGGAGACTACCAAATCTGTCTTGGCAGCAGTAAGGGAAGGCGACTGGATGGTCTCTCTCGACCTTCAGGATGCATACTTCCACATCCCGATTCATCCAAACTTTCAACAATATCTGAGGTTTGTGGACGGGAAAGTAGTGTACCAATTCCGAGCACTGTGCTTCGGCCTCAGTCCTGCTCCTCTTGTTTTTACAAGGCTCATGCGAAATGTAGTAAGCTTTCTACATTTTTCAGGGATCAGAGCCTCCCTTTATTTTGACGACTGGCTAATCAGGGTGTCGTCATTAAATCGCTGTCTGGAGAACCTCAAATGGACATTAGACCTAACCAAGGAGCTAGGTCTCATCGTGAACGTAGAGAAGTCGTAACTTACTCCATCCCAGACTATTCTTTATTTGGGGATGGAGATAGTGTCGAATTTTTCGGGCTTTTTCGTCTCCCACAAGAATGGAACAAGCTCTGTTAAAAGTCTGTCACTTGCAAGAGAAAAACAGTTGCTCAGTAAGAGTTTGAACGAGCCTCGTGGGAACTCTTTCATCGCTGGAGCAGTTTATCTCTCGGGGAGACTCAACCTTTGCCCTCTCCAATTTCACCTAAACCATTGGAACAAGGAGAAGGGCTTAGAGAGTATCTCTATCCCAATCTCCAACTCAGTCAAGACATGTCTGACTTGGTGGGACAGCAACGTCAGACTTCGAGAAGGTTTTTCTCTTGCGATCAAGAACCCAAAACATGTGTTGTATTCAGATGCATTGGATTTGGGTTGGGGAGCACCACTGGACAATCTGGAATGCTCGGGTCTTTGGTCCACGGATCAGAAGAAACTCCATATAAACTGCAAGGAACTTCTGGCGGTCCATCTAGCTTTAAAGAGTTTCGAGAGTCTGGTTCAGAACAAGTGGTAGAGGTGAATGCAGACAATACCACGGCCTTAGCGTATATCTCAAAACAAGGAGGGACTCGCTCTCACTCCCTTTTTGTCACCGCAAGAGACCTCCTCATTTGGTCAAAGGCAAGAAACATCTCTCTTTTGACGAGATTCGTGCAAGGAGAAATGAATGTCTTAGCGAACTGCCTCAGCAGAAGAGGACAAGTCATCTCCATGGAGTGGACGTTGCACAAGACTGTGTGCGAGAAGCTATGGATGACATGGGGTCAACCCACCATTGATCTATTTGCGACTTCACTGACAAAGAGGCTCCCAACTTACTGCTCTCCAGTTCCAGATCCAGAGGCAGCCCACATAGACGCTTTCCTGCTGGACTGGTCTCACTTAGACATTTATGCCTTCCCACCATTCAAGATCCTAGACAAGGTTCTTCAAAAGTTCGCTTCTCACGAAGGGACCAGGTTGACGTTGGTTGCTCCCCTCTTGCCGTCGAGAGAATGGTTCACAGAGGTTCTTCTATGGCCGGTGGACATTCCAAGAAGTTTACCGTTACGGATGGATCTCCTGCATCAGCCTCTTGTAAAAAGATTTCATCAAAGTCTCCCCGCGCTTCGTCTAACTGCCTTCATTCTATCGAAACTCTCTAGAGCTCGTGGGTTTTCGAAGGAGGCAGCTAGAGCGATCGCAAGAGCTAGAAGGTCCTCTACCATCAGGATCTACCAATCCAAATGGGAGGTATTTAGAGACTGGTGCAAGTCCTCCTCTATTTCCTCTTCCAATACCACTGTAGCACAGATTGCAGACTTTCTACTTTATCTTAGAAATGATCGCATCCTTTCTGCCTCGACTATTAAAGGCTACAGAAGCATTTTAGCTTCAGTTTTTAGACATAGAAATTTAGATCTGTCTAATAATAAAGATCTTCAAGACCTTCTCAAGTCTTTTGAGACTTCCAAGGAGCGTCAGATCACTACTCCTGCTTGGAATTTGGACGTGGTCCTTAAGTTCCTTATGTCTGAAAGGTTTGAGCCGTTGAATTCAACATCACTCAAAGATCTTACACTCAAAACTCTCTTTTTAGTGAGCTTGGCTACCGCAAAGAGTTAGTGAAGTATATGCCTTCAGCAAAAATATCGACTTCTGCTCTAATAAAGCAGTATGCCCGCTTCAACTTGGTTTTTTAGCCAAAAGAGAACGGCCATCTCGTCCGTGGCCTAAGTCGTTTGTACTTCCCAGTCTATCTGAAATTGTTGGGAACAAAATTGAAAGAGTCCTGTGCCCTGTAATAGCTCTTAAATTTTATTTAGTTAGAACCAAAACGCTGCGAGGCAATTCAGAGGCTTTATGGTGTTCGGTTAAAAAGACCTCCTTACCGATGTCGAAAAATGCGTTGTCATATTTTATTAGACTTTTAATTAGAGAGGCTCACTCTCATTTAAGTGATAATGAAGTTAGAGCGGTGGCAACTTCAGTAGCGTTCAAACAAAATAGATCCCTTAGAAGCATTATGGACGCAACCTTTTGGAGGAGTAAATCTGTGTTCGCTTCACATTATTTAAAAAATGTCCAGACTCTTTATGAGGGCTGCTACATGTTGGGACCATTCGTAGCAACGAGTGCAGTAGTGGGTGAAGGTTTTACCACTACATTCCCTTAATCCCAATATCCTTTTTCTTCTCTTGAAACTTTTAATTTTTTGGGTTGTAGCCTACGTGGAGACTAAGAAGTCTTCCGCAATCTTTTGATTTGGCGGGTGGTCAAACTTGTTTCTTGAGAGCGCCCAGATCAAGGGTATTGATGAGGTCCTGTTATAGGGGTGTTCACCCTAAATATAACAGCTCCTAGAAGTCTTTCAGCACCCTGAGTGGAACGCTGGGCTTCATAAGGATAGCGGACTAATGAGGCAGAGTAATCATAAGAGTCAGCTTCCTTATCAGATACATATACTTAAGTTTGTTTTTTGGATAATTGTCAAAAACTCTTGAGCTTATATTCCTTTAATGTTTTAATACTGGTCTCTACCCTCCACCAAGGGTGTAAATCAGCTACATATATATCCACTGGCTAAGTTAAATATTTAAAAATGATATTTTCAATTTAAAATAAATTTTTGAGTATACTTACCCGGTGGATATATATAATATATGATAGAGACCCTATGGACTGAGAAGAACTGAATTCCTGGGGAAATATTTGCGGTACCTGGCCGGCAGTCGGCGCTAGTGGTCACACCCAGCAACCACCACGGCGATCGCTCGCGAGTTTTTTTAATCTGTCGACCGTCGGAGACGTAAGCTACATATATATCCACCGGGTAAGTATATTCAAAAATTTATTTTAAATTGAAAATATCATATTGCACCATTCTGCTGTAATTTTACATATTATTTAGGTAGGGATGTAAGATTTTGATGTTTACTAATACCCAATGCACTGGTAAAGATTTATCGTGATATCAGAGTCAGTAGTGAAAACGTATGGTTCATGTTTGTAATTAGTATAAAGAATATAGAAGAAAATTTGTAGTTTTAAGTCTTTGGAATGAAATGAAGCCACTGGAGTATGGTACCTGTGTTGCCATACCTAATGAAGTTAGATTAGATTAAGCTACTGTACATCCAAGTAGTGTTTGTTCCGGCATAAATACAAACCCTTCGCTATTTATAGGAGTATTACTTTCGGCGTAGCTGAAAGACCAGCCACGATAATTTTAGTGATGGATAACTATCCCATCCACTAGGTAGCGGGTGGGGGTTGGGGTAGACTGGCTACTCCACTTACTCACACGTCTCGGCTGAGTAACCACTTTACTTTATGGCTCAGTAGAGGACTGACATGCTGCCTTTCTCTCCCTCAAAGACTTGCCTTGGTTGTTTTTCTATTTAGTTTATTCTTTAGTGTGTTTTTTTATATACATATATACGGTATGCATGTATATATGTTTAAATGGAAACATACTTGTATGTTGTTGAATACTTGTAACTTTAATTAAAGTTGACAATGTATCCGGTGGTCTCCGTCATAAGGGAGTTGTCATTGTGTTGATACTACTACTACTACTACTACTACTACTACTACCACCCTATCTTGCCCTCCCCCCCCACCTCCCTTGCATGGATGACCGTCGGTTCCTCAACACTCCCGTGTATTTGTTTTAGTACTTGAGTTGAAGTTGAAGTTGAATAGTTCATGTTAAGCAGCGGAGTTATGAAATGTAATTCATCACAACATTTATTTACTTTTCTAACGGATAGCAGCGACGTAGAAAGCAAGGCCGATGGCTTCGGCCAATCCGGTCAATGTCCTGTGCTTTTTGTGGCCGATCATGAGCTGCCCACCTTACAAGGTAGTACTCTTTGCCGACCTTCAACTTGAACAAGGCTTGTTGATGGGAAGCCCAGTGCTACTAGGAGGTTCGCCTCCTGGGGTTGGGGAACCTTCCCTTACGAGGGAGTGTTAACCTTCCCCAGAGTTGGGCTGCAACCCCCCACCTTCCAAAGGAGAGCTTCCCTACTTCAGCCGTTCAGCAACCTTCCCTCTTTTGGGAAGAATTGCTGACAGCTCGACGAGATCTGTGCTTCTTCCCCATGAGCTGGTGAAAAGCAAGTTCAAGGCTTGTTCCTCCTTTGGGGCACTTCTCTCTCATTCGTGAGAGATTATATTACGCCTACACTTTTCCCCATAGAGCTGGGAGAAAGCTTGCCTTAGGCGATGTCCTCCTTCGGAGAACTTCTCTCTCGTTTGAGAGAGAGATTGTTCAGGGACCAACATATTTCGTACGCCTATGCTTTTTCCCTTAGGGCTGAGAGAAAGCTTGTTCTAGGCGATGTCCTCCTTCAGGAGAACTTTCCTCTCGTTTGCGAGAGAAAACTTATGTTCAGCCTTTGTGTTCGAGCTGCGGGTTGTCGCAGGCGCTGCAGCCCGTCGGTCAGGCCTTGAGTCTGTTTCCGACTCTGAGGAGTTTGCTCATCCACCAGGGGCGGTGGCAGAGCTTTCTCTGAAGCAGGTTTCCCCTTTCAGGCGAACGAGTCTCGTTCTCAAGAGAAGACTGCCTCTGGGCCTCGGTGGTCCCCCTTACGCTTATGGTTCTCCTCCAGGGGTGGAGCGTTTGCCTTGTCTTAAGCCACGTCCTCCTTCAGGAGAAAAAACCTTCCTTGCGAAGGAGGTATCTTAAGAGCTGGATCAGTCTCCCCCTCGGGAGAATTCTGCTCTGCGTTCCTCTGTGGAGGATCGTAGGGTGAAAGGGTTTGTGATCCCTCTCCATCCTCGACGTTCTCCTCCTCGTGCTCTGAGGAGACGTCTTTTTGGACCTGCTGGTTCACCTCGCGGTGATCGTGAGCCTGCGGGTTCTCATGACCTTAGGAGTCCTTCGGGCCTCTGTCGTGTTGGACTTTAGAGTTCACGCGACTTGGAACCTTTGGGTTTCAGTTACGCTGAGCCTTCGGGCTCTCGTAACGATGGTTACACTGAACCTTAGGGCTCTCGTACCATCAGTCACACTGACCCTTCAGTGTCTCGTGACAAGTAAACTTCGGTTTCCAGTTGCGCTAACCCTTCGAGTCTCACAACACAGGTTACACTGAGCCTTCGGGCTCTCGTGCCTTTAGGCACGCTAATTCTTCGGGGTTTAGTGGCAGGGAGACTGGTTTTTCTGTTACGTTGACCCTTCAGGGTCTCATAACATCGGTATTGTGTAGCCTGTAGGCTCTCGTGCCGAACCCCATCATCATCAAGAGTTTAACTCTTATGACAGTCTTTTTGTACTCTCGTTGTGTAGAGCGTTCGCGCTCCCGCGACCAGCTCTACACGGAACCTTCCGTTTCTCTTAACAGGGACTTCTCTCCTCGTCGCGCAACCTTTAGGGGTTCATGCCATCACACTAAACCTTCTGGTTCTCGTGACCCTCTTCATCAAGAGTTTTACTCCTATGACAAGAGAGTCTTTGGACTCTCTTAGCAGGGACTTCTCTCCTCGTCGCGTGACCTCTATGGTTCACGCTATCACACTGAACCTTTTGGTTCTCGTGACCCTCATCGCAAGAGTTTTACTCCTATGACAGTGTCTTCGGACTCTCGTCGCTCGGAGTGGTTGCGCGCGACCAACTCTACGCGCGTGGCCATCATCATCAAGAGTTTTACTCTTACGACAGAGAGTCTTTAGACTCTCATCGTGCGGGTGTTCACTTGCGTGCGACCATCGTCATCAAGAGTTTTACTCTTATGACAGAGTCTTCGGATTCTTTTCGCACTTAGTGTTCGTGCGCGATCAACGCTATGTTGAACCCTCAGGCTCCCGCAGCCCACTTCCTGTTTCCATCCAACAGGAGTTAGCGAAGAGGTTTCTCGCCACGCGAGTACTGACAGAGCGCGCGATTGTGGTTCATGACCCTTTGTTGCTCTCCCACCTGGATTCCATGTCTGGACCCAACTCTTTCTCGCGCTGCGTCACGCGACAAAATAGTGTCATGCAACGCTTTCCAAGCGCCAGCGCTTGACGTTCTTACGTCTCAGTCGAGAGAGGGTTCTAACGGTTTGCCATCCTCGGGGAAATAAATTCGCCTCTCTTCGGTGGTTACCTCGTCCTCGGACGAAGTACCATCTCCTTTTTTGACTGCAGAGGGTAACACTCCTGGAAGAAGAGCCACCCATCAGTCTCTCCAGTCTCATAGGCCTCCATCGCCTCGAAGACAGCAGTCGCCCACGCGACAATGCCCAGATCCAATCCCTAAGGGTAGTCCTGTGTCGTTCTTGCCTGCTGGGAAGCCTCCCACAGGCAAGAAGGTTCAGAAACCTGCTGAGGTTCCTAAACCCTGTGGGATGCCTGCTGCCTAGGGGTTTCCGTCTCCCTACAGATAACTATGACAGTTCCTTTGGGTTCTGATCATGTTTTTGGTTGTGTGAACTCCGGTGGGTTCACATGATATGATTCCTGAAGATTCCATCAGGAATTAGCGAGAAGAATTCCTGCGGTTTCTCATCACAATGATCCCTCAGAGTCGCACAAAATATTTACAATCCCATAAGGTCGTGAGAAAGAAATTCGCGAAATAGATTCAGAACCCTAGGTACTCGTCGCTCCGAATCTCTCGGTTCCTGCGATCCACAGTTGTGTTCTGAAAACTCTATGGTCAACCTTCCCTCCCTACGGGATGGGTCTTCCAGTGTAGCGTGACGTGTTACGTCACTCTACACTCCCAGCTGATTATGATGTCAGCCAAGCTGGTCTCGGCAGCACCGATCCTTTCGTTTTCGAATGAACCACTGACATCTTCCTTCCACCCTCCTACTTCGAGCGGTTGGGTTAGCAGGCCGCTTGTGATCCTTTCTTGTTATCAAGAAACCCTCTACTTCCAGGACGGAAACTGGTGGGGAATGAAAATTTTTTACATTCCAGTTCATTTCCCCTGGCAGGCCTTGCCTGAATTAGACGGTAGTTTTCTCACTAGCGAGAAAGCGTTCAATGGCAACTTCTTCGGGTAAGTGAAGCAAACCCCCACATATGAGACTTCACCCTTTTTGGGTGTTGTTAAAACTTCACAAAGCTAGTAAGCCTTCCCGGAGCATGCGTTTTATCTAAGACAAAATCGTGAGGTTTTTGTCATAAACTCGGGTTCTACCGTTTGATTGAGTCTGCCGTATCTTATTGTATCTCAGGTACGACGACTTAATGTTTTACACGATAGGCTTCTGAGACTTTTTATTCTACCCTTACAGGGTTTTTGTCTCAAGCAATTAGTACCAAAGGGGCAGTGTTAGCTTACGTTTTAGAATGATAGCAACAGTCTGGGCAGCTTTTCATTGTTTACGAACGTTTCAAACCCCGCCCACAGGGAACCAGACATCCGCCCCTACCCAAGTTGAAATGATCACTTCTATAACTGTATATTTTGTTTGAGTACATATGTGCTCTTATTCAAAAAATTACTACAGCTAGTCAACGATCAAAATTTCCTTGGGCAATAATGTTGCGATTCGTCGCACATACATTATTCCTGCGAGCGGATTTGTTGCAAAAGTTTCCTGAAGGCAGAGATTACGCATGCGCTAGCGCAGACGGGCAAGTACATATGCGTCCAAGCGATCTTTCTGCCAATAAGGGCTATATACATCTTGGAATTAGAACTCCGTTCTGTTACGTTGTACTGTACTGTATAGCTATATCCCTTACTGAAACCAGGTTATTCAGTACATTACTTGGCTACTGTACTGTAACCAGACATACGGCATTAACATTCTGCCTTCTTAAAGGCACTTCTTCCTTTCTCCCGATTCGTCGCACATACATTATTCCTGCGAGCGGATTTGTTGCAAAAGTTTCCTGAAGGCAGAGATTACGCATGCGCTAGCGCAGATGGGCAAGTACAAATGCGTCCAAGCGATCTTTCTGCCAATAAGGGCTATATACATCTTGGAATTAGAACTCGTTCTGTTACGTTGTACTGTACTGTATAGCTATATCCCTTACTGAAACCAGGTTATTCAGTACATTACTTGGCTACTGTACTGTAACCAGACATACGGCATTAACATTCTGCCTTCTTAAAGGCACTTCTTCCTTTCTCCCGATCGGAAGTCTTTGTCTCCTACGATGACTTTGACCGGAAAATTCTCATAAGCATATCTGTTCCCTAGTAGGGAACATTCAATACTTAGTTTACCGATCGGAGACGGAGAAGTAGGAACGTTTTCATCCTAAGAAGGAGGAATCTCCGTTACGAACGTCTTAAACGTTCTCCAACTGTATTCCGGACATGACTTTAGGTTGGGCTACGCTGTATGCTTGTCATGCTCATAGTTCGGTGTTACTACTCCGTAGTAGATTTGTGCTTATTACCCATCCTACAATAGATTGAAGATACATTTCAATCTCTTCTTAGGGTTGGTTGGATGCGTTCAGAAATTACCGACCGGTCTCCTATCCGGAAGGCGATCTCTATGGAGATTCGCTCTTATAATATAAGCTGTACTGACTAACGGGTTTACTGTTTGGTATCGCTCTTATTATGCCATCCCCCACTAGATTGGTGGCAGTTGGAGTGAGGACAGGCTGCTCCCCTTCATTGCAAGAACGTGCAAGTAGTTGCACTTCTCCACATCACCTCGAGATGCATTTATTGCAATGCAAGCTCCCCCCCCACCCTTACTGGACGAACCGCGGAAGGTGGGTGGCAGATGAGAGCTTCTGCAAAGAGGCCAGTCTTCTTGTCTCCCCTCAGGATCTGATGCTCTCTTCGGATGCATCAAAAGAGTGGGGGGGCATATGCCGCACCATTCCATCTTCGTCAGTTAGCCAGATTCAGAAAGGTACCAGTATTTATCTCTTGGAGAACCATCTAGCAGTAGGAAGCCTCAGTTGGACAGAGGACAGCTAGGTGCCCCCATCCGCTCGCATCATTCTTGGTACAAGAATGTGCTTGCAGATATGTACAGGACCACTCAGATAGTGGGCTCCTAGTGTCTTTGAATCATCTTGTAGCCAACAAAGAACTTTGTGGGGTCCCCCAACTGTGGTCATGCTCGCAACGGCCCTGAACTTCAGGCTCCCGCTCGACCGTTATCCAGTCCCGTAACACCAGGCCTTGAACAAGATGTATTCCAAGATCGGTGGGGCAGCTTAGAGATGTACACTTTTTCCCCCATTTGGTCTGGTGAGAAAGTCCTCAGCCAAGTCAGGATAAGCCAGATCTTATCAATGACTCCTATAGCTTCGCTAAGGCATCTCGCAGAATTGTTCCCGGACCTTCTGCAGCTCCCTACGGAGTTCCTAGGGATCTTCCTCCACGACACAATCTTCCGAGCACGCCAACACTTTCGAAAACTGTAGCTTTGCTTTGACTTCACGCCTGGAAACGGTCCTACACCTCCTCTCTCAAAGAGTCCTTTCGCAACGAGTTGCGGAAAAGATGTCCTGACACCTCAGACACTTTTCAGCATCAATCTTCCAGGCGAAGTGTTCAGTCCTTTATGACTGATGTCATGGAATGGGGTTCTCTCCTGATGCCTTTACTCATACAGAGTTTGAGGTAATTTGTCCCTTTTCATATCTCAACCTTCTCCTGGGAACGCTGTTCGGGTCCTTCAGTCCCTGAGGACCCCTCTCTACGAACCTTTATGCCAGGCAACAGATTGATTCCTTACATGAAAGAGTGCCTTTCTACTCACTTGGGCTTTGACGAATAGAGTTAGTGAGTTGTATGGTCTATCTTCTGATGTCTCCTACTGTAGGAGAGGGAGAGAAGTAATCCTCAGCGGCATCCCTGAGTTGATTGTCTTCGTTCGATAACCGAAGACCCTTTCAACTGAGGTTTTACCCAGTGAGGAGTCTGTGGTCTTGCCTTAAGAGAACAACACCAGTTCGCCCCTGTGTGTCATCACTTGACCAGCACGGGGAAGGTCAAGAGGAGGATCAAGGATTTCCTTTCCTTCTCGTATCAGAAGGCTATTGAGTTTGCTCTCAATCTAGACCCTCCTCCATCCTAGGACCCAGAGCTCCTAGCGTTAGTGGTGTTGCTATGTCCCTGGCATTCAGGAAACTACTCTGCGGCGCAGATACTGTAAGTGGGCATGTGGAAGCGTCGATCGACCTTCACGGCCCGCTACCTGCAAAGATGTAACCCACAAGAACATGGAGACCTTTTCCATTGGTCCTGTTGTGGTCGCACAACAAATGGTCTAAACACCTCCTTGATGGACAAGTAGCAGAGGGTTGAGGGCTTAGGTTACCCTTAGGTTACCTTCTCCCCTCTTGGGAAAACAGCTCTGCAAGCCTCAGCATAGCTGACCTCGCCTCGCTGCAGGTAAGACTCTTTTCCCTTGTGCCTCCTAAGTATAGAATAATACTTTGATACGTCCCCAATACCTTGTTGAGGGAGGGTATTGGGTAAGTCTTAAGAAAAATAGATTTTGTACTAGAGTTCCTATGTTAAAGACAAGCCACACTGTTAGTTCCACTCACACACAAGCTCCTGCAGGCCGCTATCAGTCCATTACCTCATATCGGCACTTGATTTTAGTGAGCGTAGGGTTCCTTCTACTATCGATCACAGACCGCAATAGAGGTTCCCGGGTCATGACCAAGGCTAGTTGGTGAGGACTTTCTCCCTCCTAAGAGTAAGTCGCCCCTATAAATAGAGGAGGGTTTGTATTTACGCCGGAACAAATAACAAATTTGGAAGTAATTTGTATTTTTCCTAGTATACAAACCTGGAGCTATTTATACAAATTGGCCTGCCACCCTGTACCCCGACAAGTCCTGCCATAAAGCAAAGTGGTTACTCAGCCGAGAGATGTGAGTAAGCGGGGTAGCCAGTCTACCCAATCCCCCACCCGCTAACCAGTGGATAGGGTAGTTATTCCTCACTAAAATTATCATGGCTTGTCTTTCAGCTACGCCGAATGTAATACCCCTATGAATAGCTTCAGGTCTGTTTACCAGGAAAAATACAAATGTACTATACTGTGCCCTACCTGACCCAGGTAGCCCAAATTATAGCATGAAGTACAGGAGTGCAATACTTTTAATTAACCATACTGTATGCTGCATCTATTCCTACTTGAATACATTCCTTTCTGTTGATAGGAGCCTCGTAAGGCTGGTAGTGCCATCAGTAGTTAATTTTAGGCAACGATCCTTCGGCCCTTAGCTGCCTTTGCTTTGTATCCCTCTATTACTCCATTCTTGCTTCCTTTCTTTTATCTTACTTTCAACCTCTTCTAACTTTTACCTCTTCTGTTCCAACGCAAAAGCGAAGCATCTTTATTTAATGGGATTGTGATTTCTGTGAAAGTTGAATGGCTGTTTAAACTTTTAAAAAGGAGATTATAGTTGCTGGCTGCCCACCCACCAGTCAGAGCTACCCTTGCTTTGAATTTCTCCCAAGCTGAAACGCCAGTTAAGGTTGGAAGTAGTGAGCAATTTGGACTGCCAGGAGAAGTATTTTAGATTTGTACATGTCCAAGCCTTTTGGAGTAGTAATTGGCAGACATGCAGGAGGGTCACCATTTTAAATGCGTAACCCTCGATGTTTTTGTGTAGACAAGACAGGTCGAGAATCCCTCTTCTCACTGGGGAATCTTTCTTTGATATGCTGAATAGTCTGCCTGGAGTTTTTAAAACCTAAACTTTTCTATGACTTTTGTTCCTGTACATACTGTAATAAAAACCTAAGACGTTTTAATAAGAGTATGACTTCAGCGAAGCTGGAAACAGTCTGTTTAGCTATTAATAAAGTAATTACAGCTGGCTGTGGGGTGGCACGGAAGCCCTGCCCACCCAACAGGTTTTATTATTATTATTACTAGCTAAGCTATAACCATAGTTGGAAAAGCAGGATGCTATAAGCCTAAGGGCCTCAACAGGGAAAAATAGCTCAATGAGGAAAGGAAATAATATACTACAAGAGAAGAAACAATTGAAATAAAATATTTTAAAAACAGTAACTACATTAAACTAGATCTTGCATATGTAAAATATAAAAAAAAATTCAAAATAAACAAGAGGGAGTTAAATAAGATAGAACAGAGTGCCTTAATGTACCCTCACTTTGACTGTTCCAACTGTAGAGCATAAATGTACTTTCTGGCACTCTAATTAGAAATATTAATAAACATTACAATAGGATAATTTATCTAGCCCTGAATCTACAAAAATGGCTGATTTTTAACCACATTGGCAACCCTGCTACCTCCTATTATGTCCCCCTGTTGGCAACATGGCTGCTCACTCCCCTTTGAAAATCTGTTGTTACTGAGCGCTCGGGCTGTAAACAGCTCGAGACCTCTGTTGAATTGTCAATTCCATGTAGACCAGAGAACAATCATTCTTCTGGAATTTATTGGTTCTTGTGTAACACTAGTTACTTTATTAGTGTTTGTGATATACTTATGTAGATTTTCATTGATATGCATAATTTTTTTTGTACAACATGACTAAAAATGTTCTGTATCATAGAATAATTCTGCATTCACCTTCAAATTTGGTTAGGAACTGCTAATACAGTACCAGGTAAGTAGCAGGGAGTATGAATCATGTGATTAATTGTACTCATTGCAAAGGTAAGGCATTTGTTTTGCTTACTGTGGTACTTGTGTTGAGCTTGGTAACAGTACTACAGTATAGCAAATGGTTGCTCTTGTTAAACACTTAAGTCCTTACTTTGCATAGGACTCTTAAGGAAAGAATGTCTTTGCTTAGTGTTGAATTTAGCTTCAGGCTGCAGAGTTTGCATGGTCAACGCCCATTCCCCATTGAAATCACTACTTGCTCGTGGTTATAACAAGGACTTCCACTTATTCCAACTTTTCAAATATCTTTTTGGAAGGGTTTGTATTTTTAACTGTTATGGTTGCTATACCTTTTTGTTTCCTCCCACTCACTAGTTTTTTACTCCTTTGAGCCAAGGTTTTTTTTTTTTTTTTTTTTTTTTTTTTTTTTTTTTTTTTTTTTTTTTTTTTTTTCCCAAGTTAGTTACAGTAAATAGACAAATTCATTTCAGTGAAAGTTTTCAAAATGACAGAAAATTTTTTAAAGTTTGCTTTACTAGGATGTCTGATAGCTTGTCAATGGGGGAGAGAGAAAAGTAATAATGCAGTTAGAGACCTCGGAAGTCAACGATTCCTTCTTCTCCTGTGGAGTACAGGCCAGGCTTGGCCTCAGTCCATAAAGATCTCACTCCAAAGGGATGGAGGAATCATCACTTATCCATGTTGATCTTGCTACTTTAGGGATAAGAGAGGAATTTGGGGTGCGGGAAGGTTTCCTTCCTCCTGATGCTCTCCCCTTCACAGCAGAGATGGGGAACCCAGAATCTAGTCAACCTTACTCAGAGGTCTTACACTCATTGGAGAGTTGAATGAACTTGGAGAGGCAGCCATGGAACTTACCTAGGGAGGGATGATGGCGAGTGATTGACTTTGAGTAAAGTCTTCTGGCTGTGGAACATAGGCCTCTGCACCTTGTGGGATGTCTATGCCATGAGGAACTTCAAGCATTTGCGACCATCCCAGAACCTCAGACCCTGAAGTGGGATGTGACTAATGTTTTCAAGTCTCTTATATGTGCCCCATACTATCCTTTAAGATGAGAGTCCGGCAAAGACCTGATTCTCGTCGGTCTTCCGGCTTGCCATAGTTATGGCAAGCGTTTGGAATCTGGTATGTCATTAGTCATTCCGAAGGATGGAAGGTCTCCTTAGTTTGTTTCCGAGTTCATAACTAAGACTCGGTTCCGTTTGATACCGGGTTTGAATCCATCTCTTCTTAGTAAGCCGAATGGAACCAGAACAACTAGCTTTTCTGTTACATCAGGGTGCCAACGGTGCTATCGTAAGTGGACTTGGTACTCTATTTTTAAATATCATAGATTTTTCTTAGCACGGGTATGCTAAAGAGAAAGTTATCCAAGAAAACTTCTTTTTACACGAGACAATTAGTTGTGCCTATATTTTAACCTGAGAAGGGTTGGAGGTCCAACTGGGGCAAGGGCTCATAAATTAAGGGATAAAGAAAGTGTCTTTCCTAGCACTAAGAAGAACCTGTCTGTGGTTCAGATATTAAGATAGGAGTCTGTTTAGATTTTCTTTTTATCTCCCACTACTTTCGGGATTATATACCGAGGTAACGAGTACCTTTAACCTTGTTCTTGTGGTGATTGCTCGATAGGTTATGTAACCAGCCTAGCTCTCACAAAACAAGATACATCTACAGTAATCTAGAAAGTGGTTTTGGTACAAGCCTAGAAGGAAACGTAAAATGACATATACAGGTACTTTTCTTTCTTTTCCCTCTCTTGGTGGTGTCGTAGTTGTGGTCACTGTGAGCTAGACTAGTTATAAGATACAAGTAACCTTTTTATTTCAAACATTTAAACTTACTTGCTAGTTATATAATGATAGCTTTATTCTTCTGTCCGGCAGAAAATTCAAAACTCGCAGCAATCGCATAGATATGCCAGGTGTACACTAGCGCCACCACGGAGCTAGGTCGAACTATCCCTCCTAGTATCAGATTTTCTTCTGCTGCCATATTGGCAACGGCTTTGGAAATTCACTCGCCGTTTACCTGGAATTAACAGTGGTCTTGGTGATGTACAGTTGTTTTTTTGTTTGACTTTCACCATTATTGGACTCGCTATCGGATTCTCTTGAATACCTATTGAATTTGGATTATTTGGATTATTTTTTTACCCCTGCTGGATTTTGATCTCCCTATTTACTTTTCAAAATGGCTGACCCCTCCCCTTCATATAGGAAGTGTGTGAAAGGGTGTAAAATTAGGCTTCCAAAAGCTTCTGTTGATCCCCATACAATTTGCATTAAATGTAGGGGTAAAATTTGTATTTTTGAAGATCGATGTCAAGAATGTTCTGAATTATCCGAGTGTGAGTGGTTGGCTTATGAACGCTACTCTCGTAAACTAGAAAGAGATAGAATTAGGCGTAGATCGAGAGCAAGGGATTTATCATTTTCTAATGTCATTGAACCCAATTCTTCCCCTGTAGTGGTAGATCCTGAACCTAATTCTGTTCAATCTGAGCCTACAATGAAAGATATGACAGCGATCCAGGCTCTTGGTTCAAGGGTGTAATCGCTAGCAGTGGACAGAGACCAAATTATGTCCGAGGTTAATCAACTTAAAAGTGGTAATATTAAAAGTGCTATTGATGTGGAGGGTGCGTCAGCGCATTCTGGTCGTTCACCTAGCCTTAGACCTCTTTCAAGCTCCCGAACCCATGGGAGAAGTAAAGTTGAGCGGCGAAAGGGAACGAGAGGCGACATCAATCGCGCAGACGTACCTTCGAGCGTTCCTGTTGTCTCGATGTCACAGATCGCTCACCCTCGCCATGGGAAAGGTGAGGTTAGTTTTTTATCCTCATCCTCAGATGAAGCTATGTATGGCAAAGTCTGGCGTCAGGCTTCCAGACCCCTTAAAAGAAAGGCGGATGAAGGGGCGCAGTGACGCAATCCTTCACCGCAAGCGCCTGGCTGTAGCCATTGGGATTTGCCAGAGCGTTTTCAATTGTCTGTTCAATGTTCTCCTAAACGTTCTAACAAAACATGGGAAATTGACAAGGGTATAATTCATACTGAGTCAGAGCTTATTCCTGAGTCTGGTGTTACGGTACATGCATCACCGCTTCCATCAGACTGGATTCCATCTCCCAATTATGTGGAGCGTTTTGCGAGCGATGAAGAAGACGAATTCACAATGGAAGTTTCGACTCCTATTTCGTCTAAAGTTGATCCTAATTGGTCTATGCTGCTTATCATGAAGCAGCAACTCTCAACGCTTATGCATTCTTATCAGCCCACGGTCAGCAAAGCGTTGGTTCGTCATGATTCCGATTGTGACGCAATGTCGCACAGGCGGCCTACCTTTACACACGAAGTTGAGCGGGGTGATAGGACTGCTTCTACTAAGACTGCTAGTGCTCATAGGGTTTCTCTTTCTCTTGACAACAAACGTCAAGCGAGTGAGTGTGACGTTGAGAGTCATCATTCTAGGCGTGACGACAAGCGCCAGGCGCCTGAACGTGACACCGCGCGCCTAGCTAAGCGTGACTTAGAACAAAACGAATGTGACGTCGTATGTCAAGCAGACCATGACGCCAAACGTCAGTCGGATTCAGTACAGCATGCGCACGGACGTGACACCAAGCGCAATATTATTGAGCGCCAAGTAGGCAAACAAACTGAATGACTTGATCGCGCACACCACGCGGCTGACGCTTGTGCTCGCGAGCGGCGCCTTTCAGAACTACAGTAGAAGCGGTTACACCAGCTGGTATTATTTCGGAAGAGGATCAGGATGATCATTCCTCCCTGGATGAGCCATTGGACATTGCTTAGAGGGGGAAGGAAATAAAACACCACAACATTCTGTTGATCTCAAGAATATTATGTTGATTTTTTCAGAATTATTTCCTGACAGCTTTACTCCTGTAGCCCCTCGCTCTCCTCCATCGAGTTTACAGTGGGATTATCATAAAAAACGTCAAGGTTCACTAAGATGGTTCTCTCCCACTCTTCTAAGAGAGCATTAAAGTTGATGGAGAATTGGATGCAATCTAAGAGAGTTTCAGGAAAGACAAACTTCTCTTTTCCTCCAGCCAAGTTAGCCTCCAAGTCTAGCATATGGTATGAAACAGGTGGTGTCCTAGGCTTGAGAGTTCCTGCATCTGCTCAGGGCGACTTCTCGAGTTTGGTAGACTCTTCTCGCCACTTAGCTATGAAGAACGAAGATTTTATGGTCCATAACTGATTTTGACCATCTTCTCAAGGGCATATATAGAGCTTTTGAAGTTTTCAACTTCCTTGACTGGTCTCTAGGTACCTTGGGAAAGTAAGTTTCTGCTTTAAAGGACCCTGAGACTTCTAACCTTATCCATATAATGTCCTGCATGGACAAAGCTGTAAGAGATGGCTCAAATGAATTAGCAGCCCTATTCACAGCCAGAGTTGTTAAGAAAAGAGAAACTATGTGCCCTTTTCTCTCCATGGGAGTCACTCCGCTCCAGAGGTCAGAGTTGCTTTATGCTCCTCTTTCTCCTTCTCTTTTCCCTCAGGAACTAGTAAAGGAGGTGGCTGCTGCCCTTACTCAAAAGGCTACTCATGACCTGGTCTCTAAATCGGCAAGGAAGGTTCTTCCATCGTCTTTCTCCGCCCATGGGTTCAAGGAGGATTCTACCTTCCTCGCCCTCAAACAACAAAGTTTTTTCGTGGAAGGACCGTCGGTAGAGGCAGCTTCAGATTAGATAGAAGAGGTTCTAGGTCAGGCAGAAGCAGAGTCTGACTGCCTTCACCTTCAGACAGCAGTGGGGGCCAGGCTAAGCAATTTTTGGCAGGCCTGGGAGAAAAAGGGAGCGTACCCATGGTTCATCCTTGTGTTAAAGAATGGATACAAAATCCCTTTTATCTCTAAACCCCCGTTAATTTCAAACCCGGTGGATCTTTCTCCCAAATACAAGGAAGAATCAAAGAGGCAGGCCATGCAGCTTCAAATGTCTCTTTCTATAGAAGGCGGCGATAGAGAGGGTACGGGACTTAAAATCACCAGGCTTCTACAACAGACTGTTCCTGGTTCCCAAGAACTCAGGAGGATGGAGGCGAGTCCTGGACGTAAGTGCCCTTAACAACTACGTCCAGAAGACAAAGTTTGCTATGGAATCCCAGAGTACAGTTCTTGCGGCAGTAAGGAAAGGCGACTGGATGGTCTCATTAGACCTCCCAGATGCTTATTTTCATGTCCCAATTCACCTGAATTGCAAATGTTACCTAAGGTTTGTGTACAGGAAGGAAGTATTCCAGTTTCGGGCCTTATGCTTTGGCCTCACCACCGCCCCTCTAAGTCATCACAAAGATCATGATGAATGTGGCAAGCATGCTCCACTCAAGAGGCATCAGAGCCTCCTTGTACTTGGACGATTGGCTACTAAGAGCCCCCTCACTCAATCGCTGTCTGGAGGATTTGCGTCTGACAATGAGTCTGTCAGAGGAGCTAGGACTTCTGGTGAATTCAGAGAAGTCTCAATTGATCCCTTCCCAGAAGATCCTTTATTTGGGGATGGAGATTCACAGTCTGACTTTTCAGGTTTTTCCATCACCTGCAATGATACAGCTAGCTCTCCTAAGGCTTTGTGCCTTTCTAAAGAAGGAGTTTTGTTCAGTGAGGGAGTGGATGAGTCTTCTGGGAACCCTCTCTTCACTAGAACAATTTGTGTGTCTAGGGAAACTAAATTTACGACCCCTTCAGTTCCATCTCAATTGCCATTGGAACAAAGAGGACAGCCTCGACAAGGAGAGCATTCCTCTTACGGAACCAATAAAAGAGTGCCTTCATTGGTGGAACAACATAAACAGGCTCCAGGAAGGTCTCTCTTTGGAACAGAAGAGCCCAGCCCTTGTGTTGTTTTCCGACGCCTCGGACTCTGGGTGCGGAGCAACACTAGGAAAGTCAGAGATTTCGGGTCTGTGGACAAAACAACAGCAAAGTCTCCACATCAATCAAAAGGAGCTGTTAGCCGTCCTGTTGGCTCTCAAGGGGTTCGAGAAGTTAGTACTGAACAAAGTAATACAAATCAATGCAGACAATACCTCAGCTTTAGCCTACATAGCGAAACAAGGGGGAACGCATTCGAGGCCGCTTTACGAGATAGCAAAAACTCTTGTCGTTTGGGCACATCAAAGAAAGATATCCCTGTTGACAAGATTCATTCAAGGGGTAAAAAATGTGAGGGCAGACAGCCTCAGCAGGAGGAATAAAGTTCTTTCCAGAGTGGACACTGGATCTAGATGTATGCAAGAAACTTTGGCGGATTTGGGGCCGCCCTCTTATAGATATATTCGCAACCTCAAAAACCAAAAGACTAGAGAATTATTGCTCCCCAGTTCCGGATCTCGAAGTGTCACTCATAGACGCATTCCTGATGGACTGGTCACACCTAGATGTGTACGCTTTCCCTCCATTCAAAGTGCTGCACAAAGTACTGCAAAAGTTTGTGTCTCACGAGGGAACCAGATTGACTTTAATAGCCCCCTTCTGGACGTCAAGAGGTTGGTTCACAGAGGTACTGGAATGGATGGTGGATGTTCCAAAAAGCTTGCCATTGAGAATAGATCTTCTCAGACAACCCCTCTTGGCAAGAAACCATCTAAACCTCCCAGCTCTACGTCTGACTGCCTTCAGACCATCGAAAAACTCGCAAGATCTAGAGGATTTTCGAAGGAAGCAGCCAAGGCTATTGCTAGAGCAAGAAGAACTTCTACTATCAGGGTGTACCAAGCGAAGTGGGAAGTTTTTAGAGCATGGTGTAAAGCAAACTCAGTTTCTTCATCCAGTACCTCTATAGCTCAAATTGCCGATTTCTTTTTAGAGCTTAGAAGAAGGCACAATTTCTCCTCCTCAACCATTAAAGGGTACAGGAGTATGTTAGCAGCAGTCTTCAGGCATAGACATTTAGACCTCTTGAATAACAAGGACCTTCAGGATCTCCTTAGATCCTTTGAAACTTCTATGAAACATCAACAGGATTCACTAGCCTGGAATTTAGACGTGGTTTTAAAATTTCATATGAGTGACAGATTCGAACCTTTGAACTCTGCTTCTTTTAAAGATCTGACTTTAAAGACTTTATTTTTAGTAAGCTTAGCAACAGCTAAAAGGGTCAGTGAAGTTCATGCTTTTAGCAAAAACATTGGCTTTAGAAACGGCAAAGCTATATGCTCCCTGCAGCTTGATCTTCTAGCCAAAAATGAACATCCTTCTCACCCATGGCCAAAATCTTTCGAAATTGCTAAACTCTCTGATTTGGTGGGTGAGGAGCTGGAGAAGGTTCTTTGTCCTGTTAGAGCACTAAGGTTCTATTTAGTCAGGACTAAAGGTTTAAGAGGCAATTAAGAAGCTCTTTGGTGTGCAGTCAAAAAGGCCTGCTTTACCTATGTCTAAAATTGCCTTATCATATTTCATAAGACTTTTGATTAAAGAAGCTCACACATACTGTGGTGAGGAAGATCTTAAGCTCCTGATAGTTAAAACTCATGAAGTTAGAGCTTTGGCAACTTCTGTGGCTTTTAAACAAAATTGTTCTCTGCAAAGTATAATGGATACAACGTTTTGGAGAAGTAAATCTGTGTTTGCATCACATTATTTAAAACGTGTCCAGACTCTTTATGAGGACTGCTACACTTGGGTCCATTCGTAGCAGCGAGTGCAGTAGTAGGTGAAGGATCTACCACTACACTCCCTTAATCCCTAGTACCCTTTTCCCCTCTTGGAACTTGTATATATTTTTATGATTGGAGGAAATTGTTAGACAATCTTCCGCAATCTTTGACTTAGTCAGGTAGTCATTTGTTCCTTGATAGCGCCCGGAACAAGTCAGCTTCCTTAATAGGTACGAACCCTTAAGCTAGTTTTGTTTTAACTCTTAAGTGAAATTCCATTAATGTTGCTGTCTCTGACCCGCCACCAAGGGTGTCAATCAGCTATTATTATATAATGAGCGGGTAAGTTTAAATGTTTAAAAATGATATTTTTATAATAAAATAAATTTTTGAATATACTTACCCGCTGGTTATATAACTTAAAATCCCCCCCTTCTCCCCTCTAGAGACCTATGGGCATGGAAAATTTGATACTAGGAGGGATAGTTCGACCTAGCTCTGTGGTGGCGCTAGTGTATACCTGGCATATCTATGCGATTGCTGCGAGTTTTGAATTTTCTGCCGGATAGAAGAATAAAGCTATTATTATATAACCACCCTCTTAATGAGAGAATGCCTTGATGAAGTCATTGAGCTTCAGCACGGCATTTCACTCCCGTGCTGAAACTTGGTGACGGGCAAGAGGGCTCTCGAACTTGGGGAAATTACTCCCTCCAGTTTGAATCTAAATTTCTCTTTCACCTTTTTCTTTTTCTCAATATTACTTCGACCTTATCCTAATTTCATAAACTTTCTTTCGTCTTGCTTTCCAAACTCAATGAGTAAAATTTCCCTCATTATATATATGTGTATATATTATGTACATATATATTTATTATTTTTTTTTTTTTTTTTTTTTTTCCCCCTATGGCTTGGATGTTTCTCATCCATTGTAGGCCCGGCGTGGATGTTCATACATCCTATATTGCTGCCTGCTTTGATGAGTGGGAGGAGGTGTCACGGTTGGGAGGTATTTGCATGCAAAGCTATATGTGAGAGTATTGGATGATTTCAGCCATCCCGAAGATGGTTTGGACCTTTTTGGCGGAACTATTCTCAAGTGTTGGGTCTTCGGAATCCAGGGGGATCCAATGCTTGGGGTAGGACTCTCGGCTTTTGGCCGGAAGCCCGTCATTACAGATATGGGGAGGATGATTCCATAATTTCTTGGTCTCAGTCCTAACAGGCGGGTTCAGCTTACACCTGTGCCTCTATATCTGTTTTGATGCTATCCTTCGGGTAGGGTATGGAGTGGACCATCTGGGAAGTATACTCTCATTGTGCCGATAGTGGAAAGTGCAAATTTCCTTTCTGGCTTGTGATGGCCTAACATTCTCGAGCAGGTACATCTAAGTAACCCTTTTCTCTCTCTCTCTCGTCTAATGGATTCTTTAAGCAATGAACCCCCATCCCCTGGATACGCTGACTCTCCCCCGGCACTGTTGACGACCTCTGCTAATTCAATTAAGGAAAATTCTGTTGACGACTTAGGAACAAAAAAGGACCCCTCTACTAATGTTTCAAAACCAATTAAGTCGGGTAACAAAGGGAAACTAAGAATCCTTCATGTTACCCAATTCCAATAAATACTGATTATATGATATGATATATAAAGCATTTAGATGCTATGGAGTGATAAAAGAAATTAGAATGAAACTTGAAAAGGAAAAATGGCATTCATGGATAACTTATATTAATCATGAAGAAGCATTCAATGCAATATGTAACATCAATGATATCAAAATTAATAACCTAAATGTCATGGGTGCCCCTAAATGTCATGGGTGCCCTATGTGATAAGATACCAAACAGTTTGGATGTATATAGACCTGCTGACTGGTTTGAGAAAGATATCGATTTAACTATGCTCCCCCAAAGAAAGCCAAAACCACCAATGTGGCTTGTTGCCGAGCCTAAAGGGAGTAATGGGAATTATTTTAAAATTAGCAAACTAATTCAGAAGAAGGTAGGAACCATTGCACCAGGTGATATATCTCGCTTTGGGAAAAATAGCTTCCTAATCCATGCTAAATCATTCACGCAATCAGTAATACTGTCTAACCTTACGACAAACAGTGATGAGGATATGTTAGATGTCAAACCCCACCTAAACTTTAGTTACGGAAGGGGAGTAGTCTTCAATAAAGATCTTTACGAATTTACAGAAGAGGAAATACTAGCCATGTGCCCATTAACAGTGTGGAAAGTCCATAAGATTCCTGGGACGTCAATGATTATCCTTACTTTCCAGGATGCTGATGTGCCTTTCTACATCGATATTGAAAATGAAAGAATAAAAGTTCGACCTTTTAAACAAAAGCCCTTACAATGCTTCATATGTTTCAAATTTGGACATCCTTCTAAAGTTTGTAAAAATGAAAAAATGTGTAGCATCTGTGCCAGTCCCTATCATGGAGAGTGTACACTTGAGCCCAGCTGTTTGAATTGCAATTCAAACCATAAATCCACTGACAAAAGCTGCGAGATTTATAAGTTTGAAGAAGCAGCCCTCAACAAATCCAGTGTAGAACACATAAGTGTAGGACATGCCAAAAGACTACTGAAAAAACCTAACAGCTATGCAAATGCACTGAAATCAAGAGAAAATATACCACAGGAGACATCGAACCCACATAGTGCTGCCAGTAATTCCCAAAAAGGAAATACATCATCTAATGATAGTAGAGTTTTACGTGACAAGGTAAGCATATTGCCTTCCAAGGCTTTACCACTGTGTATTAAAACTGCAACACTGCCCACTTTTATACAAACTTCATCCCCCATTACCAACAATAGTACTAACCTCTCTCAGGCCATGTCCTTGCCTGATTTGATGGAAGTTCCACCCGAAACAAAGTTACCAGGTGCACCTGTGGTAGGGAAGGTGCAAAAACCTGGTAAATCCTCACCACTGATAAATAGGAAAAGAGAGAGACCTCCATCTCTCTCTCCACCCTCCATTAGAAACGTCAAGGTTATGACATCAAATAAATTTGATGTTTTGTCTGTTGATGTTTCTAATGGACCAGAAGATAAACTGAATAAATCAGAAATTCAAGTTGAGGTCCACCATCCACCTCAACAAATAGATCAAAAGGATACAAAGTAAAACACAAACATAAAACCCATTATAACAAGACCACCTCTGAAGAAACCTACAGGTAATAATGTTAGATTAAAAACTGCTAATGGGAAGACCTCATCCAAGATGTCTTCCAGAAATAATCCATAGTTTTCTCCTCCATTTTGCAATGGAACTGTCAGGGTTTGAGGGCCAAATATGAAGAACTTAAGCTCCTAATTCATGAGCATTCCCCCATAATTGTATGTCTACAGGAAAGTATGCTTGATTCTAACACTCCTAGTCCTCGAGAGTATGTTAGCTATCGAACACCATATAATCAACAAGCAGGGAGCCATGGCGGAAGTCTTGTATACATTCGTCGAGATGTTCCCCAAATACCTATGTCTATACGTACAACCCTGCAGGCAGTTGTTGTACAAATTGATATAGGGAGAAAATATACAATTTGCTCTCTGTACTTACCTCCAAATTATATTATTTTATATGATGACTTAGCAGAGGTCCTTCAACAACTCCCTCAACCATTTCTCTTACTGGGAGATATGAATGGTAGACATCCTTTATGGGGTGATATCCTAGCAAACACAAGGGGCAATATTATCTCATCAATTGTGGAGAATGAGGATGTGGGACTCCTTAATACAGGAGAGCCCACACACTTCCATGTTCAGACAGGTACCTTGTCATGCATTGACCTTTCAATTGCAAGCTCTAACTGTCTTCTTGATTTTGATTGGAGGACATTAGATGATTGGCATACTAGTGATCATGCACCAATCATTATAAACACCAACAATGGTCCACCTTTACAGAGATCGCCACGATGGAATCTTGACAAGGCGGACTGGGAAAAGTTTCGTGAGCTAAGCGAAATTGAGGGGGATGCTGAACAGGTTGAAAATATCGATGATGCCATAGACTTACTGAATGGAACTCTCCATACAGCAGGAGTCAATTCAATTCCCAAAACAACAGGGTTATTCAAACGACGACCAGTCCCGTGGTGGTCTTCAGAACTAACTGCCCTCCTCAGAGCCACAAGAAGATCTCTAACACGATTGCGTAGACTCCGAACTGATGAGAATTTAATTATGTACAAGAAATGTAGAGCACAGTTCCGTCGTGCCATGAAAGAAGCAAGGCGCCAGTCATGGATGTCTTTTGTTTCCTCCATTAACAGTAGAACACCACCATCTGCTGTGTGGAGGAAAGTAAAAAAGATAGCTGGCAAATTCACCCTCAACCCACCACCAGTGTTGAAGGTGAATGGTCAGTATGTAACTGAAGCAAATGATGTTAGCAATGCCCTGGCTAGTCATTTTTCAAATGTATCCAGCAAGTGTGTAGGAGCCCCTGGTCACCAGTATAGGAGCGTTGAAGAAAAGAAAATTTTAGATTTTGGAACAAGAAGGGAAGAGTCTTATAATTCTCCTTTCACTGAAAGAGAATTTGATTCCGCACTAGCTCATTGCAACGATACAGCCCCTGGACCCGATGGAATTCCATATGCAATGATTAAACATGTACATTTTAATACAAAGCTATTTATTTTAAGCATTATTAATAGAATATGGCATGATCATAGTTACCCAAGTGTTTGGGAACTAGCCATTATTTTAGCCTTTTTAAAACCCGGTAAAGACAAGTTTTTAGCAGCAAACTATCGTCCTATTGCATTGACATCTTGTTTATGTAAAATCATGGAGAAGATGGTCAATGCAAGGCTGATATGGTACCCTGAAATGAAAGGTATTTTATCACCGATTCAATGTGGATTCAGAAAAATGCACTCAACAACTGATGTGTTGATACGACTTGAGTCTTCTATTTGTGAAGCCTTTGCTTCCAAACAGCACCATGTTACAGTATTTTTTGACCTTGAAAAGGCATATGATACCACATGGAGATATGGTATACTTAAAACCATTCATGAAATCGGATTGAGAGGAGAGCTGCCACTATTTATTCTGGCATTTCTTTCACATAGAGTTTTTCAAGTGAGAGTTGGGGAAGCTCTATCAGAGAGTAAGTGCCAGGAAGAAGGAGTTCCTCAGGGTAGTGTGCTGAGTGTAACCCTTTTTGCACTAGCAATTAATGGGATATCCTCAGCCATTCCCCAGGATGTTCTCTCAACATTATTTGTGGATGATCTCTCCATATCATTTGCTGGAGCCAGAATGGCAACGGTTGAGAGAAAACTACAGCTCTCGATTGACAAAATTATCCAGTGGGCCGATATGAATGGATTTAAGTTCTCGACAAGTAAAACTACTATCGTACATTTCTGTCGTATCCGGGGAGCACATCCAGACCCGGATATATACATTAAAGGTCTACGGATCCTATGTGTATCGGAAACCAAAGTTTTAGGTTTGATATTTGACTGTAGACTTACATGGGTTTCTCACCTAAAAGCGCTAAAAGCTAAATGTGTTGAAGCTCTGAATATTTTAAAAGTATTGTCCCATACATCGTGGGGGGCAGACCGCAATACTATTTTTAAATTATACAAGGCCTTGATTTTTTCCAAAATTAGTTATGGTTGTGAGGTACAGTATACTCTTCAGCCACCCCAAGCCGGTTGAAAATATTAGATTCAATACATCATGCAGGTATTAGATCTACGGGAGCATTCAGAACATCACCTATCCCAAGTCTCCTTGTTGATGCTGGAGAGTTACCACTAGACCTTTACCGGATGTCTTCTATTCTTCGGTATTGGTTTAGATTGCAAAGACTCCCTAATTCTTTAGCCTTCCAGACTGCAAGCCTTGTAAGGCACCCAACATACTTTGAAATGCACCCAAAATCTCCTCAACCCTATGGCTTTCGGGTGAAACAATTATTAAACAGTCTGGATATAATTAGATGTAAGGTACTTCCATTCAAGGTATCATCAACGCCTCCATGGAAGTTACCAGAGATATCTTTTTGTAAATATTTTATAGGAGATAAGAAGAATGTCAGACCTAGAAGCCAGGTCTCTTTTTAATGAACATGTTAAAGAACATACTTTTATCTATACTGATGGCTCCAAATCTGATGCTGGCGTTGGATTTGGGGTACATAGTAATAGTTTTAATTGTAGAGGTGCACTTCCTCTGACCGCTTCCATATTTACTGCGGAACTGTATGGCATATTAACCGCTATTGAGAAAATAGCATTGGAGGAGGAGGGTAATTTTACAATTTTTAGTGATGCGAGGAGTGTCCTTCACGCTATAGAAGTTTTTAATTCTAATAACCCTCTAGTTTTAAAGATTTTAGAATGGCTTTTTATTATTGAACGGAGAGGTATAACAGTTCACTTTTGTTGGGTTCCAGCACATGTAGGTGTGTGTGGGAATGAGAAGGCAGATTTACTGGCTAAGAATGCTGCATCCGAGTTGCTGACAAGAAGGTACAGTGGAACCTCTACACACGAACGTATCTACATCCGAATTTTCCAACATCCGAAGTAAAATTCAAGCAAATTTTTGACTCTACACCCGAATTTTATTTCGACACACGAAGTAGCAATTTTCGTCGTACCGGTTGTATCCGAATTTTTCGACACGCGAAGTACAATTCGAACACGTTCCTACTCTACACCCGAATTTTTTTTTCGACACCCGAAGTAAACAATACTCGTATGCGTAGTCGGTGCTCATAGCGCCTGATGTGTTTTTTATTTCCGCCAATAGAAGGCAGCACTTCAACCTCGGAGGGACCCTCAATTAGCGTGGCTCTGGTCAGTCCTCTGTTCTCGTTGGCTTTATGTGGTTGTGCCCTGTGCGTTCTGCTATTAATTGTGTTTTAATCGTGATTTTTTACATTCATCCTTTTACGGTATTTTACGAAAATCATGGGTCCTAAAAGGCTTAGTTTCGCAAGTGGTAGTGGTAGTGGTGAGAAAAGGAATAAGGGAATGCTTTCTTTAGAAGTAAAGCAAGGAATTATTGAAAAGCATGAGCGTGGCGTCCGTATGAGTGAACTTGCAATAAGTTCCGCGCAAATAAAAGAGGTGTTAGGAAAATATCAAGACGTGGTCGACTTCATCGACAAATACCATCCAAAGAAATTGCAGGTTTGTCGTGTAGCTGCGCAGTTTGATGATGTTTCCCTAACTTATTTTCGAAACATTCTGAAAAGCTGTACCAAGCAACTTTCTATCGATAGCTTCTTTAAAAAAACTACGAAGCGAACTCGTGATGAAGAGGAAGGAAGTGGTTCAAAGAAAACAGCAAAGAGTGAAGAGAAAAAAATTCAATCAATTTTAAGTGTAGAGAGTGAAAGTGATTAAAATTAATCATCAAAAAGAAAAAAAGAAAATGTAAAAAAAAAATATAAATTATAAAAAAAAAAAGCTAAGTTATGTTAAAGTTCACTTAGTGTAAGTTAGAATAAGTTACGGTAGTGTACGTTTATCGTAGTTAACCTCTCTACCTCCTCGCCGCCCGTCCGTCTCCTCTCTGCATAGCAAGACTAACAACACCTGCGCTGGAGTTTCTAAGGTAAAGTGACGCTAAAAACCCGTTTCTTATTTATCATTTTTTGCTAATTCTTCTTATTTACATGTCTATTCTTCTTATTTACATGTCTATTATCTAATTTAGTGTTCATTATTCTCATGGGAAAATTATGTGTAGTAGTTTATTAAGAAGTTATCATAGGTTTTTGGGCTAAACCACGGATTAATCCTATTTCAATGTATTCTTATGGGAAAATTCGTTTCGACATCCGATCAATTTCTACATCCGAAGTTGGTTCTGGAACGGATTAAATTCGTATGTAGAGGTTCCACTGTATCCCATTGCCTGTAATGATTTCTTACCTGACATCAAGAAATTGGTTTGCAATAAATGGCAACAGCAATGGGATAGCCTAGATGGGAATAAAATGCGAGAGGTAACAAATGTTATATCTCCTTGGAGGTATAATATGATGCCCCGAAAATGGGAGACGTCTCTTTGTCGTCTCCGTATTGGTCACACTCTGTTGACACATGAGTTTCTGCTGAAGGGCCAACACCAACCGTATTGTGACAACTGTTTAGTACCTCTAACAGTAAGGCATTTGTTGACCGAATGCCCCAATTACAACATCTTGCGGAATAGATATTTGTTTGAGGCTCGAGGCGAGGGTGGCAGGTTCATCCTTGCCAAGATTCTTGGAAATGATGTGTCCTACCATGCAAGTGGCATTTTTAGATTTCTTTGAGAAGCAGGTCTTCTGAAAAATATTTAACTTTTATGACATTCAATTTTTATGATTTTAATTGAATACTCTTTAATTTTTTATTTTATCTCATTTTTTATTTTTGTATACATAAATTAAATGTTACCGGCGTCAATGACCTTAGATGTCAGGATGCCTGAAAACTTTAAATCATTCATTCATTATTATATAACCAGCGGGTAAGTACAGCAGGCCCCCGCCATACGACATTAATCCGTTCCGGAGTTGGTATCGTATGGTGAAAATGTATGGCGGCCAATAGAATAGCTAATGCGTGCAAAACCCCAGGTAAAAACATTGAAAATTAGTATGTAACAAAATAGTATAGTAAGCACTGTACTACAGTATACTTATATATAATTTACATGTACTGTACAGTATATAATTAAATAACATTACAGGATAAATAAAAATTATATACTGTACAGTACTGTAAAGGAAAAATTAAATTTTATTTACCTTTGGAGTGACGTAACTTTAGCTGTTAGTGGGTGGAGGCAGAGGGCCGAGGAGACGGTAGATATAAAAACGTATCAATGCTAATTATGTTATGTACACTTAATAATAGATTTATTCTTACTATTAAACACTTAAAGTTAAAAATGCTTTTTTTTTTATTATTTTTGTCTTTTGAAATATTTTTTATTTTTGTTTTTAGAACTTTTTTTTTTTTAGCTTTTTTAATAGAATCACTATTATCATCTTTGCTTTCTGACACTTAAAAATTACTTTTTTTTTTTTTTTTTTTTTTTTTTTTTTTTTTTTTTTTTTTTTTTTTTTTTTTTTTTTTTTTTTTTATAGAATCACTATTATCATCTTTGCTTTCTGACACTTCACTTTTGGAGAAATTTCTATTTAAAGAAGCCTGTTTCTGACAATTCCTCAACATATTTCTAGAATGACTCATACACTTGTCATTAACACTCTACATAAGACGACTTGTGTGAAGTTTTTCTGGGTGGTTTTTTTTCAATGAAACTCGTAAGGTTTTCATACCAACCGTTAGCTTCCCTTATTTCTGCTGATGTCGTTTCTTCAGTGCCCCCCCCCCCCCCCCCTCTGGTCCTCGCCACCACTAGAACTGTGCTCTTCTTGAATGATCGTCAACTGCATTGCCTCCAACTCCTTCAAGTCTTCAGTCGTAAGCTCCTCCCTGTGCTCCTCGATAAGGTTGTAGACGTCAGCCTCATTGACAACAAGCCCCATGGATCTCCCGATTGAAATTATTTCCTCAACATCACCCTCACGGGCAGGATCATCAACGGCCTCGTCTTCGGTTGAGGGATCGAAACCTTTGAAGTCTCGTTCTGCCACAAAGCTGGCCACAGTTTCTTCCATGAGGAGTTCAAGGTGCACCGTGAAACCTCATTCCAAGCTTTGTCGATCATCTTAAGGCATTGAATGATGTCAAAATGCCCCTTCCAAAATTCATGGAGGGCGAGTTGAGTGCTTTCGGTCACTTCAAGGCATCTTTTGAACAGATGCGTCGTGTAAAGCTGCTTAAAGTTGGCAATCACTTGCTGGTCCATAGGCTGGAGGAGAGGGGTGGTGCTTGGTGGCAGATAGAGAACCTTTATGAAGGAGAAGTTGGGATGAATGATGTCCTCGAGGCCAGGAGGGTGAGCAGGGGCATTGTCCAGTACCAGGAGACATTTGAGAGGAAGATTGTTCTCTTCTAAAAAGTTCTTGACAGCACTCAATAAATATGGTCCTCGTGACCCAGGCCTTGGCATTAAACTTCCAAAATACTGAGAGCCTCTCCTTCGTGCTATTTTGTGCCTTGAAGGCACGAGGATTCTCTGAGTGGTATACCAGTAGGGGCTTAATTTTTAAGTCCCCACTGGCATTTGCACATAATGCGAGCGTAAGTCTGTCCTTCATCGGTTTATGGCCAGGAAGTTTCTTTTCAGCTGTGATATATGTACGGTGGGGCATTTTCTTCCAGAAAAGGCCAGTTTCATCACAGTTACACTTGCTGAGGAATGTAGCCTTCTCCGGAAATTACTTTCTCAAACTTCTTGTGGAATTCTTCTGCTGCTTTCTTGTCAGAACTGGCCCCCTCTCCATGCCTGATGACTGAATACCAGTCCTCTTCCTAAAGCGATCAAACCACCCATGAGAAGCCTTGAACTTTTGGGGGGCTTGCTGCGACGTTCCTTCGTCTCCGCCGTCTCTCTGGGCTTCCACGAGATCGGCAAAGATTGCTCTCGCCTTGTGCGAAATTACCGATTGTGGGAGTTTATCACCAGCGATTTCCTTCTCTTTAATCCATAGAAGAAGGAGTCTCTCCATCTCGTCGTTGATTGAGGTCCTTCCACTGGCAAGGACAGTCATGCCTTTAGAAGACTTGCTGTAATGGTTTCCTTATTCTTGATAATTGTACCAATCGTAGACTGGTTACGGCCATACATACTAGCGAGGGTAACGATGTGCATGGCCTTCTTCCTATTTCTTTATGATCTCCAGCTTCGTTTCCATAGTAATCATCTTCTTACTTCTCCCTTTAACATCACTAGCAATCTTGGGACCCATGGCTAACGAATTAAAGTTATAATTAAGCACTAAAATGCAAAAAAAATATGATATCGCAAGCACTCACATGAGATCAAGTCTTTATGAAACGCACACGAGATTCTGAACTGAGCGCGCGTATAACAAAGAGGGAGGGGCAGCATCTCTCTCAGGCATTGTGGGAGGGATTTCGGCCAATAGCGTATCTGCATCTTAGTGACGCCGACCAATAGCAGACCAGCTTCTTAGTGATGTATGCAGTGACGTATGAGCGTGATGGTAGGCTAGTGACTTGCACAGTTGTACGCGTAAAAACGCCAAGTTTGAGTTTTGAAATTCGATGCTGTAAGGTGGGGAAAAAATGTTGTAACGAGGGGACGAAAAAACATTGTATTCCACTCCGTAACGTGAAAAAAACGTAAGCTGGGGGACGCTGTACCTCGGGGGTCTACTGTATGTTCAAAAATTTATTTTATGAAAATATAATTTTCAGTCAAGATTTGTTAAGAAATATCTCCCCCATCCTCCCAGATGAGGGGGTTGAGGATGGATAGACTATATTCAACCCTTTTGTTATAATTGCATTCACATTTGAACAATTCTCCTTTACAAGGTTATAGGCTCATCTGTGAATGGATTACTATTTCCAGTGTATGTGGGCCTAACCTAATGTGGACGTGTCCATGCTCAGACTGTTAGAAGTTTGAAGGGGTCATCACCTCATTCTTATAAAGGACCAAGTGATCGAACATTTCATGGGAAAATTAGACCAGCCATATTTTGGTTCATAGATGAGTCTCCTATTAAAGGATGGTGATTTGTATTTGTGTAAGAACAAAACATAAATTTTTTTAAGCAGTTTGTATTTTTAATACTTCCACAAACCCGAGTCCTCTTAAGTTACACTTCCTGCCTGAACCACCCTGCAAGTCCCAGGCCTAAAGTCAAAAGTGAGTGTCTAGCTCATTGACAGGTGGCTGAGGCTTACCCTTCAACTACTGGTAGTTATAATTATCTTGTTGACTTTTTAATGACTGCTCCTGAAGTCTTACTACCGCTATTAAATAACTCGGGTTTATATAGTTGTACATTAAAAATCTGATTTTTTATTAATTTAGCATGATATTGCTATTGCTTTGGTAATACCAAGTCTCTAGTCTAATTAGAATTATATTCATTTCACTTTTCAGTCTCTGAAAATAAACACCAGATCCACTGATCATGTCCGCAGATGGAAATGCTATTGAACCTTGGAATTTTTCATGGGTTGTAGAGAGAGTGCTTTGTGCTTGTTCTTGGCCAGAGACAGACAGTGAGATAAATTGGCTCAGGTAAGTTATAACACTTTGAAATTTGCATTACTGTACTTGAAATAGTTTTGCTTTTTTAGTTAAACCTTTCCAGTTATTTGTTGCTATATATAACCCAAACTTTGTCCTTTAATAAGACGGTTGTCGGGTGGTGGCTAAGCCTCGCCCAACCGACTTGTAGCGTTACCTTCACTTTGACTTCATCTGAGACGCTGTACAGACAAACTTATTTGCAGTCTACTTTGGCTTTATGTACTGTCTGCTTTTTCTGTTCAGGTTGTTTTTTTGTGCTTGCTTGCTTTGCTGTTGATAATGTTGGCTCCGTGGTCAGATATGCAGTTGTGTCCTGGTAAACCTGGCCGAGGAGAAGTTGGCGTTCGACCTTCATCATCCCCTGTTGTGGGTGAAGAGAGTGGTCTTCTTTGCAGTGGACTGAATTTGCAAAGAAGAGGAATAAGTTGAAGAGAGATTCTTTGGAGACAGTCTTGGGCAGGCCCAAGTAGATATCTAAAACTCTCTTGCTCCTTCATCCCTCCTTCAGATTGAAAGTCTGCTGCATGTACTTCTTCTTCCTTCATGGTTGAGGTGTTGGAGGAAGTGAAAAGAAAAAGGGAGCCTTTTCCCTACTCTCATGGAATTCTTTGATTGAGACTGCAGTACTGCTTTCTTTTAGCCCAAAGCTTTCCCGCCAATATAATAGCTAACGACTTGCAAGAAGTTGTATCTGGGCTTGCTGTGGCTTGCCCTTGGGATTGATGGTACTCCATTGGCAGAGAAACTTCTTTAAGTTTCAGCAGCCACTAAAACCTTTAAGTTTCTTGTTCTGTTACCTCTCCCCCCTTGCCTGCAGAGGAGACCTGTGTTGTGATGCCCAAAGAAATGTCCTTCACCCACCAGAGGAAGCAGTCCCTTCACCTCTTTCGATTGCTACAGCATCAGCTGGGCTGACAAGAGGCACCGCCGACAGACTGAAGTACTGTAGGTGTGCATCAACAGCTATGTCCAGCTTAGGTTGCCTTATCCTTTGGATAGTGAGTGACAGAGCCATTTGGTTCAATTGAAGGAGGAACTCTTAAGTCTTCACTTAAGAGTGCAGACTTATGGTTAGAATATGATAAATTCATAGATATGTATTTTTTCTAACGATACAAACCTTTAGCTATTTATTAGGGATATTACTTTCGGTGAAACTAAAGGGACGAGCCATTAAAATTTTAGAGAGGGTTAACTACCAGCCATTAAAATTTTAGCGGGGGTTAACTACCCATCCCGCTAGTTAGCAGGGGGTAGGGGTGGGTAACTTGCTACCACTCCCACTCACACCTGTGATTTAGCTCACTTTGCTCGGAGGTAGAACTTCAAGGGTGATAGGGTAGGCGGGTAAGTTTGTATAAATAGCTGAAGGTTTGTATCGTTAAGAAAAGTACAAAATATCTACGAATTTGTTGTTTGTTCCGTAACTGGAATGCAAACCTACGCTATTTATTAGAGGTGACTCTCCCATTAGGAGGATGGACGTCCCTGCCAATCTGGCTTTTTGGCTTTACCCGGGGTCTCCTTGTATTGAATATGTTGGTGCCAAATATAGTCTCTACACCTCGCTAAAGCCTGCTATGCAGGGTCTGTGGCCTACGCAAGGTGTGTGTTGAGATAAGCAGTGTGACTGTCAAGGTGAAAGTTAGGAAAAACTGGTGGACCAAGACTTTCCCAATACCACCTCACCAGGGTATGGGGACACAACATTATAGGTACACAAGGGAGCATGGTTTACCCGCAGGGGTTGAGGTCAGCTTGTGTAGAGAACCCAGACTGCTCCCCATGAGAGGGGAGGAGGAAGAAAAGAAAGAGCTAGTCATTCCTTTTCATTCATGCAGACTAAAGCAGGATAACAATGCCCACAACCTTCTTCTACTTGTCCAATAAGGAGCTTGAGGTATACAACCAGCTGTTGTGCAGCCACCACAGGACCGATAGAGATCGTATTAAGTTCCTGTGGGTCACGTCTTGCAGGAGAAAGGTTGTGAAAGTCGCCTGGAGCATTCACATCCTTGCTTGTAGAACCTGTGTCACAGAGTAATCTGCCTTGAAGGGCCAGTGGCATGTGACATTGCGGGTCGACGTAATGGAGGAGGATCTGGATTCAGAGAGTAATTGATGACTGTGAATCCAGCAGAGATGATGTTTTGGTGATCCTCCTCGTGTCTCTCCCAATGCTGAGGACAAGAGAAGGCACCCTGGTGGGCTGTTGCCATTCTCGTGAGTTAGAGCCTCAAACTTCACTCCGGGTACAGTAACAGATGATCTGGATCGTCAGTTACAGATTAAAGACTTGTCTAGGATCAGTCACTGGAGACTGTCTTGACAACAAACTCAGGGACGAAACTGAAAGTTGCCTTAAACCTTTCTCTTGAATGGGCTATGTCGAAAGACAGACCATAAAGTTCCCTGACTTGTTTGGCTGCTGTCAAAGTGGGTAGGATCACTGTCTTCTAAGCCAGGAGAAAATTTGTTGCTTGGTGAAGTGGACCATACGGAGGTCACTTTTAGAGACCGGAGAACTCAAACCATGTTCGTAGAGGGAGGTCTCAATTCTGACTGGGGAAAGGAAAGTTTGTAAGTCCGCATGAGTTGGAAAAGATCTAGCAATGAGGGGATGTCCCTTCCTTTCAGATTGAAGGCGAGGTTCAAGGTTAAGTGATAGTCTTAACCTGCTGAAACTGAAAAGGGGGTGTCTTTTCCAACTGCAAATGCTCGAGGATTCTGCTATTGCTGGAATAGAGGTATCGAGTGGGGAGATACGCTTTCCCATGACACCAATCACAGAAGACTTTATACTTTGCCTAGTAGACTGATGCTGAGGAATTCCTCAGATATCCAGACAACCTCTTCGCAACTTATTGTGAGAGGCCTCTCTGAGAGAGGTACTGGGTAGTCTTCAGGCGTGCAATCATAGCGAAGCTATAGCTTGTGGTAGATGTTGAAGTGTGGTTGTCTTTTACGTGGAGAGGGTTCTTTTGGAGGCTCCGTTAGGAGCTGCAGAAGGTTCGGAAACCATTCCGCATAATGCCATAGCGGAGCTACGAGAGACCTTGAGAGGCTGACCAGTGTTCTAGTCTTGTTGACTACCCTTCTTTTCGGACAAAACGGGGATGAGACGTAAACATCATTGTTGTACCCACCGGTGTTGTCATGCCTCTTGCCTGAGAGCCTTGGGGTCTAGGACTGGGGAGTAGCGGAAGCGCGGAAGCCTGAGGTTCAGGGGCGTTATGAACAGATCCACAGTAGAACCCCACAAAATCTGGACTTTGTAGGCTACAAGATGATCCAAACCATTCAGTACACCTTATCTGAGATGCTGTGCACAGATTGTCGGCGAGCACATTCCTCTAGTCTGGAATGAACCGGGCTGATAGTGGTATCGACGGGACTTCCGCCCATCTTAGTATTTAAACTGTTAGATGAGAAGAGGCTGCGAGCTTGTTGATGTGAGCCCCTATGTGGTGTTGTCGCTCGTCACACCACTGAGTGGCCCGTGAGGAAATGATGAGGCTGTTGAAGGACTGGAAAGTTGTCCTTCATCTCTTAAGAGATTTAAGTGAAGGTACTTCCAGACTCTGTCCAGAGGCCTGAGGTTGTGTGGTGCAGCACGATGGTCCCTCCTCCCTTCTTTTGATGTCTAAGCACAGCATCAAGTGGGGGGGGGGGGGATGGCAGAGAAAGTTCCACCCATTTGTATATTCTCGACTGCTACCCATCCCTTGAGGTTCGTCCAATCTTCTGGTCCTATGGGGACAAGAATGTCCGGGGAATTGGAGACCTGACTCCAATCGAACTCAAGCCACCACTGGAGAGAACGAATCCTGAGGTGGCCATTGGAAACTAGACAGGCCAGGGATGATTGGTGTCCTAGGAGACATGGTCACTCTGGGGCTGGGAGTTCTTCTCGTCTTGAGAAAGGGTCTTGTGACCTTTCTAAGCCTCGTTATCCCGTCTTTGGTGAGGAGGTTTTGGTGGAGATTGGTGTCTAGAATCATTCCCAGATATACCAGTCTTCTGAGAGGGAAGTAGGGAAGACTTCCTAAGGTTTACCATGATCACCAGATCTTGGTAAAAAAACTTCGTAAGTTTCGGTGCTAACGCAAGGTTGCCACTGAGTCTGCTAGGATCAGTCAGTCGTCCAGAAAATGGAGGAAACATAAGACGATCCTGAGAGCCCAGGATGGGTGCTGGGGAAAGACAAAAGCACAGTGCCCTGAACTGGTATTTCTTGTTATCTATATTGAATCTCGGATACTTCCCTTAAGATGGATGGTTTGGGCCTGGAAGTATGCGTCCTTTAGGTCCAGCATGCATGTGAAGACCTGTGGTCTTGCCCCTGGTCCGAACTTCTCCTACATGGTGTGGATTTCAGCGCAAGGGGATAGCTCCTTGCGGATCCTTTCGCATGGGAGTTTGTTGACACTGGGGTCTTGACTTGTGGAGGAAAGGATGGGAAGCAATACCCTGTGTAAGGATTCTTCCATGGGAGAGAACTCCTTATAACTGATAGAAGTGGGTAAGGCAACGCTTGACCCTATTATGTGCCGGGATATGGTTGATGCTATTACTTAGAACGGCATCGTTCTGGTGACGTTAACCATTGGTCAACGGCTGGGTATTGTCTTCTGTGCAGTTGGAGAGTGCTCGTGAGTTGTCGCCTGTCGCCAAGCCGCTGAAGGGGGCTGTTGATCGCCTGCCGATCGCTTATGTGGATCTGTTTGATAGTGAACGGCGAGGAGCGAGAAGTGTGTTGTTTGCCCTCTGATCTAGTGAACATTGGGCAGAGGTTGACTAGAGAGTTTGAGTGACGAACTGCTGGTAATTGGCGAACTGCCGATGATTGGCGAATCGGCGACCTGTGAGCCAAAGATGGTAACTGACAGGCAGACGAAGGCTGTCTGATTAGTCAGCCAAGGAAAATTGACGATTAATGAGTTGGCGATCGGCTTGGAGAGCCCTGAGAATCTGCAGAATGATTTAATGATCACTAGTTGGTGATCGGCAAGTCATTGACGATCAGAGAGACTGAGGTCGATGATCGAAGAAAGACTAGCTAGCAATCGGTGAGCTAGTGATCAGCAAGCTGATGACTGGTTATTACTTAGTAATCGGCGATTGGCACGTTAGTAATCGGACATTGTTAGCAACTGAAGAGACTGAAGGTCAACGATCAGAGAAAGATGAGCTAGCATCTGGCGATCGGCGAGCTAGTGATCAGCCGGTTGATGATTTCCCATTGGTGGAAGATGAGCTAGCAATCGGCAGACTAGGGAACGGTGGTCGGTGAGCTAGTGATCGGCGAGCTGGCAATTAGAGATTGGCAAGCTAATGATATGCAGTTTACAACGTCCAGATCATGTTTGCTGACAGTGGTACTGTCAGAAAAACCTCCTGAAGAGAAAGGGACCAAGGGTTCTCTGTGAGGAGTCTCAACCGATGGTAGATGCGGTGGATCCGCCTTCGAAGGTGGAATCTTCGGGAAGTTGAACCCTTCTGAGAAGCCTCTTCCCTCTTTTCCTGGCTGGGAGGGAAATGGGCCGATGGTGACTTATCAAAAAGTTTTCCCTTCAGTTCTTTTTTCCTCTCGCGAGAGTGCACTTGAGCGTTGGTGAGTGCTGGCGAGCCAGAGGGCGCTTATGCGCAGGAGGGCTCTGGCATGCAGGAAAGCGCTGTGCAGGAGAGCGCTGGTGAGCAGGCAAGTGCTGGCGAGCCGGAGAATGCTGGTGCGCAAGTGAGCACAGGCAAGCACAGTAGAGTGGTGGCGCACATGAGAGAGCTTGCAAGTTGGAGATTGCTGACTAGTAGGAGAGCGCAGGGGAGCGCAGTCGCACTGGTGAGCGCAGGTGAGCTGATGAGCGTGGATGAGCTGGCGAGCTAGCAAACGCTGGTGCTCAGAACGGCGAAAATATGCTGGAGAGTGCCGCAAACAGGAGATCACTGGGGCATTAGAGAGTGCTGATGCAATGGAGACCGCTGACACGCTGGAGCGGTAACAAACTGGAAAGCGCTGACAAGCTGTTGGTGAGTGCTGGCGCCCAGCTGAAGGTCTGGAACGTTGAGAAAGAAGGCTTTCTTGAGGGCGAGGGATGGTTTGCAACATCACCTGACATACGGTGAAGGCAGGTCAGGAACAGGGATGTGCCCTTTGGAAGGGCAAAGATCCACCATGGGGGATTGCTAGCGATCCACAGAAGAGTCCAAGATTGAAGTCCAAGGACTAGCAGCAGCGCTGTCAGGAGAAGGTCCAGGAACGGCGAAGGTCCAGGGGCAGAAGACGATGGAAGAGGAAGGCTCCTCTGGGGGGGGGGGGGAAGGCTGTGTTGCTGAAGAACTGAGAGGCGTCTCCTCACTGGAGGTGAAGGCTTACTTCTAAGGAGAAGGGATGACGCCCCAGGGGAGTGGTGGATCAGCAAGCTGACCTTCAGCAGTTGCAATCCTTCGAAGAGGAGCCTCTTGAGTGGTCCCTCTCGCGAACGAGAGATGGTCACTTCGCAAGAGAGACTTG